>NW_008237911.1:163425-213927 GCF_000691975.1 Corvus brachyrhynchos | reverse complement strand
AAAAAAAAAAAAAAAACCAAAACAAAAAACCCCTACCAAACCCAAAGTTCACATTTTTAAGCATTGACATGAACAGGAGCTGAAAAGCTAAAATTGAAGCTAGAATTGTGTGCCTATGCCTCATTCAGTGCTACTGTCACTGCCAACCACTGACATATCACTTCTTGAATTCACTGAGAACTGGTGCTGGGAAAGGGAAGCTCTTAAGAAGAGAAATGGTGCTGCAATGGCAAGCACTTAAACCCGTAGGAAAAAATCCCTAAGGTTTAAGGCACTGTCATTAAGTCTGGGATCTAATTTAGTGTATCAAAAAATGGCTGTAATTTGTAGCAGTGTACAGGAAACAGGCACTGCTTTGCTAGGGATGCTGTTAATGCCACTTAATGGCTGCATCCATAAAAGTATTTTAGCCACACTTCTAAAGCAAAATCCCATTTCTCCCCCTCTTGTCATATGATTCACAGCATAAAGTGTGTCCAGACCACACAAATATATATATTCCAGGTATACTGGAATATGCACGCTTCAAATGTCTCCATGCTGTCAGAATTGCTAAATTTGTTGGATGTTTCCATAAGAACAAAGACGGAAAAAGACCTGGCACTGGAAAAAGGAGGATGATTTTATGTAAAGCCATTAAACATATAAACAGATATTGTCATGTGCAGAGGTTTCAGTGATTGCTAAAGAAGAGCTTTAAACAGACGACCCAAAACATTATGGCTTCATTGTTGTCAGAACATCCTCTTGTCTTCACGTCCTTTTTCACTGACTGTATTTTCATCCCTCCAGCAGAAAGCCTGAGAATTAAACAGTTACAGCCCCTGGAGGCATCTGTGAGCTGACTATCTTCTCACAGCTGAAAAGAAAGGCTTTTGCAAAACTATCTGAACACTCAAGTGCATTTCTACATGGTGTGCTTTAGCTTTTGCCTCTTCTTCCTTGGTATTTTTCCTTTTTTAAAGAAAATTCTTAATCACTTAACATTCATTTTGTATGCATGTATTAAAAATGTCTGGCTTTGCAGGGTAAGCAATTATCCACTGAACAAAAACCCAATTAAATGTAAATTTTAAAAAAATCCCACAGGTCAGCATTTTTATTCACTTGCCTGCTACCTGTGTGAATCCAAGGGGGACAGAACCTCAGCTGTTTGGAAAACAAAGAATCTGATGTATTGCATTTTACAGGGTATTTGCTACAGAATGAAATCCTTCCTTACAATCAGTAACAGAAACAAGAACTCAATATTCTCCAACAGAATTCACTTCTCAACGCAGAAAATTCATCAGAAGGGACAGGAAACTACATTTGCATTATTGTTCCCTGTGCTTTCTCTAACAAATAATAGTGTGCTGACATCAAGGGCCACATGTTCAATTAACAGCTTGCAATTCCACTGGACTTTATGGGGAAAAGAATGAAAAAACAGCATTGCAATGCCTTTCGTGACTCTGCACTGCTTTACACAAAGGCTTTCACTATATAGACATCATGCCGTTTTCTGAATGAAGGAACAATAAATATTGCAAACACCATGGATTTGACTACAACATTGGGTTTATATTCATTTTTTCCCCCCACTTCTCGCGTTAACATTCAAAAGCAGAAACCAAGGAGGCTGAAAGGACATCCAAAACCCTTGAAAGATGGAAGTATTTAGGGATTCCACCATGAGATTTGACATTCTGTATCTATCAGGACCAACTGATGCAGAGTAGGGTGGGTGTTTTTTCCCTACTAGGAATATTTCCAACTACTCCCACTAGAATTCTTTGGAGTTGATTAAGAGGTGAGCCATGTGCTCTGCAATTGAGCTGAAATAATTTTTGTGCTTTATCCTGGAAACGAGGAAGTCAAATTCCACCTGGTTACTTTGCTTAGCAAAACTCTGACCACAGATCTATTTCTAAAAGATCTGCTTTACTCTTCCTGACCACATCTCAAGACAATGAGAAAGGTTTTCGTCTTTGTAGGCTGAGTCTCAAGAGCAAGAAAGAATCCAGAAGAAAGGATGCTGTACACATTAAACTGGTACAAATGGTACAAAATAGCATATAAACCCAAACAATTTCAATAAATCAAGTCAAGAAAGTCTGTTCTTGAAAACTAACATTAAAATAGACATAATTTCCTGCTTATTGATATAATTTTGACTGGGACAACTGATTTCCAGCACACACAGCAACGAGATATTTTTTCACTAAATACATTTTAAAAGCCAATAGAGAGAGGAGAACAGGAAAAGGGCTTGTCCTTGACTAAGTGGCTACACATCTCACATTCACTGCTAACCATGTGCATTTCTGAGAGCCCAGGGTGGACGGATCAAACTGTACACCTGATCTAAAAGCTTCGCAGATTGGTGAGATCCCATATAAGCTTTCCAACCACAGCTGAAGCTCCCAGCCCTGTGCTGGGATGAAGTGTGTACCACAGCCAGACAAGAATTCAGCTCGGGATAACCTAGAAGAAGTTAGATAAACCTAGAAGAGGTTCCTTAAACTGTGTCTTTCTGCAAAGCCATGGTTCAGCGGATCATGAGCCCTCATTTCCCCACCAAACCCACAGAATAATGGTGTATTTCAGCTGTGAGCATCCCATGTACAGTTTTTCTTCTATATAAGGCTCTGTGCTTCAGACAGAGGAATCCAGTTAAAGTGTAATAGTAATAATGTCCATGTAAGTCACTAAAGCTTTTACTTCTTTTTTTCCTCCTCCTCTCCTTGCTGCCTGTCCTGTGTGTCAGATTAGAAATACACAACAAGTGATGACGGTAGGCAAGTGTAACTGTATTTTGAAGGTACTGTCAAAATGCATCAGCAAAATGCCCTATTATAGCCCAGCTAATCTGAAATGATCTCCCACTAACACGAATGTCATCAGTGCTGTGCTCTGCTGCCCTGACATCATGAAGTGGGGCTGTGACAGCTCCCCACAGTTACAAACCTGGCCCTGCAGATCCAGCACCATGCCACAACAGCTGATTAAGCACTCACATCCCCACCTGCTGCCAAGGAAATGGCACACACAGCCCTCTGTTTTATCTTGGTCCCTCCTTATGAATTAGCTGTGCACTGAACCTCCTCTGGGCTGCCTTCAGCACTGATGGGATAAATAATACCCTTGTCTGGGCAAGCCATGGCCAGCAGTGCAAGGGAAGGGGTAAGGACAGGGAGATTCCTCCAGTACCATCAGAATTTTCTCTGCTGCTCTGTGCCACTTGGGACAGGAATTCTGAGCTGCTGTGTTCAGGTCCAGCTGTGAACTGGGACACTTATTTGCACTTTCTATTCCCTAACAAGGAAACCTTTCCTTCTGCATTAGGATTCACTCTTAAAGAACGTTTTGCTCTTTTCCCACTTCTTCTGTTGGCTGCAGTGAAGACTGGGTTAAATGTGTGTGCAGCAAGCATCTGAAAGAGGCAAGCAGCAAGCAGGCTTGTTATTCTTGATGAATAATGCAACTTAAGAGCTGTAATGCTTACAACTGATTTAACAGCTGCCAACAGCTCCAGCTTAGAAAAAGTGAGGCAATGCTTGTAAATTTGGCTTGAATCAGATTAATCCTCCCTGTTACCCTGCAAGTGGGAAATATTACCCTGCCTGCTTGGTGGCACCCTCCTTGTGCTTTGATTTATCTGTGGCAATGGTAACTCCCTCAGAAGTTATTCAAAAAGTGATACTACTGTGATAAATTCAGTGTGAGACTCACACCCAACTTAATAGGTGTTCACTCCCAAACTGCAGAAGCAAATTCTAAACTCAGTGGATGATTATGGGCATGAAGGAAGAGTAATTCCCAGAAGTACAGAGGGACACGTGGAGCACTTCCTGTGCACCCTGCAGTTCTTCCACTCTGAATCTGCAGAGGACAAAACAATTATCTAAAATTCAGATTTCACATTAAGCTGCTTAGCATCCAGGGGCAGAAATTCCAGACTTGTGGCTTGTAGGACGGTTTGTACCTATCAGTCTTTGTATATCTGCAGTAATGCCAGCTCTGAAAAGAAAGTTGGTTTTACAGACATGACTTCTTAAAGATTGAAATTGCTGTTAGCAATTCTTTCGACCCTCTTGAAAATATCAGGTTTTTATATCATATTATAAAATCCCAGATTGGTATTTAATACTGAAAATCTCTGCTGCCCCCTGTTCCATGCACTCTCCAAAGTCTCCAGTAAGATATGGGTATTTTTACCTCATTCTTATTACAGTAATTTCTGCACCTTTTACATCTATGGCACAACAAAATCAGAATAGGAGTTAGGGCTCATCTAAAAATAAAGGACAGCATTCTATTTTAAAAAAAACAACTCTTCTTTCTATTAAAAAACCCCCTTCTTTCTTCTACAACTCCTGGTTTACAAGTTTGAGGCAACACGATCCCAAACCTCTGCAACTACATCACAAAACTTCCAAAGTAGAGGAGGAAGGAAAATAAAACTCTCTGAAATTAGGAATGCTTATCCATGGTGGATTCCTTGTGTATAGCTAATAATCAACCATTTTAAGGAAGCTGTACCAGTAGAAATCACCAAATAAACCCAAACCATTTTCCCCTTGCATCTGAAAGGTGGGAAAGGATGCAGTGGAGCTGCCTCTCTGTTTTTTTTTTCCACCCTTCGACTAATTCAGGTTTTCTTACAGAGAACTTTCACAGAAAAAAGGTCTAAAAAAGAAACTCGTGGCCCTTGAAAGGGCTACTTTTGATTAGGCAATTTCTGCCCCAGGAAAACTTTGTACAACCAAAACAATTTGAAAATTAAGCCTGTGAACAAATATCAAGTTGAATTTTCTATGGGACCATCAATAGAGGGAAGGAAATATTTAAGGATATAAAGAAAACAGCAGAAAATAATCATGAAACAACAATAGGAGGAGAGTCTAAAAATTTTTAATTAGCATCTTATCCATCAAATTTCTGTTATTTTCAAATAAGCCTCCTACCTCAACATTCATTTGCACCAAGATACCACAGTCCAGGTAAAAAGTAAAAGCTGTGTGCAATACTGAAGTAATGTCCCTCCTAATATACAGGAAAAAATTACTATGTTATTTTCACAGCCAAATATTCTGTGAACTCCAGATTACTAAAATAACTCAGTTTCATAAGTGCTCCTGAAACAGTTCCAACTTTACAAGAGCAGAGTTGGCCTGGATGAGCAGTTCAGAATCCATGTGAATATTCAGTCTTCATTTTCGCTAAATTTAGCATTGGCTCTTTGGGGATGGACTCCCAGAGGTGAGGCAGAAAAGGGCCACTTAAACCCTGCCAAGTTCAGTGGGGGAAAAACTTGCAGTGCCAGCCTGGTTATCTAATTGTTAGCAGCAGGCAGCAGCAGTTTTAAGTAGCAAATTAATATGTTTGGGGGTTATGCAAAGCCAGAATAATTTACAGCAAATTGGTATCAGGAGCAGTTTTAATCAGCCATGATCTGAAAATCCTGAATTCCCATTAAAATAAATTGGAATTGCATTTGCTTCTACGTAGCCTGCTTCTGACTGCAGGAATTTTGAGTAGTGAAAAGAGATTAGTAGGGGCTTGGCTTTATCTGTAGGCTTTATCTCTCTAATTATATATTTGAGACTGGTAAAATTAGTATACAGAATAATGGAAAAAGGTATTAAAAAGTTGCTGTACAGGCCATTTTTGTTGCCCACATACAGAAAAAAAGGATTCAACTCTGAGTCCAAGAGATCCTCAGCTACTGAGGCAGTGACTAAGTTCAGAGGTAAAGAAAACAGAAAACATAAAAGAAGAAGCGGGGGAAATAAAAACCATCTCCTCTGGAAAAATTCAAGGGTTGTTTCCAGGGGTGACACCAGTGAAAGGGAGCGTAATCAGATTATAAATGATAAATAACCAGGCAGCATGAGAAAAGTAGTTAAAGTTGATCGTGCCTCTGGAGAGAGAGTGGGAGTCCCCTCCAGATCCCTCCCTACCCTCTTTTGGAGCTCTGCAGCAAGGTCCTTCCTTAAGGTGCACCTCAGAGGCCAGGGACTCCTTGGATGGTCCTTTAAAACCCATATAATATACTTTTGAATCATTAAATATTCACAAATAGAAAAGCAGATCACAAACAAGCACCTAGGATTGTTCACTGTCAGAAAGAGAACGCAGGACTAGAAAACCACTTGTCCCCATCCATTCTGGTAGGGCCCCCCAGCTGTGGTGGTCCCTACGTTTCACAGAATTACACCAATGTAACTGGACAAGGTCTGGTTTTGTCTTTCAGCAAAAAATCTCTGTGTATTGATATTTTTCTCAGTTATACCTTCATGCTTTAATCTGAAACTTTGTATTTTTATAGTTGGCAATAAGATAAAATCACCCCCCCACACACCCCACCCCTTGCAGCAGCTGAAAACATTACTTCTAACACACACATAATAAGAAGCTTTTTGAGCTTTTTCTGTGTCTGTCTTTGGAGGTTTTATTTGGAGGTTTTATTTGGAGGTTTGCAGATCTTTAGCTTAGCAGTCATTTCTATCAGCTTATATTAAATAGCTGCTTCGTGAATTCCAGTTAAAACCAAATTACCCTGAAATGAAGCCAGGATCTATACAAGAGTAGCAGTAACTTAAATAAATCAATATCAAACAACAACCTCATCTGAAGCTAGACAGCTTGCTGATGTGCTAAACAAGAATATAGACACTAAATCCAAGCAAGAGTTTCTTAAATCAGAATGATGTCCCCATATGTGTTTGCACTTACCTAATGAAGCTGTTCTCACTAATATGGACAGCAGCATATCTAAGAGGGAAACTGACACGAGCCAACAGGATTTCTTGACAAACACAGATAAAAATCTCTGCTGAAACACCTATTGCAAAATGACTGATTCTGGCATTTCTAACATTTCTGTGGGGAAATCCCAGCAAACCCTGGAAAGAAGCCAAACCCACACAAATTCTACATTAGATTTGATTATTTAGTTTTCAAATTTTAGGGCAGCACTGTTGAGTCCCATCTTGTCATATTTTTCCATTCTCATTGTCTTTCCACAAGAGAGTCCCAGGACTTCTCTATCTTTTCACTTTGCTTTCTTAGCTGAGCATTGAGTGTTCTTCTCCTGTGACAGCTCTCCCAGATTTGGTCTCTCCTAGCTGGGCACCTTAGAGTACAGAATAAACCACACCAAAAAATCACATTTGTGTTCTCATTATGCTCCTCTTTTCCCTTTACCTGTGCAATTATACCACCAGAACAACTTTCTGTGATTTCCTAACGCTGTATTAATCATACATATATATATATATATATATATATATATATGTGTAGAAATATATGAAAATCAATAAATTAATGCAGTAACATTAGTTGGGGGAATTTATAAAAGTGAGAAAAATGAACGCACATATTCCATTGTTTACTGTTTTATAATCCTAAACATTAACTGTGAGAAAGTTAACACAATCTTTTTCAGCATTAGTCTGTTGATCTCCTTTAGCTATCTGCTGTTTAATTAAGCTAAAGAAGCAATGAAATCCCTTCATTATCCTTCCTACTAATTTTCTGCCTCCAATATTAAGACCCAGCATGGAAGAAAGACAGTTACAACATTCTCTGGTTTAGTTTGCTGGTGAATTTGGGATTCATAATGGATGAGAGAATTAAAAAAAAAAAAAAATTAAAAAAAGAGAGACCACAAGGAACAAGAGAGAGAAAGATGATCAGTTATAATAAAATTATAAGTTGCTTCGTGAAACAGAAATAGTGAAGCTACAACCAGAACATCTTACATTCCTTTCCAAACTTTAAAAAATAGCATTGTCTTTGGGAGAAGATGGTGACATTCCTGGTATTGAGTTGAAGACTGTTCTTGTCAGACGTCCAATCTTTCATCCAGTGGGAGAATTTGGTCCACCTACCCAGCACCTGGTGGTGAAGTTCATGTGGGCAGTGTTTATATTAAAAATGACACCAACTCTGACCAGAACAGCCTCCAGAAAATGCCACTAAACAAAATGTTGTATCTGTGTAGAAAGTCTCAGTTTTTAAAAGTGGTTTCAACAGCTACCCAGAGGAATAACACTGCTGAAATTTAACATTATTCGTAAGAGCCTAAGAAGTGTTCATAAAAAAGTGAGGCAAGTGCAAGAGAAAAATGCCTGTAAGTCAAGAAATTAAAGCTAACATCTTAAAAGATGAAAAGGAAACTACTAAAAACAAATAGTGTAATGATTTGGCAAAGGAGATTCTGAGATCATTTCAAGCAGAGGACTCAGGGTTGGATGTGACAAAGAGCCACTGTGGCAAACCAGCAGCACTATCATGCAATAACACAAACCTAAGTGCAAAATTACTCCAGAAGCTCATTCTAAGTCGTTAATATCTCTGAATCTTACTTTCAACCCTTGCCATGACATGAATTTATTATAAACAAAGAAGCATAAAGACTTTGCTCCCTATCAGCCATCAGTGTGAGCACTGAGCACGGAGCCATGGTTAGGACCCACATCTTGAGAACACGTGTTCTGGGACCTGGGAGCCTCCTCTGGCAAAGTGGGATTTAAATGGCTCAAACAGCTTTGTTCTTACCAGCTAAAACTCAAGTGTCTTGGCA
This sequence comes from Corvus brachyrhynchos, assembly GCF_000691975.1. NCBI lineage: Eukaryota > Metazoa > Chordata > Aves > Passeriformes > Corvidae > Corvus > Corvus brachyrhynchos. Next base: position 205,355 of record NW_008237911.1, on the reverse strand, counting down.
GAGTGGCTGAGAAACGCTGTTGCAGCACTTCCCTACTCTAATCCTGGCAAGAGCTGCTGTTGTTGTTAATCTTTTGCTTTCCTAAGGACTAAATTCATTATTATTTTAAATAGACGTGGCAGATGCTGAACTGGTGCTATTCATGCATCCACACAGAGATAAGGGGCCCTCCTTTTGCCCAAGTGATGCAACTCCACTGAAAGTTAAAATCCTTCAATTATGTCCTTTAATCCTAATATTCTCATAAATAAGATCCTTTCAACTCCTTGAAAAAAAATTAATATGTGGAAAAAACGAGAAAGATTTTAAAGGCAGATTTCAGATTGACCAATGCTTTATCTACAACCTACTATTCCTGTTTTCAGAGAGGACAGTGAGATGTTTCAGTTTTAACTACCAGTATTAAATTAGATAAAAACAAGAGAAAAAAAAATCTACGAATAACACAACTGCTGTGATAGAGTCCCATGAATTATAGCACAAATATTTTATGTGGCTGTGGACAGTTAGGAGAAATTCTGTCCCTTTCTCTGATTATTTATTTTATATGTCTTTGTTAATCCTAAAAAAAGGTGTCAAGGTAGCAGCACAGGCAACCCCAAGCCCTTTGTTTAGAGCTACATCACAAACAATCCAATCTTTACCAGTTAAATTCCTTCCTTTTAATTAACCACTCTCAAAAAAGACAGAGAAAATTAATTTCCCTTTTGATGCTGTAATTCCTTATTACAATACCACTGTACTTTAGAAAGACGCTGACATGACAACACTACTAAATGAGGTTTATTTTTGAACCATTAATGTATAAGAACGTTGTGTCCAATTCTCACAAACAGAAGAAGAAATAGTGTCAAAGCAAAAAAAAAAAAAAAAAAAAGATAAAAACTCAACTATTCCCAAAGGAGAGAAGGGCAATCTTCAGCAATTAAAAAAATTTATTAGAAAGCTGAAGATGTAATTCCCATTTTAAAAACGAAGTGTTAAAGCCATTATATGCTGCCCCATGACAAAGGTACAGCTTGTTTCCTATGCAGTTTCTTATTTGTGGGACTAAAAAATGAACAAATGTTCCAAAAATTGGAGGCATTTTACTTTTCAGGCATGGGAAAAAGAACATCTTGTTGTACTCATACCATAACTGAACTAAAGCTGTAGAAACAGTCAGTCTGGAAGTTGTACTTTCTGCCTCTATAAAGGGAACGTTGGGCAAATATTCTACAATGGGGAGTTGGATTTTTTTACATTTATGAAGAGTTAGCAGGGACCTGCTGGCAATTCAGATAAACAGCCATTTTGGCACTCTTAATATACTGATATCTTCCATTAATTAGGTGTTTTTCTCCTAAGTAGCACCCTCTTGAGACTATTTCTCTGTCTTTATGGCCTTCGGATTGATGAAGCCATTATTTGATGAATATCTGGCCCAAAATACTCTTTTGATATTTCTTGTTTCCCATGTCACCGTTCCCAAACTCCGGCCACCATTCTGAGTTTCACCCTCCCACGCTGAGCACTATTTTAATCTAAGATCAAAGGCTTCACAGACACAGTGCTGGTCTCTGGCTTTCAAAAAGCTGCTTACATGTACCAGGCAAGGGTATTTTGAAGGGAGACACTCACTTGCATGAAGCAGTAATGAGTTGCTGCCCATTACTGCCCACCCTGCACAAAAACTCAGTGTGAGTGATCAGCAAGACAGGAATGCAGCTCAACTTGCTGTGTATCATTTAACCATTATTAGATTTCAAATATAAGTCATCTTTAGAAAAAAAAAGACCACAACCAAAGAAAAACTCTGCAAATTGCAAAATTCAGTTAAAAAGTGAAGAGTAAGTTCGTGCCTTCACAGATCCCAGCTCAGTGCAGTGGAGGAACATCTCATGGTGAAAACCTGCATTTCTAAGAGGCAGAAATGCTTAGGCTTTCTCCTTCTTTCTATCTGAGGTTAGGATAAATCTAAGGGTTAAAACTACACAGGGAAGTAGCTCTTTTTATGGGATTTCTTGTGGCAAGGAAATTAACACTACTTGGAGTGCTGACTGGTGCTATAGGACAACCAGAGTAATTAAAACAGAAAAAAGGAAAAAAAAAAGGGAAATTTCACAAGGCTTTCCTTCATACAGCTCATTAACTCAAGCACTGGCAGGTGCCAGTATTAATTCTTCAGTTCCTTCTCCTTTATTTAGTTTCAGAAATCAGCCTGACTAAACACAGTTGAAAAGAAGCAATGGTGCAGGCTGCAAAGGCTTTGTAATTAACACCAGAGAGAGACAGATGAGAAAGTGCTGACTGCATATTACAGCATCTGAGATCACACCACACCAAAAGAGCTGCCCAGCAAGAGAAAACCAGCAAACTTCGTAACAGAAGCATTAGTGCTGAGTGAAAAGGAGGACTCTGATTTATTTCTGCATACATCAATTAAAAACCCTCATCTCCTGAGGCTCTTAAAAAGCAGAGGGACCTCAAGTGACAGCAACTCTCTACATCCATCCAGGAACCAAAAAAAAAAAACAACCCACCCCAAAATAAAATCAATCAAATCATACGTCTGTGGTTCAGCTGGGATGTCAGCACATTTTTTAAGATTTCACTGCCAGCCATCTCCAATTTATCTCCACTGATTGGGCACTGAAACTGTCACAGGGCAGATTGTAAACCTGCTCAAAATACATCAAACCCCTTGCAAAACAGCATGGAGTTCATCAGGAGAAGAGATGTTTTCATATATCATGCCAGCTGGGCACCCACGTCACATAAATCAGCCCAAACTTTTAGCCATGCACAACAAAGTTTCTTTCTCTTCGCTGCCAGTAAGTGACAAGAGTTATGAAGTGCAGGAAATGATCCTTGCACATAATCTCATGCAACGTTGCACTTCTAGGTCCTCAGTGGTTTAATAACAGCTCTTCAGCCTAAGTACCTAAATTGCTTAAAAGGTGTCTTCAACGTGCAATCTCGTACTGATCTCATTATTCAAATATTCTTTGAAAAATTCTATTGTTTCCTCCCCTTTCCTCCGGGCTTGGGCTTTTGTTCAGGACTAAAAGTGCCTTCATTAACATCTCTGAATATGCACCAAACTGTTCCACACAATTAGTTTTGTGGGTTTAGAAAATCATGTTTTTTCTCCAAGCCAGGCATCCCTTGAGTGCCTCAGGAATGCTAAAGGGAACAGTTTGTTGTGGAGCTGGGATGTTTGCAAATGCTCTGTCCTTGGGGAAAGGTGAGGATTGGAGTTCCCAGAAGTGACAAGTGCCAATAATTGAACATTAGAGATAAACTGCTGAAGGAATCAATCTCCTCACAACAAAGGACCTAAGGCATTGGTTTGCTCACTGCACCAAATATTTTGCCTCCCAAATAAATAACTACAAACCCAACAGCAGCAAAAGCAAGCACATCATGGTCATTGACTTTAGCCTGAGTCTCTGAGCATGACACTTAATTTCATTCATTTTCCCAGCTTTGAAACGAGGCCTTCAGATGCCTCTGAGATGTCCTGTCTTGTTAGCAGAAAGCTTTAGGCTTTCCTAACACTGAAAGGGTTTATCTGTGAAAAATCCTTCTTGTGCCTAAGGTGCTTGTTAATCTATAAACATTTGCAAGAAGTAGTTTGATTTATTTTAACTCTACTAGGCCTTTATACACTGAATTACACTCTCTTACGTGGTCAAATGCCACCAATTGGATATTCTCACAGATGATGCAAAAAGGATCTATGCCTTCTGCTTTTTGTCACTTTGAAAGGTTACCGAAATGTGCAGCAATCCAGAAAATCAGCCAGGACTCCAAAGATTTAGCTTCCAAAGCAAAAACTTGGGCTGGTAGGCTACATCCTATCTCACATCATATTCCCTTAAAAGCAAAAGCCTTATAAACTTCAGGTGGCCAGAAGATGAACTTTAAGAGAAGAAATTTATCCTTTTATAAAAATAATTCTATTGAAACCCACTCAATCATACACATATTCCAAAAATATGCTGAAATGTGTTTTTAAAAATTTACAGATAAAATGTTGCAAATTATACTCAAGTACAAAAAAAACTACTACCCATTCCCCCAAGAAATAACTTGAAAAATGACAGGACCAGTTCATTCAACTCCAGAATTCAGCTTTGCTTGGGGATAAGGCAGAGCTTTTCTGTATTAAAATACAAACCTTTACCAGCAAACTCAACAAGACTCACAGTTCAGCACAGGCACAACTTTTTACTTCTTTATGTCTTCATAAAAAGAACTGATCAAAATCCTTCAAATTCTTTCTAAGGAACACCTTCCAAAGATGATAGCTGTGAACTGTCACTGTATTTTTTGTACATCCTTTAAAATAAAAGAGGAGGTTAAAAGCTTTTCCCCAGTTCACAGACAGTGGCAGAAACTCCTCCAAACCTCTTGACACCACATATTTTACATCTCACGTAATGACAAGTTTTCTGATGTTTAAGCTGAGGTCTTAATTTTCCACCAAGTATTTACACCAGAAAGACCCCATGGCTCTCTGAAGGGTCAGCTGGGGCAAGGCCATGTAAAACACACATTCAAAGGCTTCTGGAACATCACAATTTCATTTCTGGGTGGAGAAATATTCACAGTTTTGTCTTGGGGCGTGATGCCACTTCTGTGTGTGGTTGTGGGGTGTTCTGAGTGTCCACAGAGAAACCAGATCAGCAGCTCTCTCCCCCCAAAGGAGGCTGCAGAAACACTGCTTTAAAAATCACCTTTTGCACCGCATGCCGCTTTTTGGAAATTAATTTTCTTCATAAAAATCATCTTCCTGGGAAAAGGTACATGGTGACAACTTCATGGAAAATGCATGAATGTTCCAACTAATTCTCAGCTATTAAAACAGAGTTTTCTCCCAGTTAGACCACTCTGAGGGAATCACACTAAACTGAAACCTGAGGACATCCATTCTATATTGATGTAGTCCGGTGAGCAGATAAAATGCACTGCATTGTTTCTCCTGTACCTGTGACAGCAGCAAGGCTGCCAATTCAGTACACCAAACAGTGTAGTCAGGTTTCAGTGACACTGAGGGAAAAGAAAAAGGCTTTAATGCTGAAAGGAATGACAGAATATACATTAAAAAGACCACCCAAAAAGTTTGATTTTTTTTTTTCCTTTTTCCCCTCAGGTCTCTATTGCTACTGCACTGCCACAGATCTTAAAATTATACCATACACACACACACACACACACACACTCTGACATGTACATACCCTAATACCAAAACATCATCCTAACTTTGCCAGATTTATAAAAAAACCAGCATTTTCCTCCATTAATGATTAACACATTTTTCATAGCTGGTCATGGAGTGAGAGGCATCTCATTCATAATGTGCTTTTCATTCTGAACATCTGCCTAAACGGATGCCAAACACAATTCTGGGTATGTTCAGTGATTAACTGATAAAATGCCATTTCTGTGACAGAAATGAAGCTCTGTGGTGCTGTGCCCTGTTGGCATTTACAGCCCTTTCCATGGGCCACCTTAAAAAGCTGTGGAGAAAATGAAATGTAACGTACAGAGCAGGCAAACACAGTGATCTTTGTACGATGAGCACCATCTTTTCACAATTATATTCTTCAATGCCTGCACCAGCAACATTTATTCTGCAAGGAGCTGGGAGACAAACAAAACCTTGCACTTGGTGCAGTTGCAGTGGCAAAGGCTGGAACAAAGCTCCAGTGTCACAAGTCTGAAATAATGTCCCACAGTTCACTGCTAAAATACTGCTTTTGTAAGCCTCTTTGCATTCATGCAAGCATATGGGCATGCTGCAGTAGTTATAATCGTGTTTATGGTTAGAGGTGGCTTAGAAAGCTGCTTGACCACCGTAAATTACACAGGGAAAGTCTGGGATCTTTGACCAGCTCTTGAGTATTATCTCCTTTGTAAGGATGGGAATCTACAAAACCACATCAATGTTGGGTTCCTTGCCCCTTGAAGCCCAGAGATTCTCTGTTATTTCTTAGCTCTGGGAGCAAAGGAAAGGATCCTAGTATGCCCCACTCTGGTTTCTGATCAAGGTTTGAGAAAGATGTGCTCTCCTGGTGTCGCAGAGCTATGGTTTGGGCATGAACTCTGCATGCTTCCAGCTGGATCTCTCCAGCACATTGTCCCCCAGCAAGCCCTAAACCCTGTTCCACAGAATTACCAGCTTGCTAAAGCTGGTCCATACCAAATTATTTTACCTGAGGGGTCACTCCCTCACCTCTAATCTGACAACTTCTACTCATGTTTATCAGGTCCAGGAAAAACAAACTGCTTGGCTGCTCCTGTCAGAGCCAAAGAAGGGATGCTGCCAATTCAAGATCCTGACATCACAAAAATCATCCCTGTTTGAAGCCCAGCTACCACAGGTAGAGCCTTTAAACCTCTACTGACCAGTACCAGAGTCACACCACACTTGCTGAAAAGAATACAGATGGTGCATGATAAATAGTACCAGCATGGTTTGGAAATCTATAATTCATCTCAACTGCAAGTTAAAAGAATGATTTCTCGACAGTACAACAAACACTTTCCCATTTTGGCTTCTGAAAATGCACTTAAAACCTGCACAAACAGAGCTTTTTCTTGAATCATGGCCATTTGATGGAGTTATGTAAGGTAGCCAGTGCCAGGACAACTGGCACATTTGCATTTCATACAAATCTCTTGTGCTAAGAATATGCTCACACATCTAAAAAAAAAAGGCAAAAACAGAGAAAAGAAACAACTCATCAGTACAGATCACATTACATGGCATTCAGTCACACCGCTATTAATGTCCAAGCCATTGCTATCCAACCATAGAAGAGCTTGGTACCACAGTCAGGGAACTGGGAAAGAGCCAGAGGGATTCAGCTCTCCAAAGGATCCCAGGGAGCCAGAAACTCAACCGCACAATGGATTTATCCATGGGACTTCTAATTCTCACTTTTTAAAGGAAAAATAAAGAAAAAAAGAAGAAAAATACAATAAAATCATTATTAAATAGATAACCTAGATATCCATAATAAAAATAAGGGTTTTTTTCCCCCAAAACATCACTTATGGCACACTTCACATTAGAATCTAGTACAAGCCACTTCAAAGAAATAAAAACCAAAAGATTTTACTCTTTGATAAGTGGAAAATATTAATCCCAACCATATTAAATTACAAAGGATGTTCTTACATCAAGCAAGATGCCAGAACCAAATATTTAAATTGATCATAAAAATACCTAGGGAGATGTTCAGACAACTTTTCCACATATCAAGAAAAGCATTAAGAAGTTTACAGCAAAAAGTACTTTCTGCTAAGCTTTCTCTTTTGCTCTCCTGCAGGATAACCTGGCAACTAAATTGGGAAGACTCTGGAATGCATGTTGAAAATAAACTATATTGATGCTTTCCATACAACTAAAAACTATTTTTGTTCAACTCAAGTATTATTTGCAACTGCAGTGGCTTAGCCATTGCAAAACTAAAACCAGGACTTGACCAGAAAAATAAACACCAACACCAAAACCTCAACTGAACACTGACTTACAAGGCAGCCTCCTCACTCATCTGGAATATTTTATCAGTGTTATGACTCAATGACAACAGGAAAGTTTCCCAAGAACTAGAGATTAAAATTTCCCAAGTAGTTTTAGATGTTCTTGTTTACAAATGCAGTTGTAACTTTAAAAACAAACATTTTAATAGCACTTGTGTCAATTAATTTTTCAATTTCAAACCATCACAGACTGCTGAACATCACTGGAGAAGGTCCAGGAAAGACCTTCTATATATCTATAAAGGAGATGCACTGGGGACTCAGAAATTCATGAGGAGTAAACTATGGATTCTCTCATGTCCATAACAATTCTTCTCATGTCCATGTGAGTCATCTCACAGCTTTTATCTAAAGAACATAATTTGTAAAATTGAGCCTAATTAGAGATTTAGGAACAAGAGACTTCCCTTTTATTGGTAATCTGGAAAATAGAACAAAAAAATAATACTAAACTTGGCACACCAAGTTACCATAAAAAGCAACAATTCTGTTTCCTCTCCCTTTCTCCTGAGTTTTCACTGTGTTTAGTCATCAAACTTCCTCTAAAGCAGAACAACTCTGATGCAAGACAGCACAAGCCAATCTAACCACCCTCTTTATAAAAAGCAAAAAAAAAGCCAAAGTCAGGCTGACACTCCATCTAGAAACATCTCTCCCAATATGGTATATTGGATGCAAAAATGGAAATTGTCCTCAAATTAAGCTTTTTAAGCTTCTAATTTTAAAATGAAGCATCAATTACTAGTCAATCTTATTCACTCTTCACAAGGCATTAATGGAAAATTTATTAGGATATTGAAATCCTAACACATCTTATTGCATAAATAAGTAGTGATTTGCAAAGAGCTTCAAATAAATAACTTATAGGAGTACTGGATTCCATGTATAATTTTGGGGTAGATATTTTCTTTTAAAATAAAAATTTTTAAAAATTGTCATAATCCTTAGGAGCTCCATTTACTACCAAGTTAATCCCAGAGTGGGTCAGGTTGGAAAGGACCACATTGGGTTCAGCCTTCCTGCTCAGGCAGGGCCATCCCAAAGCACAGGGCACAGGATTCCATCCAGAGGGTTCTGGGATATCCCCAGTGAGGGACACTCCACAGCCTCTCTGGGCAACCAGTTCCAGTGTCACCTGCACTGTAAAGAAGTTTCTCGTATTCTTCCCTTTATTTCAGAAAGATAAAGCAGTGTATTTGCATGTCTAAATATCACCTTATCAGCATCTGTAACACGCTTAGGAATGCTTGCAAGAGAACAATGTTCAGACACATGGGGCTGAGGCAAGCCCCGGGAGACAAGGTTTGCACGCCCCCAGCAGCAGCCCTGGGCCATCTCCACCTCCATGAAATCCCCACTGCTCCCTCTAAGGCACTCTGAGTTTGTGCCATGCAGGACATGCTGCCAACCACCTGTCCCTCTCAAATCTGTCTCAACAGAGTCATTTTTTTCTTCAGCTTTTGAAAAAAACAATAGTTCCACTGCCTGCACAGACATCTGAAGGCAACTAAAGGTACAGGGAGGGCTGACAGAGAATGATTTGAGTTGTCATTGCAGACCATCAGTGCAGAAGGGATATTTTTAGCTCCTTGTGAGTTGAGAAGAGCGAGCTTCTCATAAACGCTTTAGCACTGAAGACAATCTGCTCACCAAAGTAGCAGCAAGATTTCTTGGATGCTGAGCACCCTGGGGCTGGGATGAGGCTTTAAAACCTGCAAGAAGGCCACTTTGCATTTTCTGTCACTCTTTTAGAGACATTTGTACAAGAGGGCACTTGCTGTGCTGTCTACCTGTGGTAGCTGAGACCCTGCATGGATGAAAAATGCTTTTAAGGTGATGCATTCAGTCGAAGATGGAGCAGGGCATCCAGGAAGCCTCTATTTCCACTTGCCAGCTGCAACTTCTCTTTTCACCACCTCCTTCTTTTTATCACTTCTACATGCTAGAGCTAAAACTGGGTTTCTGTATGTGCTCAAAGCTGGCTGCTCTAACCACTGCCAGCAGCTTAACTTCAGATGTTCGAATAGCTCACGGAAATCAGCTGGCTGCAAATTGGAAATACCCAAAGAATAGTTAATTCCCAGACTCCAAAAGAATTTAAGTGCTTGCAGAAAATCAGTAACTAAGTAAATCAATAAAGGAATGTCTCTTCATTCTGGCTGGAATTTTAACATACTGACCCTGGAAGGCAGTATAAAAACCCCCAAACAAAAAAACAAACAAAAAAAAAACAATGAAGGTTTTAGTGTCTGTGTCCTGAAGGCAACATTTACCCATCAATGTCATCAAATAGTCACTATTAATGGTAGAGCCCACATAACTTACGAGAAGTATACTTTTGACAGAATTTTGTACAGTTTTGGCACAGAGGCTTCGTTCAAAAATAGATTTACCATGACAGATGTCCTCACACACTTCAAAACCCAACAGTTCCTACATGCAATTCCAATGATAGGGAGTGAAGAAGAAATGGTGTCAATCAAACCCTGCATTCCAGCTATTGTAAAACTTGCACAGCATATGACTATCAGTTCGCTAGAGATCAGTTTCCAAAACTCCACGCTGCAGGATCATTTCTGCCTCGTGCTGCTGGGGTCTCAGCTGGGTTTCTTGTGCTCTTTGACACATAGCTATTGAAAACAGTGCAAAATGAATGCAAAGCAGTTCATAAAATGTTACCATTGTCACACTCCTCTCTGTCCTTCCTGGAGTTTAAAATGGCATAAAATGCACAGCCTGTGAATATCACAGTCCCTCCTAGATCTCTATAGGTTAATAAGATTTTTTTCCCTTTTCCCTTAACATTACAACGCTCAATACTTTCCTTAGTTAAAACACTAGAAACTGAACATCAAAATAGCAGGTAGTAATTCAAACATAAAAAATATTAAGATGGCAGGTAAATATTCAATTATAGACTGCTTTTATTCTGTGAGTTCGAAACTCTTTGATGAAACTCAAGATCAAGGCCTAGCTGCCTTTGTTGGGTCCTGAAGCTGCAAAAGATTTCCAACACTAAAATCTGAATCCCAATACAAATCAACTGCTTTGGAGTGCTGACAATAGGTAACTGTTCCCATAAGTTTTTGATTCTGTTGCTGTTTAACCTCCATTTTACTCAAGCTGCTTTCATTCAATTTTTGTTTGAGAAAGAGCAAAATTTGAGAAAATCACCTGAAGTAATGTTTGGTTATTTAAGAAAGATACTTGGAGGAAAAAAAAAAAGTTATGCCTAAATTCCTGAAAAAACTGATCCCTGGAGGCTGATCTGCTGCAGTGCATTCTCCTTCTGGGAGAAGTTCTGGAGGAGATGTACTCACTTATTTAAGATCTGAAAGAGTCTATTAACTGGTGTGGAAGACCATGATAAGTCAGAAAACCTCTGCTGAAAAAGCAGTGTGTGATGAAATGACCAGCCAGCACACTATCAAAACCAACACAGCTTTTTCCTTTAATTTTTCCCACCTTTAATTTTTGTCTTCAACTTGCATGTGTTGCTTTGAGGCTAAACTTCTCAAAAATTTGGTTCTGCTGGCTGCCTATGGCATGAAGAAGAACCAAGGGATCAGGTTCATCATCACTGCAAATACACCTGTTGTTTCTAGCCAATAATTCCCACAATAATCTTACTTGGTTCCTCTTTCAGATTGTTTATCAAAAGGATAAAAGACATACAGGGAGCTCTCAACCACATTCACTCACTCAAGGCAGGTGGGTGTGGACTTGAACTGCAACCATTCCTAACAGCTCCTCTGATGGGACTCAGAAAAAAATCCAAAAGACATCTGAAACCCAATCATAGGCACCTCACACTCTGGAAAACACTCACTCCCTCCAGGACAGCTCCCTCAGCCGAGATCGATTGGGATAGAAACATCACTTGTCTCTGCTGAAGTGCTTTGATTTGTGTGAGCTGTACAACAGGCAGCAGAGACAAGATGACAATGTGTCCCTGGTCTGCTTCACCAGACCTGGCAGCCTTCATATTGATCTGGAATTAAATCTGAGCAGCTCTCCCTGCACTGATGTTGTGAGGATGCAGACGTGCTGTCTAAGGCAACACTCACCTCTCTACAAAGCTCTCGACTTTCTAGACATATTTGTCTCCATTTCTGTGGAATAACTTACTTTTGTGAGACTTCTGTGAAATATAATGTTGTACTGAAAGAATTCCAGAAACATTTTGAGAGATTGAATTATAAATAGCATAAATAAATAGCATAAGTAATGCTATTTATTGATGCATTTAATGCCACTTCATGCATTTATAGGTCCGGGGAACCTTTTAGGTTTCTCTTAGTTTGCCCTGTCCTAGCCAAAGAATGTAACACAGTAGACCCAGATATCTTGTCTTACTAGATAATAATAAAATCCTTTAGGGGGATTTTATTAAGTTGATGTAATATATACTGAGAAGGGAAAAAAAAAAAATTCCTTAGGGAATTTGAGAAAAACACCAGTGGTTAGTAATTTCTAATTCTCAAATGTAAGAATAGGACAGAAAAAAAATTAATCTAGAGGTAATTTCAATCTGCAAAAGTGTTATTGTCAAGAAACAACACTTGCATTGATTTAAAAGGAATGAGGCATACTTGCTGCATTAAAGCAATATATTCTTCTCCTTTTAAACCATGCCCACAGAGATTGAAAAGAGATTATTTTTTCCATCTTGCAGGTGATTATGCTTGAGATGCTAAACAGCACTGCTAGTTGTCTCTGTACTCAGAACTCGTGTCTTGGCATCTTACCTGGTTTTAAAAGCCTTTAACTGTAGCTTAAGCTAAAAATGAATGAGGACAGCCAGCAGCACCCAAAAGGCATAATACACGCCTCAGGTATGCTGTAGAGGAGGTTCCTTTTGCACAAAAAACTCCGCATTTCTGTAGGACACTCCTGAAGATGAATGCCCTCATTTAAGAAACAGTGGGATGTCACTTGTGATCAATTAGCAAAAATCCTCTCTGTACAACTGGCTGACACACCAGCTTATTTCACTGAACACGGAGCAAATTGAGCCATTCCTCCAAATTTTCAGCTCCATTTAGCCTAGGCATTTATTAAACTAATCTTTAAGCCCTCAACCAATCGTCTGTGGAGATCTGTTTGAAAGGAGAATATAAAATGAATTAATGATGGAAAGCTCATGATGTTTCATTTCTAAATTAGGCATATCTGGTACTTTATCTGTAAATATTATAGTACAGCAGTTGTACCTCATTGACCTTTTCCATCTCATCCCTGAAAGACAAGCAGAATGTAGCTGTTGTAGCAGACAGGTCTGCACAACCTTTTAAGGATATTGCTCCCCGCTTGGAGAAGAATCTATACCTGACTGATAACAGTTTGCTTTTTAGTCAGAAATGGCCACTTTTATCCTAACGGAAAGGGATACATTTCATTAGGAAGAAGGTCACTCTTCCCAGTTACAAACATATAAATAAATAACAACAGAAAGCATCTTGCCCCTCGTCAAAAACCTTTTAGGCTTTGACTTTTAAGAGGCGCAAAATGGACTGAAGGCAACTCGCTCCTAATGAATATTGATGTCAGATAAACATCTTGAAAGTGCCCCTGAAAGCCTGCATAAATAGTTTCACTTAGTTTGGTTTTAGTTTTAGTAAAACTGCTTTTTAAAAAAAAGGAAATACACAAACTACACAAGACAGCACTTGTGGGAGGAATGACCTCTCAGACCGTGTTCTCTGCGTCACAGAGCCCCACAAAGGCTGATGCCAGATCCTGCAGCCCTTTCTATCCCTAAGTGACTGCAATCACTGAGGAAGGATTCATTCATGAATGAGGGCAGCAAATAGCAGTGATCAAGTAAACAGGTACCACATTTCAGTTCCTTGCTGACAGAATGTGAAATTTATCCCTGTGTCTCACCTGGGAAGCTCTTTAGCTGCTCAAAATAGCAAATGACAGCAACATCTGCAGTCAGAGCATCCCTTCTTTATCAAATCTTGCACCATATTCTGTGTCAAAAGATTACTTGATGGGGCTCAACCTTTTGGGTTGCAAATATACCATATTTAAGTGTACTGAGCAGAATATTTAAGGGCAACTGTAATAGTCTGGTTGAGATATCCATGTCATTACACGAGCTACTTATGTCATTACATGCTGTTCTTCCACATTTTATCCAAACATGAGTTTGCTCATATCCACCACAGCAAAAGACAACAGAAAATACAGATACTATACATGATACCAACCAGAATCACAAAATAACTTTCTGGCAGAGGAAATCAATGGGGAATCTGGAATGTCCTCCTGCTGGGCCTACACATGGTATTGCACTCAGTGAATGAAAAACTGGATTGTTTCACTGGAACAAACACAGGGAGCAATGGGAACCCAGAGCTGCAAAAGTTTTCATTTAATGAACTTGGTACACTAATCGTGTTCCCATAACTCAGCCTGACAGGCTGACTTCCCACCTGAAAGAAGGCAGCTTCTTCAACCTGAAACCACCTACAGAGCCAACCACATGCTCACTGCTGCCTTTATGCCAGAGGTATGGCATGCCTGGATACTGCTGGGGAACCAGCAGAGCACTGGAATAAAATCAGGCAGTATGTCTTGAATCGTGTTCCAGTGTGCTTGGGATTAGAAACACACCTTCAAAAAGGGACAGGTGGCCAAGGAAAGTTACCACAAATTTGTCTTCAGTGCAATCTTCATTCAGGAGCTAAGCTGACATAGTCCATTTTAAAAGGTTTCAGGGGAATTAAAGGGTGTTATTACAAAGACACATTGTAAAAAGTATAAACCCAGTATGAAGCTTCTAAAAGCAAAACCAAGCACCATTTGTGAATCTTCTTGTTGTTGTTGTTTGTACAGTGAAGCATAAACAGCTAACTAGAAAAGTAAGGTGCTGCTACTCTTCACATAAAGATTAAAAACTTTGTGAACTGAGCTGAAACTTCCAGAAACAGCACTGTTTGAATATCAATTGTAATAGGCTAGCAAAAGAAAAATAATGATGCTGTGAATTTCTTTCTCCAATTTGTGTTTAGATTTACCAGAAGTTCAGGTTTGTAACCTTCTCCTCAACTCCAAACCATTTTTCATTGACAAGTCACTTTCTTCCCCATTAGGAAAGGACAGACAGAAGTGTCATGCCCTGAAATTAGATCAAAGCTTTGAAAATATGAACTGGCATGACTGGTTGCTCTTTCTATAACAGATACTATTCATGGTTTTAAAAAATTCTAAATTCTCCTCTCTTTCTTGCCTGACTTTATTGTCTCCATATTTTCCATCTTTATTTTATGTACTCCAGCAGCTCTCGCTCTCTACAGCTCTGATTCAGGAAGTGTGTTTAAAATATGCTTTAATTTAAGCACGTACCTATATCCTAAGGGGCAAGGCATATATTCAAGTGCTATTCTAGATGAATGCCTTTTTCCCTCCTCTCTGCCATTTTTATCCCCTGGAGGGTCTTTACCAGGTGAAACACAGATCCAATTGTGTTAATCCAACTAATTTAGCGTTTATTCAGACAGGATCAAGACAATTCTAAACCCCCTGCTGCTTAAAAACTTCTGTCTTTTATCATGTTGTTACTGTGAATTAGTATTAAATCTAGATGAACTAAACAGGTATTTAATTTCTGGTCTTACACAGCTGGAAAAAAAAGGTAAACAGCACTGAGCTGCTGGTATTAAAGGAATAAAATTAAAAAGGAAGCCCTTTTTGATCTTAGGTCCCTAAAATCTGGAGCAATAAAGAGCCATATTTGAAATGCAAAGTGCTAAGAAATTGTAAAAAGCTGACAGCTCATTACAGCAAAACAGTAAAAAGCGCTGTGTGAAAATCTACAAGGTATGTGGAAATGCTCCCATAATTTAAAAAGAGTCAGGAGAAGGTGATAATTTTAAATGCAACTATTTGCTAGCAATATTATCACTTTCTGAGATGTAACCACAGCCTCAGAACCGTTATCCTGACAGGCACATTAATGCAAACACTTGCTTTGAGAAATCGTTGGCTCATATTCTTATTTCATCATCTAATCATAACCTCACTGCTAAGGAAAATACAAACCCCCAGACAAGTGCTTTGCTCCTCTGATGTGAGTTCAATGCCACTTTGAACAGCTCCTCCTGTCCCTTCTGCTGAAGCAAAGGATACTCATCTACAAATGGGAAGTCTGCATATTTTTAGGGCGTTCAGTTCTGTGTCTTTCTAAATTAAACAAGTGTTGCTTATTTGCTCAAAATTAAGCAACCTGAAACTTTGACGTTCTGGAGGTTTTTGAGTAAAACCATCACTTTCATAGCTGTCTGGAAAGAAATACAGCCCAGGTTTGTGGCTCATGAACTCGCCCCTGAGTTTTTTTCTATCCACTTTGTCTTAAGGGATTACTTCAATTTTTAGCCTTCCATTCAATGACAAAAATACCTCAGCTAGAAAAACCACAGTGGGATCTTCACTTGAACACAAGGGCCTGCTTTTCCCAGGAAGAGATGACCCTCAGCTGCCAAGCCTGCTGATATCCCGCTGTACAACAAATTCCAGCCTATAAAATTCCAGAGGAAGAAAGGTCAGTTCATAGGACAATCAGTTAAAAAATGTTGTTGCCTTAAAAGCTGCAAGTTTAATCCTTCAGTGCAGTGCTCACTAAATATAAGCAGAGAGAGCACATAATGGAAAAAAAAAGCTGCTGTTACAGCCTTAGCCAAAACATGATCTCCTGGAATCCCTGCAACAATCCATGTTCACATTTTGCAAATTAAACAGTAACTATGAAAACAAGCTTGAAATAACATCTCTTAAATCAGAGTTTCCATTTCACTTAAGTGCTTGCGCTTTGTTAAACGTCAGGGACAGAGCGTGGCCATTAACTGCAGCAACATCACAAGTGCACCCAGTAAAAACTCAGCCGTAATTGCTTGAGAGAAGAAATAAATTTCAGACCAAATATTTTACTTCAGACCAAAAAAAAAAAAAAAGAGAAAGAAACAAAGACCTGCCAGATGACAGAAGAGAAGAACAACAAGGCTTTTGAAATATTCATGCTGGATGTGAACTGTAACACTTATTTGGGATCAATATGTGGGGAAGCAACAAGGGGAGTATTTCAAGATTACAGATTAAAATTAATTGTCTTGACTGACTCTTCAGTTTAAAATAAATAAAGTTATTTATTGCAAAATATTTGCCAGATATATGTAAATCCATCTTTGGTCATTTCATTTTTCTAACAGGGAGTAAAATTACAGTGGTCTGGATTAGTACCACAGCTGCACTCCCTCAGAACATCAGTGACTTACAGATACGCCTTTTAATGCAGAATGCTCTCTTTAGTGTTGCAGAAAAAAAATACATGATTTCCTGAATTCTGTGGGAACTTTGGCTTCTTGAGAGCACCATTTAGCTTATTCTCATAAATCTTCCTACCAAACACAGAAAGCTCAGGAAAATTCACTCTTACTTAATCAAACTTATAAAATAAGGCTTTTTTAAAACAACATCCAAGCAGTTCAGCTGGGTCTCTACCCTTCACTGCTGCTTTCAGCTCCTGCTTTTTTCTTTTAAATTTACATGTGAAACCACGGTATGGAAAACAGAAGAGCACAAGTTACCTTTGCGTGTGTTGCTATTCAGGCTTTAATCACACGCTGTAAAAGACCTACAGTAACACTCTCCTCACTGGCAGGCAACCATTTAAAACAAATCTCTTCCATTCATTCCCCTCTTGCCCTCCCTGGAAGTACCAGCCAGGGGCAGGTAGGAGGATGGATGACCCAGGAGGGCTGGATGTGAAGCCTCAGCAAGGCGCGTGGCTCTGCTCGCACTGGAGGCCCGGCCGAACCTCATCAAAGAGCCTTTCAAGCAGCAGAGTGCTCTCATGGCTGTAGGTCGGGTGGGGTCAGCATTACCATCACAAAACCCCATTGTTCCTCACTTGTAATTCGGACAGAGGTGGCCCGACCGCAGGAGCGACTTTGAATTTGCAGGAGTGAGGCTGGATCAGGAAAGAAATTTATGGCAGCCAGCTCAGAGTGCTGCGAAACAATTCGAGTGCGCACAGAAAACGTGCGAGAGCGTCAGAGAACTCTTTTCCTTTCGAGTGGTTCAAATTGGTTTTGCCCAAAACAATGGCAGCGGGGGGGAGCCAGTGGCAGCCTCCTAAACAGGGCTCAGTGCTGGAAGGGATGCACAAGAACATATTTCCAGTGCTGCGTTTAATCCTCTCTAAATTAGGCATGAAGCAGAGTTTGCAGCCTTGCTGTGCTTCTCAAGTCCCTTCAATAAAAAGGTAATCTATAACTCATTATAAACAATACCCAGAACAAAGGGGGGAGGGGAGGGGAGGGGACGGGAGGGGGGAAAGAAAGAAAAAGAGACTTTTCCTCCTCATGTCCAGTGGTTCTCAAGGGAATTTCCATGTGACTACATGTAAGATTACATCCCATTTACAATAGCCCTGGTTTTAACAGTGAAAGTATCCTATTAGCTCTTGGGAAGCCCTCTTGGGACTTCAAACAGCAGATTTTGAAGTTACTTTTTGAAGTTTGCAAGCATCACTGTGCAAAGGCTAAAGCTATCTAGAACGATTTTCATATTCCTATTTCACTTAGCATTAACTTAGCAATACCAAGGATTGCTCTATAAAAACTGTGGAGAAAACCAGCAAAGAAAACGCAATTCATTTGTTTCTGTTAGACAGTTGTTTATGGTTTTTTTTCTTCTCGCTCCACAAAAGGTTTCTCGAAAACCTTGGACAGAGCTAAAGCTTTCACTGTTTAGTATCAGTGACTGCACAACTTTTACTTTAGAATGTCATGTTCCCAAAGAAGGATCCTGATTATTTATTCCACACTTCCCCTCCCCTCACATACCCCCCCAAGACAGATTACAGTATTTTTAGGAATAGAAAATGTGGCTGTGTGAACAAAGAAAATATCATTAAGTCATTCCTCACGGATAGCCACAGCCAAAGCCTATTCATAATCTTTGTTCATCCTTTTGAAAAACATCATTTTAGCAAGAAAACTCTTCTTCCAGGGGAAGGTCCACTTGTTAAAATTAAAGAAATCACCTGCAAAAATATTAAAAATAGGTTTCCTCTCTTGAATTCAAGGCCCAGGAACATTACACAGCTTTCGTCTGTTATCTCAGTCATTATTAATGTATGGATATGCTTAACACTTAAATATTTGTACAGGAAAAAGAAAGGGAAAAGGAGCAGCAGACAGACATTCTATGAACCAGGGAGAGAACAGCTGCAAAAGGGACCAGCAAAAGTTATGATGCAAGGCACAGCATCCTCACTGAGAGGCTTGATAGAGCTCCTTCCTTTTTCTACGCTTATGTGAGCCCATCATGTTATTTGGGCATCACAAAGAGAAACTAAATTGCAACTGCAGTGCTCTCACCACAATAGGGAACATTAGCTCCTTTGTAGAGATGGAATACTGAGGGCCAAAAAAAAGTCACCAAAACCATCTGTAGAATATGGGAAGGGGATTTGGTAGAGTTGCTCAAACCCTTGACAATAAGGCACTTTTCTTCTGAAACAACAGCAGCTTGGCCATTAGCATTTCAGCACAAGGAAAAACCGCATAATTCCGTGCCATTCTGGGAGTGAAAGAGAGCAGGGTTTGGCAGGGCTTTTTCTGACTCAGCCTAGTTAATACCAGCAGTGGGAAGGGATTCAAGTGTTTTCCTTCCAGTGATTCTGCTGGCAGAAATGTTGGCATTTTTGCCAAGCTCTAGATGCAGAGAAAGGCAGGAAGACAACTTCCTGCCTTAAAGCTGCCCCATTCCAGCCTCGGGTGTATGAATTACACAGGAACTCACTGGAAGTAGGAGCAATCAGCACTGAGAAAGACAGAACAAGTAGGTCTTACTTCATCTCTGGCTTAGACATTTTTAAATTCGTAATTAGAAATTTTTGCTATGGATTTCCTTCCTATCTTCTCCTTTTTTTTTTTTTTTTTTTAAATTATTAGAATGACTATGAAGCAATTGAAAGTGAAATACTAAATGCCATAAGGACGCTGGTCTGTTTTTGAATAGACTTTATAGCTTCATTCCATATAGGAGATCAGTAAAATGTCTAAACAGTCTCCACAGATGCATACAACCAAAATAAAATATGGAGAATGGTTCATTAGATAATTCTTAGCACAGTAAAATATATCCCTTTGAAGAACATTCCTCACTTATTTTAACAAAGACAGGCTGATACTTGGAGGGTCTAGATTCAGCCCCAAGTAGCTGTGAGAAATAAGAGGGGGGGTGAAATTCTTCTGTCAAAATGCAGACCACATAACTCTCAAGCCATCAAAGATTTTCTCCAACCTCATTTCTGGTTTTATTCAAGGATTTGGATGAGATTTATAAAATATCTTGAAACTGGTGTAATCAATGACTTCATACCAGAATTATGCCCTGCATTCACACCAACGCTTCTGCAAACCACTGAAGACTAAGAAGAGGTGCAGAATCAATGCGTACAAGCAGTGAAACCTGAACACTTTGATTTTTCACATTCCTGACTGATGAGGCTTTGGGCAATCCAGTTTATCTGTAAAAAGAAACCAGCTGGCAGCCAGAAAGCCCCTGGGTTTTGCACTTAAGTCCCTCCTTCCTTATCCATAGGCGCCACAGTCCAACAGGTAGCCGGGAGGCTGCCTCTGGATAAGCAGGATGCCTCCTTCTCCCTGGAGCCAGGAGGCCCCCAGAGGGACAGAAAGAGGGTTAAGGATGACTCTGTGTCCCAGAAAAGGGAGGTAGCCAAAGGCAGGCAAGGCTGAGGCAAAAGGGGACAGAAAGGACACGAAACACCCCAGCACGGTGTGGTACCTGCTTTGCTTCCCCTATTTTAGAGCATTCCCTGATCAGAAATGGGTACAAAACCCATGTCACAGGTCAGCTCTAAGAAGCTAAAACAGGTACTAAAAAACCCTCATGCAAGGCCCGAGGTAACAGCATGGAAAGTTTCACCAAAGCTGCTAAAGGATGAACCAGAGCCCATAAAAACAGGCAGAGCCAAACGGACCAGGGTATTCTTTCTAGACACAGACATCAGCCCCAAAGCAGATCTTCCAGCTGTGGCACCACATCACAAGTGCAGTGTATTTTCCCATTATTTGTCACAGAAACCTTTGGAAGTGTCCAGAATTTAACCAACACAGGTCAAGCAGCACTGTCTTGCTGATCCCCTCCCTGTGACTGGCACACCAAGCCCAGCAGATCTTGACCCTTAATTCCTCTTCCATCACTTCTCCTCCATGATTTCCACTGGGAATTGCAGTGTGGTTGCTCATGGAGGATTTGCTGGCTTCTCTTTTTAATGAGAATATCCCAAGGCCCCAGTAAGCCTACTTCCCAGATTCATAGAAGCTGGAAATGGAAAGGACCTAGGTGATCCATGTCTTGCTTCCCCTCCCTCCTTCCCCATTTGTCCGGTGTGTGATTGTTTCCTACAACGTATTTCTTCCCTGCCTACTGGCCTGGTAATGTCTGATTTATCCACTGCATGAAATCAGCGCAGATAATTAATGACATGCTTTCAGTGAATGCACAGCCCGCTGCCTCCCCACAACTCCAGCTCCCACACCAGCAAACAGCCAACTGAATTCATTTACAAAGCAAACAATAATGTTGCTCACCAGCTCCTTAAATTACTTCTGGAGGCCTTGAAACATTTTCTCTAACTCAGAATTTGGCATTCTGAGGATAAGGTTACTTTTTCCCACTGATCTAGTTTGATTTCTACTAATTTTCTGCTACATGTTTTACTCGGTTTCATTTGCAATTTAGTTACCACAGAAAAAGAGCAGTCTCGGGGTCTGGGTTGTATTTTTTTTTCCCCCTCTTCTCCTCAGCTTCTACCAACAAACTGGCTGTACTGTAATAGCAAGAGAGCATAAAATACGTCTAAGCAATGAATAATATCTGAGGAAAAGGATGTAGGCAAGAGTTTCACTTAACAAAACTCTCATCTGGCATTTTGTTTTAAGTATTTTTTAAAGGTCAACTACTCTTGAAGGACTTTAAAGGTTGAGCAGGAAGATCTCAGTATCTGAACAAAATATAATATCCATAAGGTAGTGAAGCAGTGCGAAAATGTCATGGATGGGGAGTTTGACAAATTACAAGGTCAGTAATCACCATATTTCCCTTCCTTCATTTTTGCACTTGCTATTGACACTCCAGATCACAAAAAGCACACAAGTTTTCTCATGCTTCAACATGTTTGTGTTGCTGCTCCACATACAGTGCTCCCCCCACCCTATAAGTCAGCAATACCAAAGCCACAGTATGCTTTTGTCTCCCAGAGGTACCCCCATCTTTCTTGAAAGAGGCAACTTTTCCTCTCAAAGGTACAACAGAACAACTGCAAAATAAGCAAAGCAGCAAACCCCTACCTGTGCCCTGTGATTTCAGCATGCTGTGCTCAGTGAAGGCATTATTTGGTGACCCCAGAAGACTCAAACTGCACTGATGCATTTTTCGATGTCCAACCACATGTGCCCAGGCCCTGCTTTTGGCCATAGAGAAGCTTTTTAGTGGTTTGGGCAATTTTCATTCCAACCTTGGGGAAACAGATTCATTAGTGCTGACCTTGAGCTGTTAATAACTGCGGTTAACAGGGAACCCACAATTACCATTCCACTCCTCGTCTCTCTTCCATGATTTCCTCTGACAGTCTTTGCCTCCACACCAGTCTCCCAAACCTAAACTCTCATGCAGCAGGAAAGCAATCAGGTAAACTGAAGGAAATGAAGGAGTTTCAAGATTTAATATCCACCTCATCCTCTCTCCCATTTCAGCTTGCAATTCATCTTCTGAGGAAATGAGGAGTAAATAACCTCTGGACAGCAGGACAGACTTGCACAGATGCTGGGGAAGATCCAGCAACCTGAGGGACTCTACAAGTAATCAGGATGCTCTGGAGAAGGCATCTTTCATTCTCTTTTCAACACTAAACACCAATTTCCTTCATCTATGAACTCTTTAATCCCCACAAGATAAAATTACTGTGAAACAAATCATAATACAATAGGGGGAAGACAACAGTGGAGTGGCTGACAGTAGGTTCACGGACCAGCTCCTGTAATGCTGGAAAAAGGCCTGTTCTCAACATTCCTCTTAGGATGTCTCCCAAAATAAGCACCTCCATTTGTTAATTTGTCTACTTTTTACAGACTGTGTCCTCTGCTGTGCCCTTCACGTCTCCAAAGGAGAAACAGCCGACAGTAAATTAGGGTTGGACCCAAAATTTCCCCAAAAAGACTGACAGAAGAACAAATATTGACTGACCTACCTCTTGGTCTTACTTCTGTTTTGTAGCAGGAAAAGTGCTGTGTATATAGCTTTGGGTACAGGCCAGTGGCAGGTTAAGAAAAATAAAACTCTTATTTACAATCACATATACAAAATACTTCAGTATCTCAAAGATATCCTGAATGCATCTAAACCATCTTCACATACAATCAACAAATTTCCTCTTTTTTTCCTTTTTTTTTTTGTTTTGTTTTTGTTTGTTTGTAGGTTTCTTTGTTTTGTTTTTATTGCCCATGTAATCTGTGGATGAAAGTCCCCATGCAGTTCAGATGACCATAAATTCAATTTCCCCAGCTGTTAAAACCAAAGAAGATACATGCACTATGTGCAGACACTCTTTGAAGATAGTCTTGCCTTTGAAGCAACTGAGATGTAGGGTAGGATGATGGCCACTGGTTTTTAAGTGCTACTGAAAAAAACAGCTGAAATTCAACAATTTCTTAAAGCTATCCACTAGATCCTCATTCCCTGCAAAGACAGACCAAACTTTTATGAGTTGCACTTTAGTTTTGGGGTTTTTTTCCTCTGAGAGTCTCCCTGCTATCAGCAAAGGCTTTTGAAGCCCCAAATATTTGGAAGTGCAGCCTGTGCTGGGCTAACCAAGGCAAGTGCTTATTTATAACATCCCTGCTTGACTCAGTAATCTCCCCTCTTTTCTTTATATGTGGGACCTGAAACTGGCCTTTCGTTTTTAATACACCATGAAACCAGGACCTGATCTCTGCCCATTATACACGGGGTCATTTCTGACACACATTCTCTTTTTGGTGAATTCAATCCATGTTACAGCTCTCAAGAGATTAACTGCTGTTACAGCACAATCAGAGCAACTAAGGCTTACTCTGACTCCTGAAAAGTTTTGAGTTTTTTTTCATCTCCCTTTCTTTGCTTGGGTAGGGTTTTTTCATTCCTTTCTTTGTTAAAAAAGTTGTGGGAGAAAGGAATAAGAAGTACTCAAACTGTTAATTGATGGTAATTGTTCTTATTTCGTAAGCCTGCAAATCCTCTTCTTTTTTTTCCATATAATAAAAGCCTTTCAGATCCTCTGAGCAAAAAATGTACTGGATTAACTTCTATTATGCAGCTCAGGAATCTCCAGGCCAGAGGAGGTGACATTAGCTTCCACAAGAAAAGTCTCACTGCAATAATTTATGGTTATTCACGAGGGGAAACTCTGCAAAACCTTCCAAAAAATGCAAGCATGGCAGCAGCTCCTGCTGGGATCAGGAGTATCACTTGCAGCACTGCTTCAACCACAGTTTCACCTCCACACTTGTCGAGGCATAAATCTTTCATTATCGCTGGGAATACCTGAGTGACACCTGGGAACAGCACTGGAGATGAAAAAAACCCCTGAAGACTCCCACATTTCCTCAAAACAGATGAATTTGAGAGGCTTATCCAAACGATCATGGTCAGGCGCATCTTAAATATACTCATTTGATGTTCAGAGCATTCTTGAAATGGAAAAAGATATAAAGTTGTCCCTGTCCTGCAGTCAACAACCACAGTATTGTAATTCATATGGACTGAGTATTTCACTAGTGGCCATGCAGAGAGAAATCACTGCAAAAATCCTGGTAGGTATTTGAATTCTTCTCACTTAGCACATTTTATTTAAAATAGAATAAATTTCTGATTTCAGGAATATATGACAAACATCCAGTGAAAATTGAAGGGTGTCACAATCCAAGTGTCAGCCATCAACCTTTGGAAAGAAGGGTCCAAAATAAAAAATGTACATATATTTTATGTATTTTGTTTTCAAGCAATAGTTCTTGGACCACTTCTAAGATACTCTGTGAAATTTACATATTGAGTATTCAGTTCCAATAAATTTTCAAATGCACAGATTTATATTTGCCATGTTTTATTACAGCTGAATCAGTGTTATAGGGTACAACCTGTTAGAAAATACTTCACACTGATATTTTGAAAAATGCTATTTATGGTTTTCATGCAACAGCTCTGGCAAAGGTAAAACAACTTTGTTCACAGCTTTGCTCCAACTAACCTACCTTCCTTCAACAGCAAGGAAATCCCTCAACTGTTTTAGAGAAATTTTTATCTGTGCATATATATTTTACATATGTGCAGTCTCACACACATGCACACAAAAATCACATTTTGGCAATCAAGAGAATTCTGAAGGGATGCTCCACGAGACCATTCCTCTGCTTTTCTCACTCTGTCCAGATTCTTAAATAAATAAACAAATGCAGCGTAGTGTGAGGACAGGAGAGATTTTTAATAATGCATCCATTTGTTCTGAGCCTTCAAAGGCTCAGTGACCTTCAAAGCTGATCAGGTGGAGCTGTGGTTGGATTCCCACCAGCCACAGCTCCAATAATGAAAGCTCAGCATCACTGTGAGTGAGAGAGACTCTTTCCACTTCAATTTGGATCAGAAATACACTGTGGAACTCTGTGCTGCTAGAATCACTGAATCAATGCATCATTAAGGCTGGAAAAGAGTTAAAATTAGTCTCATATTAATTCAACCTTCTGTTTTGTCTTCAGACAGGAACAAACTTCAAAACTTCTCTAAGCACCTCAATTAAACCATCCAAAAAAAAAAAGGTTTTGTTTTTTCTCCTTTTAAAATTAAAAATTTAAAAAATATTCCATGGGATCACAAGGCTTAACTCAGCTTCACTGAAGGTTTTGTATCCACAAAATACAACCATTTCTTCTTGACTTTTTTTTTCTTGAAGAGAGTGAGCTGAGTTGTACATCATCAGAATATCAGAGTCCAAGCCACCAGAGAAGTGAAAGGATGATGAAGAGCACCAGGGAAGAAAGGGATGTCAGGCTGACATAACAACTTTTTGCCTTTTTAACACAATGTTTTAGGGGAGGTTGGAAACACTTTGTATCTTACTGTTTCAGGATCTAATTTCTGATCTTGCATTGAAATATATCACAAAACTGAGGTAAGTAATGCACTGAGGTTATTCCTTCCATCAATATCTTCTTCTCTCACAGGAAAAACAGAGAGAAGAACCAGTGCTTCGTGTCCCCCATGTTCCCATTTGAAAGGGGCAGTTAACAGGAAATGATCTCCCTACCATAAAAAAATTTATATTGAGGGGATTTTTTTTTTCTTTTTTAGATGATGGATTCAGTCTTTTCAAATTTATGATGTATTCCTCTGCAAAAGCTTAAGATCCCTGAGCATTTAGGGGTCTTTTGAACTGTTGAGTGAGCTGCTTTCAATTTGTTCCCTATGAAAGAGGTTGTAGCTTGCACAGGATAGAAGTGAGCACCCCACAGCATCCCAGAGGCCAACAGCAGATCCCAAAAATTAACTCCAATGACTCACTGAGATGTCCCTGTCCCACTAATGTGTTTAAAAAGCTGTCAAACTTCCTTCCTTAACCTGCAGCACCAAGAAGAGACACAGCCCCAAAACCCTGACCCTCTGCCTACACTGGGATGTTCCACACCCTAAAGGCTCAGCTGGTTGGATAGGAACACCCAGGAGAGACCTATTAGCACCTCCACGGCTCAGGCCACTCTGCTTGATTACAAATTCATTGAAATTAATTAATTTTTAATTTCCCACTAACCTCAGCTATTATAAATCAAGTCAGCCAGGCCAGGAGAAGGTTCACTGAAATATGAAACTGTCTGTGGAAGAGGCGCCTGAGCAGAGGTTCAGCTTCAGCAATCTGGCACTTGAGAGACAAGAACAAAGCAAATTACTTTGCACAGAAATAATTAGAAAGTAGTGCCTTGATTAGTTATGCTGTTTCAGAAAAGGCACAAAAAGAAAAAGATGCTATACCAGTACTGAGCTCTGTAAGTCTGGGTCTGGTAGTGCAGCTACTTAAAAGGTTTAATCATCTGGAAAATCCAGTTCTTTTTTTTTCAACCATTTTTTTGTTGTTGTTGTTTTTGTTTGGTTGGGTTTTTTTTCAAATGAAGGAGTAAAACCCATTTTACACAATAAAAATAATGAAAAATAATATACAGTATTACCATACCTGGATCTAGGAAAGCAATATCCAGGCTCCTCATAGATGTTTCTCTCACTGTCCTCAGACTTCTCTGCCACAGCTCCAGGGAAAAGGAAATAATCTTACTTTGAGATATTGACAGGTTTGATAAAGATTCACTTGATATCCCCCTTCCTGGCCCCTGGTGCTTTATTAACATGAGAGTTATTTATCAAATACATCTATACAACAGGAGCACGTTTCAGTTCCACCAAAATTAACTCTCATGTGAGATCCACAACCTTCTGTCATGAAAAAAGATGGGGATAGGGGGAAACTTCCTGGGGCTGTTGCTGCTTTCCAGTTTTTGAAGTTCAGATCTATTATGTGTGAAGTATGAATTCGCACCTGGTGTAAAGGAAGAGTAAGTATTTCAGTAAACTCAGATCATAAACCTGAGGCAGTTGAATATAACCCTCTCAAAATTCATATATTGGGTACCACCGGTGCATAGCCTAAGCAACACGGCACTGAACATGTAAAATACCAGTTAATTTCAGAGACAAACTGGGACTTGACACCCCTGGTGCTACTTTTCTTTCTCTACTCAACACCCATTCTGCATTTACATCTACTTACTCTCAATGGCACTTTGAAGCAAAGCTATTTTTCTTCTTTAAGGGTAATATTTCAGAACCGATACCTTTACAAGTGTAAGAACTACTACAACAAGTATTTCATAAAATAAGACCAGACATCCACAGAGACTCTATTGTTATACTTGAGACTATTTTTGTAACTGCCTCTGCCTGAAAAGAGTACAGAAAAAAGACAAATAGTGTTTGATGCTTCCTCAGAATATTTCCCTATTTGTGGTAAAGCCATTTCCTGCTCCAGAGAAGGTGCCTTTGTATTTAATAATCTTTGATGGCATTTTCAGCATCCACAGTGTCTCAAGGATAGTAGTGCCATAATTTAAAGTGCAATTAGACAATAATTAAACAGCTTTAAGTAAGGAAATAACCACAGATGTCCTCTAGAACTGTGAGGATATAAACCACTATCTCATACCCTAACATTTTGTGGATAATTTAAATTACTTGGTAGGAGTAGGAAGTTGAAGAATTGTATCCTTAATCCTGGTACTCCTAGGATAGAAACAGAAACAGAAATGGAAAGGTGGGAATTTTCTCCTTCCCAGGAGACAAAACTCTCACCTCAATCTTTGTTTGCACTAGTATTTAAAATTTAAAAATCAGTACCAGTGACTGGTACCTTTACTAATGGTACCAGTGATGCCAATTTAAAACTATAATACCTTTAGGAATAGGGAAGTCATCCCTGGTTGAATTTGGCTCCCATTCCCCTTTGCACAGAGATGATTTCGGTAGGAGCATTCTATATTTCAAGCAGGACATGTATTTCTTCTCCAAAACCAGAATGACTTCAAAGCTACTCAGACATGCAAGATTAGAGCTGATTGGAAAATCCTTCACCAAACAATTTTCTGCTCAAAAATACTGCTCCATCAAGACTGAAATCCCTCATCAAAACTGACAGGATGTGTGCATGTGCATAAATATTTGGGTGACTGAGAAAGTCAATGAGCCACCTATGCTGGAGCATAGAAATCCAAAAATATCATCCTAAAAAATCAGGTTATTGGAAGCCTACCACCTGGTATTTCAAAAATACTAATTTTTTGGAGTGTGTTTAAATTACCAAAAAACCCCAACCAACCAACCAACCAACCAACCAAAAAAACAAACTAAACCCAAAATCTAGAGATAAGGAAAAACCTTCCCTATATCATCTTTGAAAGTACTTTATGGTACATGACCCAATTTTTTATTTTCAAATTTACTTTATTTTATTCCATTTGCTCTCGAATAGCTCATTCTGCTTTGTACAAAACGTCTAAAGATAAACCTAGAATGGTTAAAGACAAAGATTATAGAAATGAAAGACAGAGAATTTGCCAAAGGAAAACACAAATATGTGAACACCATGGTTCCTTTCAAGCAGCTATGAACCTGCCACGAGGAAGAGAGGAAGAGATTATTTCACCTCAGAATGCAGCGTCCACTTGATGGAGGAGGTGAGATGAACATAATTATTCTTAAATTCTGTGTTATCAAAGCACTCCGAGGTGCCTTCACCTCCAGAACAATTTCCTGGCAAAGCCTGGGAGTTCTGTGGGGTTGTTTTTTAAAACTGTCCACAGTCCTTTTTTTCATCTCTACTTGTTTAAAGTGGCCTGGAGAACACAGCACCTGAATTAATCATAGCAACACAGAATCATTTCGGTTGGAAAACAGCTTTGAAAAATTTGATTCAAAACTTAAATTTCAAAACCAAAGCCCAGTTAATGTGTCTGCAGGAATACAAAATGTGAGAGCCTTCACTAAACTTTCATGTTAAGGATAATCATAACCTACATCAATTCCTACATCAATTTCTGAGCAAACAAAAGCAATGCCTCTTCTGCAAGTCACTGGGCAGGTGAATTATGAAAATTAAAACTTAGGAAGTGACCTAAAGGAAAGCCATTTTAGGAACAGCAAAAGTCACCTCACTTCTCTTGCAAGGGGCTTTCTCATATGATCTCATGCATAGTGATACTACATTTATTCTTTTTCATTCTAAAAGAAAAAGCAAACCAAACCCTCACTTCTGATTTGTTTCATGCTAGCTCTTTTCCTCCCCTGAGAAGCTTTAAACACACATTATGAGCTTGGTCTAGCAATCATTCAAAGCAGAACTCTGACTCGAGCCCACAAGAGTTTTGTCTGCATGAGGACCACAGGCTTGGCCCCTTGTGAATACTTTCATTAACACTGAAAGGCTCCTTTGTTTACTGCATGACCAGAACATGCATATGTGCCTATAAATGGGAGGCATTTATCATTCCCAAACAGCGATGAGGTGGCCACGGTTCATGAAGCAAGCAGAGAGATGAGACTCAAGAAAGCTGGGTTCTGTTGCTCACTGGGTGACAGATTTATGTGACCAAGCAACTGCATCTCTTCCTATTTTAGTACTCTGTTTGTAATCTGTAGACGATTTTTTATTGTGCCGCAGACTGCTTTCAGATTAATGAATTAAATTCCCTGATTGATCATTAAACAAAGAGGCTTCTTAGCAAACATAATCATCAGCACAATGAAATATGAATGAGACACTATCCAGTGAGACGCAGGGGAAGCAGGAAATCTCTCATTTAACAAAGTATTTCCATAACATTAAGCTGTAGCTTGGTCCACCTTCACTAAAAATACATTTTCTAAAACCACCAGATTTTGTGGACCTGATATGGCAGGCAAATTTTACAAAATAGAGAAATAAAGGAAAAGACACAGAAATAACTTGAGCCCTTACAGGAATTTAACCTCTCACAACCCTTTTTGGGTGCACTGTGCCCACTCCTCCTGGAGTAGCCAAGTACCCCAAATCCTTCGAGCTCATGGATGGCTTTGCTTTAGCAGCACCTGTGCAGTGCTAGTGCTGCCTGCCCTATCCTGTGGTCACACTGGTGTCACCACAGTCCCCAGCCCTGTCCCCAGCACAGCACTCCAGCATGCCTGGGACTAGGGCAAACTCAACCCAGGACAGTGCAGGAGGGCGGCACATCAAAAAAGAGCTCCCAAAACTGGGAAATGACTTCTCCAGTGTGCAACTATCAGGTCTGAAACACAGCAGACTGGCTGATTCTGTAGCAATGATCCTTCTAACACACTTGAAGCAAGAATAGGGCACGGTGAAGAAGGTCAGGAAGTGATAATCAATACTATTCTTAGAGAGATACCTTCCCCTAGAAAAGCCCCTGAGGGATATTTATCAGAAATTCTAGAAGCCATGATTGTCCTGAGTGAAGAGCATGAGCTGCACTGAAACAGGTCCTGAGCTCACTTGAATCCAGGTGATAAGAAAAGATTGTATCAAGGATGAAGAAAAAAATATGAATATGGGTGAGCTGTGCAACCACTGGACACTGAAAAAAGAAAAGAGATGGGGAGAGGAGGGAGACAGATATAAACACAACTGCAGAGGACAACACTGAGCACCTCAGCTCAACAAACCTGCCAGAAACTGGCATCTGATTAAAATCACTCATAATTCAGAATTAAAGAGAGTGAGCCAGAGACTGCCTCTTAAAAAAAGAACATTTCGGCTCTCATAAAAAATACAGAACAATTATGGACAAAGCTGAGAAGATACAAACTATAAAGCATTAAGAAAAAACACCCATTCAGACCATAATAATTTACTGCATTAGTTGAATAATTACTTCTCAACAGTGCTCTAAATGAATTATGAGCTTTACTCATAGCAAACCAGCCGAAAAAAGCTAAAATTTAAGTATTCCAATCACAGTTCAGCTTGAGCCCAGCAAATAAACATTTTTTTGGCTACAGACACAAGAGCTTCTAGGGGTTTTAAATAATTCTAATACTTAATTTCTGCACCAAGTTTTCTTTTCACTGCACATGCCTTGGTAGCTTGTTCTTTAAAATAGCTTTAAAGCAGACCTCCTACATTTAAAAGCATCAATTACTATTTATGCCAACAAATCAATTCACCAATTCAATTAAATTCACATACGTGCCAATTTTTTTTTTCTTTCATACTATGTTTTTTTAGATGAAATGTGTAACTGTTATTCATTGCTTTTTCACATAGCTTGCATTAGGTAAAATTCCGCTATGTTTTGGCAAGTTTGGGCTTTATGGACAGGGAAATATATTTCGTGGCAGCAGTGGCCTGAGAGGCAAATTTCCCTGGTCACTGAGCTCCTGCAGGCTGCCAGCCCCAGCATGGGGTCACCCAGCCTGATCCAGCAGCTTCTGGTCAGGTTAAGGTGGAGCATCCCATGCTGGGGCAAGTGGCCTCTTCAGGCTTCCCCCCTGCGGTTTCCATATGTTTTCAAATAAATCTCCCTATTCTGTATTTTGCAAATTGCTCTCTCAAGGCATGCAGAGGGAATAGACTTTCAGTTCTTCTTTCTGTGGGATGTATCGATGTATTTTATATAGATATATATCTGTATCTATACTCGTATCTGTACAGAGATATAGATATGACAAAAAGAAAATACACATCAAGAAAAAAGGCAGAAAAGGACAGGTTTTCTCTTAAGGTATTGCATCGACTGATTTGAACCAGAAGCCCAGACCCAAAGCCCTCAGGCATGCTGGAAGTTCAGTCCTGTGAATGCAGTAATTTATGCAAACTCCTAAATTACAGGGAACGAGCAAACCATTTGCAAACCATTTCCATATATTGCTAATTGGAGCATTTTTCATGCGTAAAGCTGTAATGAAACTGGGACCACGAGGACTCTGTAAAATCCAAACCCAAAAGCAATAAAAACAAAGCCTTCAGGTTATCATAATTCTTCTGTAACAAAACATGTGTGGGCCACTGGTGATATTTTTTGTAACTGATAAAAAACATTTATTTTTTTACAAAGCCTTGATGTACAAACATTGCATTAAGTTTCTCGATGGCAGGGCTGGATCCTGAATAACGAGAGCTGTAAAAACACCAGAGTGTACATAGCTTTCTACAGTCTAACCTAAGTTTCAGCTGGACAAAATTACATTTAAACACACAAAATTATTGCAAATACTTGTGCTGGTGAAGCTCAGCTGCTGCCTTTTTATTGTTTTGTGAGATACTATTTTTAGATTAAATATGTGCTAAAGCATCTCTTTAACTAAGTATTTGCTTATTAAATTGATCATTTGAAAGTTGGACTCCATCTATTAGTAAAGTCGCACAGCCAAATACTTTTGTTTTCTAGTTGGATCACATTCACTAGAATTAATGTCACACAAATGTTATATACTTCATTGAAATGTTTCAATGTTCACATTGATGTTAAGTTACAGAGGCTGGAATTTAGAAGAATGCCACTTGATTAATATTATTAGCACACCAACTGTCTTGTACCTTAAATCACAATAAAAAATATAAAATAAAATACAAAAAAGAGGTGATTTTGAGTGACTGACAAAGCTAAAGATATTCTCTAGGTAAATTAGCTAAACAATTGATTAACTAATAATTTTGTAAATTTCATGACCTGATTTGTATTTTGATTTTGTATTTCACACATACAAAAATTTATTCACTAATATATTGCACTGCTTTCTTAACTGTAGAGAGATATGTTGTTGTTTAAGAGGCACAGCATTTTATCAAAAAGCCACATGTTCACATCTGTCCAAGAGCTGATTGTTTGAAATTCTTGACTTCTTCCGATTAAATCAATGCGAACTCCACCACTGATTTCAGTGACTGCACAAGCAACAACCCTGGCATGTGGTTAGAGACTCCGCATCTCAAACGTAAAGACAAAGGAAAATACATCGTCCACCAGGCAGCCATTCCCCCATGTCCCACCTTCACAGGAGGAAAAAATCAAGCCTTGCTGATGAGGAAAGCATTCCTCCTCTTTCAGGCCCCTGCCATTTTCCGCTGACAGGCTCCAGCGTGCCATCATCTGTCTCTGTCACTGGTTCCAGTGGCTCCCACTGCGAGCCAGCCATGAGCATCAATCCTGAGCCCAAGAGCTCGCCAGCTCAGAGGTGGGAAATCTGCCCCTGCCTATCCACCCATTCCCTCTTACCAAAACAGGAACACAGCACACAGGCAGGAAAAGCAGCCTGTGCAGAGGTCTGCAGGTCCATCACAGCGTGAGAAGGTGAAGTGGAAAGTTATGTTAACAACCACAAAGGGAGAAATGAATGCTCTGACGTTATGGATGGCTGCTGGTGCAGAAGGTGCTCCTGCTCCTCAGGGAGAAGGACTCCCAGAGCCACTGGCCATTTTTACTCATTTCTCTTCAACCGAATTCCCCTAGAACGAACAAGCCTTTATTTGTTAGGAAACATTTCACTGGAAGTTACAAAAGGCTCTCAAGCACAATTTTGATGACTCTCCAATGGGAATGTTTAATACCTCTATCAATAATTGTCTTCATAAATATCTTTTTCTTTTTCAACTTTTATACAAAATGGCAGTTGTCACATCTCTTCATGTGGTCAGCTTGACATAAAGAGAATTCCTAACGGAACCTGGTGTGAACGATTCTGCTCACATCCAAGAGTCTCCAGTACGTAACAGTCAAGTACATCTCACTCCAAAAATCTTCATAATTACTAGAGGAAGGAAAAAATGACACATTTTCTTTTTTCCCCCCAGCTAGAAACCTTCTCAAATTACTGCAGGACATGACTGTTATCCAAAACCAGTAGGTGTTTCTAAATTGTTTGCAAAGAGAATATGCAACACTGTTTATTCTTTGGTTTGTTTTTAAATCAACCTTTGGACACAGACAGATTCTCAAGTAATGGAAACAGTCTATAGAAAGTCAACAAACACATCAGGAAACACCACAAAACAAGGTGAAATGCCCCAAAGCAGATTTACAGTCTGCAAGGAAAACCAAAAGTCTTAACTGTATCAAAACATTTCACCTCTAAGATTTCAAGAGAATTTCTAAAGTCCTCACTCCCAGCAACTTTTTTCAGAGTCCTGCACATGATCTCACAAAATCAGCTGAATCCCACAGCAAGGTTATGAATGCATAACCTTGTGTTCACATGTGTTTGGGAATCTGATAGATTTGACCAAACTGATCCAGGATAAAACTCCTTCCCTGCTTTCAAACATCCAATCTAACAAGCAGATTAATGTAGAAGGCAGGAGCTCAGCAAGGAATCTGATGTGCCTAAGAAAAATAACTTAGAGGAGCACAGAATCATGGAATCACTAAGGTTGGAGAAAATCTCCAACATCATCCAGTCCAACCTGTGACCAAACACCATTGTGTCAACCAAAGCATGGCGCTGACATGTCCAGTTGTTTCTGGAACACTGCCAGGACTCCACCACCTCCCTGGGCAGCCCTCTTTCAGGGAAAAAACTCTTCCTGATGGCCAACCTGAACCTTCCCTGGCACAGCCTGGGGCTGTGTCCTCTTGTCCTGTTGCAGTTCTCTGGGAGAAGAGGCCACTCCACACCTTGTAACAGCCTCCTTTCAGGCACTTGTAGAGCAGAGAGAAGGTCCCCCCTGAGCTTTTTTTTTTTTCTCCAAACCATACAAAAGCAAGAAAACACCTGTAGGTTGAATGACCACTTCAACCTCATGGATCTGCAATCTGGGGATGCACATCTGGGGATCTGATACCAAGGGGCAAGCAGGAGGTGATAGCTTGGCTGTCCTGACTGCAAAACAGACAAGGAAGCTTCCCAGCAGATGGATAACTAACAAGCTATAAGATAATTCCAAATTATAAGAGAATTTGGGATAGAGGGCATACTAAGTTTTAAGACAGTCATTTAGACACACTGGCTCTGGAAAGTAATTATTGCGCAGAAAAAAACCAACGTATTCCATTCCAAAGAAGCCTTTAATCCATGTTTAAATAAGCTCTTTACTAAACAGGCTTGTGCCTGAACACCTGCTTTTACCAGAGGATTTGGCAGTGCATTGTGTATTTTTCAATTAAACACTAGTATTTAACTTTTGGGGGGAAGCAGGGCCTACTTGGTCAGGAAAGAGATTAAAAATTAAAAGGTTAGGTTGCTATCACAC
Source organism: Corvus brachyrhynchos (assembly GCF_000691975.1). Lineage (NCBI taxonomy): Eukaryota > Metazoa > Chordata > Aves > Passeriformes > Corvidae > Corvus > Corvus brachyrhynchos. The sequence continues at coordinate 169,978 of NW_008237911.1, read as the reverse complement.
TGCAGATGTGGATCAGAGGTAAAACTCAAAATCCAATTGGGTGAAAACTCCTGCGAGCTGTATTATTGTCATCACATTTCGGATTTGCTGTGGATTAGAACAGATCAGTAGCATGGTTGCAGTGTGAGGGCAAACATGGATTAACTTTTACCCAGCCCAAAAAGCTCTGCCACCCTCTTCCTCCAACCCCCTGAGGGATCCATCACCTGATACCCTCCTCTCCCCTGTTGTAAGCAGCTAAAGAAAGCAGAGAGCAGGAGGACTCTGAGTTCCCCTGTGCTGCACACACACCTCCTCCCTGGCCACAGCAGCTGCTTGCCCATGAATATGGCATGAAGCAGCTGTTCCCAAAGGATGAGGATGATAAACTGCACCTCTGAGTCATCCCTGCAAAGAGAAACCATGGATGTGGACATGGCCACTGACAAGCACTTTATTTCATGTCCCTCTGCTAAGAACTCTGCAGAGCAGAGCTAAATCCACTGGACACAAGGCTTTTCAAACTCAAAAAACTCCGAATCCACTGAGTTTAGAACTAGGTGCAGTCTTTGGGCTTTCAATTTCACAGAATAACAGAACTGACAGGGTTGGAAGGGACCTCTGGAGATCTTCCAGTCCAACCCCCCCATGTAATTTCCATAATTTCTGAGAAACTGCTAGGTACATATTCATCAGAGCCCTTGAAAACTCAGTGACACAAAGAAACATCAAGGAAACATTCTTAAAATGCTGTCCAGACAAAATTCAGAGAGAGAATTCTGAGAGGAAGGCTCTTAAGAAAACAATAAACCTTTCTAGTCTGCAGGTTCATTTAGACAGGGCTCACTGAGACACAGGAGATGTGTCCCTGCTTACTGTACCTCACACTGGCTTTAAATCTCCCAGTGTAACACACTCATTATTGCTGTTCTGATATTATTATTATTTGCAGACCAATTCTGTGTGAGATCTACCTTATACCCAAACATGGACTCGAAGCAGCCACCATATTTTTTTCCCCTGAAACATGAATATCTTTAGCAGTTAGGCATAGAGCAAACTTGCATACGAGATTTACATCTTCCTTTAAAGACACCATTGACTCCTGTCTGAACTAAAATCAGTATTCTTTCTTTTCTCAGGAGAGCCTCTTAGTTTTGGGGCTTTTTTGAGAATACTAATTGCAGCATTTAGGTTTCAGTGAAACAATATTTTATTTACTATGGTGATTTTTTCTCTCTATTCTCTTTCCTCTAGCTCTTTTTCTTATTCTGACCCTCCTGAAAAAATGCTTTTAGCTTTCTTTCACCATCTGCTGTGGTTGCTGTGGGCAGAGAAGAGACACCGAAGCTGATTCCCCTTTTACTGTTAATTTCACTGCCAGTTCATCCGCTCACATGGTGTGAGAAACAGGACTGTCATTGCTTATTAAATGCCACACACACGTAAAAATTTCATATCCATCCTCTGTATATTCATATGAGCTCGAGGTGAAAGCTCTGGACACAGTCAAAAAAGTCAGAGACATTATACACTGCATAAAAGTAGCAGCTGAAGGAATGATCCATTAATTAATGAAGCAGAAGGTTCATTAGCTGTGGTTACCTGAGATTTCTAACCAGCTACTTCTTCAGCTGATCTCAGTCTTGGTTCCTACCCAGGCTCCTCCTCCCCAGGATAACTCCAGTCTCACAGCTGCAACAGTGATCTCATACTCGTGTTTAATACACTTTGACTCCACTTCAAGTCACAGTCCCTCAGCCCTGTTTTAGTTTTCCACATTATTCTTTTGGGAGCAAAACCTGAAAATTCCTAGAACAGATTTGAAGAGTAGCTTCTTAAAATAAACTGCCCATAGCTGTCATCTCAGTATTAGGATCACATTACCAAAATCAGGAAAAAAAATCCTGTTAGATCTTCAGAGTTCAAGTTGTTCTGGCATCTAAAGAGGCACATTACAGCAGCTGGAGGTGCTCCTGTTAAATCTGAATTACATATTATTGAATAATTCACTTGTATATCTTTTAATAATAATAATAATAATTACATTATGCTGTTCATTAGCAAAACAGAGGAGGAATTTTTACTCACTGGATTCTACAGCACCCTACTATTAATGTGGCATTAAAAAAATGCTACAGAAGACATTTATAAATGAACAATTCTATAGGTACATACCTTAATCTTAAAATTACCTCTTACAGAGATAAAGGGGCTGGTCAGGCTAGGTCAAACTCTGCATAAATGACCTCTGTATAGGGTTGCAGAACATCAAAGAACATGTTTCATATTTGACTTTAAAATTTTTGCCACACTTTAGGTCTTTTCTAAGCTCAGCTGGGTAACAGATGACCATTTCAATATATTTGACTGCTTTACTATAATCACCTCAGAGATTTTCTTTTTCTTGGAGAAGGAAAGAATTTTTTTCTTCTTTAAACAACGGGTTTTTGTCCCATCCTCATTACGGGGGGGAGATGGGGGAATGGGACACACCAAAAAAAAGTATTTCTAGAGGCAAGTGCACTGCTGGTGGAAGGTTTTGGTCACTTGTTTAGTGGCACTTTTTAAAGGTAAGAGCTGGGCACTCTAAGTAATTTATTCTGTTACTCTCCTTCCCTTAAAAATCTCCACCAGATCAAAAGGAGTCTATGTTTTGGGGTTTTTTTTACCTAGAACTAATTATTGTGACAAGTGATTCCCCTCCTCCAAATTGGGGGACAGATGAATTCTGCATAAGATTTTGAACTCCTGATGACCACCTTATTCCTATTGACCACTACTGTTTAGGATGAGCACTGGGAATTACTAATTTCATGATATTTCATGCTATTTCACATGATCAATTTACTAAAATTTAAGTATGTGAATAAAGGCAGCATCACTTAAGTGAATTACTTTGCTAAAAGCATCTGAATTAAAGTGTGGGACACATCCTCTAACAATAAATGTTAAATAGCTTGAAAATCTTGAAGCAAACATTCTATGAAACTTTGATACGTGTTTAGAGCACAAAGACTGGTCTGCACAGGGCTATGAACGTGTATTTTTAAAGCCCACCACCCTTTTCTGCCAATTAATCATCATTGTTAATAAAAAGTATTATATAAAAATAACGAGGAAAAAGTACTTGTAGGTCAGTTAAGTTATGATTCAAAAAAGCACACAGATTGGAAACACCAATGGCAAGTAAAATGCCTTACTTTGAGCATAGTGTTGAAGAGAACTGTCCTGTATCACTTCTGCAGCTATTCAGGTCTGGCACAGTGTCAACTTTTACCATATGGCTTTCTCTTCCCTTGCTGAAAGTGAATCTTCCTGTCAAAGAGCAGCTGTTCTAAATTATCACATCAAATTTTAACCTTACAGTAGACAACCACTGAACCCACAGAGCCATGACAGTGAAATAGTTCACCTCCTTGACCTGTGAAGGATTTGTCATTGTTTAGGTCTGTCCCTAGACCCAGAACAACACCCCCATTAATTGCCACGGTACCTGATGCAGGTACTTAAAGCTGAAGCTACCAACAAATTCTTTGAACTTTGCATCTTCTCTCCCTAAACGGCTGTGTGAAGTGCAAGTTATTATTTTCCTGGCGTGCTGTAAAGAATAAAACTGCAACTTCAAACTCAGGGAGGATGAAGCACTACAAATGAACTGAATGTTATTCAGTTTGTCATCCAAGAAACAGCAAATGCTGATACTTCTCCCACAGCCTGAGTGTTTCAATAAAGTCTGCTATCAATTGCTGGTTATTTAGATGTCTGCCAACAGCATGTTTTCACAACATCTTGCGCTTCACGCTGAGGAGCAGCAGACTCAGAGAAGATTCTCGTCGTCTCGTACTCATCTTTCAAGATGGTCCTTACTCTGAGAGTATTTTCAGAGTTGTGTGTTATCAAAACTCACAGCTCTTGCTGCAATTGCTCTCTATTTAAAGCCTAGTGCCAGCTGTCAGTGGCAATGCAAACCCCTGTTAGCCTTTATAAGTCCCACTCTGGAACTAATAGGGGATTGTCAAACGGCTCTTTACACTCTGCCAGTGTCAGAGGAACCGATGGGCAACATTCCCTGAATTCCCACTGACAATGCAATCCTCCTGCAGCTCCAAGGTTGAAAAATCACTCAAGGCACGGCGAGAGAAACGTGCCGAGGATGATACTCATTATTTAGTTTTTAATCTTTTGAAAGCCTCCTAAGAAGGGAACCCATTAAAGTGAAAAGGTTAAGGAAATGCCAGCGAGATCCCTTAGGATTCTCAGTGACAGACATCCAGAAGATTCCTGCAGGAAAACCCTGCACACAAATTCAGGGGTATTGAACACGTGAGTGTCAGAGAACTAAGGCAAGAACTTCTGCATTAAGAAGAGCAAGTAAATGTGTCACAAACTTGTTAAATTGTAGAGAGTCTGGGTTCCAGGCAGTGGGGTGTGGTGTGGAGGGGTTTTTTTGTAGGGTTTAGACCGGGCTGGTCATTTTGTTGCTTGAAAAGCAGGTAAGGAAGACAAGGAAGGAATTGTCAACACACCCACAAAGTAGCAGAACAAACACTTATAAAGTGGCAAGACATCTGGATTAAACAAACATACAGCTATACTAAGTTGCATTTTGTGAGTCATTAACACTTTGGCAAATATTTCCATTTTTTCTGAGTGAACCTTTTCATTTCCCAAGTGGTTTTAAATACAAAAATTTAATTCTAAATTATCTAGTCCTGCCATATATTGGCACTGCAGCACTGAACAACTTGGAGAGATGTATTGCTAAGTTTACTAAGAACACTTAACAGTAATGTTACATTTAAGCTCCTAATCACTGAACATGAAAAACTTTATAGTAATATTTATAATAATGTTTTTAAATACTTCTATCACTACCTCCAAGAAATTTAGTAAAGATTTGTTTCAAGAAACTAAAAAGGGCTGAACAAACACTTTTCTTACATAAGAATGTGCATAGTATTGTATCAAAAAAATCTCTTTTCCAATAATTTCAGAATGATTTCTTTTTCTTCAGGATTTGTGACAGATGTGGATGAAAACCATAAAATTGTGTCCAATAAGTTTTGCCTTAAAAACTTGCATTTTTATATCTACTGCTTATGATGAACAAATTGGAGAATGTTTCCCAAATTTGTGACAGTCAGAAAATATTACATAAAAAGTTGGCTGGGATCTTTAGGAAGTATTGAGTGCAACATAATTCTTCTCCCATAAAAAGCATCTGGACAGGTTCTACATAACTTTCATAAGAGTTAAATAAATTCTAAGCAGGAAGGTAAATCCTTCCCTGTTGTGCTCTGTTTATGTACTTATAGAATATAAAGTGGATGAAAACAATGAATATTTTACAAATAAAGTGATTCATAATTTATAGCTGCTGTCATTTTAGTTTACCAGCTTGAAAGATTAAGAGTCCTTTTAAAAAGCATCTCTCCTGCCTTTTAAAATCAAAACAACACAAACCAAAGGAGTAAAAAACACCCCTCAGACCTCTGCTTGAAAAAATTTGAATCCCCAGCTTTTTTCAGATTTCATGTAAAAGGAAACTTTCTTGATAGCTCCATTATTATATTGTATGATCTCCATATGATCACTGCCTACATTTTATTACATATAATTGCTCCTGTGCAGAGTCTAAGAGTTAAGGCCACACATTTTTGCAGGGTAAGTAACACATCCAAGCCACTCAATTAATTCCAAGGGAAACTTTGCAGTTGCAAAAAGCATTTGTGCCTTCTTTCTGTTTTCACTTGCCCAAAATTAAGTAGTTCCTCACAGTATCTTTTTTCTCTTTACATGTAAAGTCATATTTTTTTCCTACTGATCTAGGAAAGTAAAAATTAGATTTACTTATGCAGAGACAAATTAGTTATTTAAAGCTTAGAGAAAAAAAAAGAAGTCTGGAGAAATGCTCTGCTTCCTTGGTATTAATGGTGTTTTATATTTTTTTACCTCAAGTGAAGCAGTCATTCCACTCAAAGAATTAAGCAATGTATGTGATGGTTCAGATTTAGCAGCCACAGATGGCATTCCTTTCATATCTCCAGAAACTCAGAGAGAGAAATATGATTTAGGACATACTCACTGCACAACTTGAAGCACTGAAAAATTTAGTGTTAGGGAAAGTTTTGTGAAGTAGTTTTTGCGATAACCAGGCACAGTGGGTGAACTTAACCTCTCCCTCCTTTACCCCTCACTCCCTTTTCTCCCATTCAATGCACCTGATTAATACCAAAAGTTAAATACATAAGGAAGGACTGTTGGGTTCTGTAGGGTATGCCCAACCAGTGCCCCGGAGGGACGTCTGCTGAGATAAGGAGATTGAGCAATCCCCCAGCAGAACTCCCCTGGGAAGGCAGCTACTCTTCAGTTACGGCAAGAAGACGACAAACCCAGAACCCTCTGGGAGACCCTATGCAGATCCTTTGTAGCCCACTGGCCTTTACCCTCTGACACCCACCCCCTGTATCCCTATAAAGCTAGCCCCCTGCCCCTGCAAGGGCAGAGAGATGCCCGTCCCTGGCTCCCCTTTGCCGGACTAATAAAGCTGCCTCGTGTGGAACAGCTACAC
>NW_008237911.1:151359-163376 GCF_000691975.1 Corvus brachyrhynchos | reverse complement strand
GAAGGCGATTCCTTTTGGGACCATCTCTCCGGACCGGCCACCTCTTCCTCGGTCAGAGCTACTGACCCCTCACCAGCTGTAATAGGGTTCCACTCTCTTTTTCCTTCTGGCTTTGTTATAGAAAATGTGTCAGTCACTCATCATTAAGACTTACAACTTTATTACAAAGTATTACAGAGGAAGTTTACAGTTCAGACTTACTCAATTCCAGCAACAAAAATTTAGAACTACACCTTGAAACAATACCATGCATAAAGTGTTATTCTGTGCTTTTTGGGTCATTCTGTTCAGGCCTACCTATTTAAATTTTTCATTTGATAACCAGAGCCAGAAAATTTGGTTTTGGTCTAAAAGGTCACCTGTTGGAAGCATTCAAAAGAGCATTCAAGCTCACTCATAGTCCCACACGGATAAACAATTGCCCACTGCATGCTTGCTAATTAAGGATATTGCAATGAAAAACAACCTTCTCCATGTCCAATTGGTCTTTCTGAAGTGCATGAAATAAAGCAACAACAGATAGACACATTCAGGACGGAAAAGATTTATTAGTCCAGACCTGCCAGTGCAGGACTTCCTTTATCATCTGGTTACTGCAATATTTTTAAGAACAGCTCCTGAAATGAGGCTTCCATTATTTCCGAGCCTTCTAGACCATTAGAGAACTACAGATAGCTCTTCTACCACTTAGCCTACATTTTCCCATTTATTTTGACACCAATACACCAACTAACCAACCTTCAGCTAGTGAGATCTATCTCTTCTACTGTGTTCAAAACAAAACTGAGTCAAGCTTTTCCATGTACAGATCCCTCACTGGGCAGGTGATGTGAATGCTTTCTTTCAATCTCTGGGCTGTTCCAAACTCTAAGCCACTTTCTAAATTCCTCCTGCACTCGAAACTTAAATAGTGCACACAAGACTCATTGCCCTTTTCATAAAAATCACATTGTTTACTTTGAAGAGGCAGTCAAAAAGGATGAGGTACAGAGCAGTTAGTCTGTCCTCTAAAAAAGAGGGCACTAGTAGAGAGGAAAAGTTCAGAACAAATGTATTTATTAGAGATGAGATATTAGACATGAAAGGGATCTTGAAACTTGTTAATATGGAAGCTGAAAAGGGAGAAGTTATTCCCTCACTATACAAGGACATGGAAAAACTTATCCCAGTGACTCTAAAAGAGAAGGCTTAAACACAGCAAGGAATTATGTTTTTCACACAACGCAAGACATGGCATCCATTGCCATAAAACCTTAAAGAGACTTAAGGCCATTAGTCACTGTCAGAGAAACAATATTAAGACAGACAAACCTTTGACCTGATCTACTCTGCCTGTTTGATGGGGAACAAATTGAAAAGATGATTTTTTTCCTTGTTGACTGAGAAGCAGGATGGATATTATTAGAAAGCATTAAGCTTAGTGTGTAGTTCCAGACAGCTGGCTTTTTTTCCCCCTAATTAAAACACACTAATTCTAAGAGAGAAGATGCCAGAAAGATGTAGCTTGGTCAAAGTGGCAGGAAAATATAATTTATAAAAGACTTTGTGAGGAAGAAGTCCTGTTCAACCATGAAATACTAGAATAAGATTAAATAGGATCCCTGTGGTACTCACAAAGCTGTAATAACAAACAGCTTACAGTGTATGACATATACCATTTTAATTAACTAACATATGTATTAATTAAGGGGGAAAACAGGTATGAAAGGGTAGCTTTTCCAACTTGCTCCCTGACACATCTTACTTTACTTCAGACAAACCTAATTCCTCCAAACACTGAGCAGGAGCACAAGCCTTTGCTAGAGGAGGAATTAAATCTTAAGCTGTTAACCAAAGTGTATCACAAATATCAGAATTCCTCAAAGTGAGGCCTACAAATCATTTTTGGGAAATCATTTCTCCACAAACACACAAAAAAGAGGACAAGGACGGTCACAGTGAAGTTCTTTCACTGACTTACAGGTAGGGATGTTGCTGCTCGACATGTAAAATCAGTCAACAGGATCCAGAACAGGACAATATTCCATCCAGCGAGAACCCATCAGCTGAGCTGGCTTTTCACAGCTTACATAAAAATGTGTTATAAAAAGATACACTAATAACAAAAAATGGTCTGAGTTTATGTTGACTTTTCCTGGTTATGCAGAGAAAAGAAAGCAGTCAAGGAAATTGGTGAAATTTGTGTTATTTGGGAGGCCAAGTTTTCCAAGTACAAAGCAAAGCTGTTCTGAATGAAGTTTATATAGGCTGACCTTATACCATTAAGGTCCTCCATTTTAATCCTCAGCGATGATCTCCGGTTCATGCAAGAGGACACTGTTTGCGAAAACATCATTATGGAAACAAACAAAATCAGAAACAGTCTGAAAGCAGGATCAAGTAGTGACGCACACTAAGCTCTTAAATGTTTTCATCTACTAGGAAGACAATTACCTCTGTTACTAATTGCTCCTTAGACTTCAACTAAAACTTATTTCTCCTTAGTTATGCCTTCATTCCAGCCCATGCTTATAACACCATTTTGGTGTTACATTGCTACAATCCCCATTCTACTGCCCTTTTGGTGACAAAACAAAAAACAAAAACCCAAACAAACACAAAAATCCCTAAACACCCTAAAAGATGGAGCAAGAAAAGGAGAGAAAAAAAATAAAAGGAAAGATGCAGAAGCAGCCTTGAGGCTGAGGTGAAAACTGAACTGGTTTTCTGAGTTTTCCAACTCCTGCTGCATCACCAATGCTGACAAACAGGAGGTTTTGAGTTCCTGCTTCCAGAGAGCCACTTCAATCACACTGAAAGAATCTGATCAATATGACTTCCAAGAAAAGTCAGTAGAACATTCTATGTTAAATCTGAATAAACCAGAAGGACCTGTCACTATTGTTAACAGCTTCATCATATATAACCCCCTTGATCAACAGTGAGCAAGGAAGCAAAAAAAAAAAAAAAAAGGAAAAAAGAAAAGGTATGGGAGGAAAAAAAACCAACAAAAACCAGAAAAATATTTTCATTCTATGGTCTGATTTTCTCTGTAGAACTCAGTAGGAGCTACCTTGCCTGCCCCAAGCATCTGAGAACTCATTTTAAATAAAAGTTTAGTTTAATTTATTTAGCTTTCCTTTTGCTCAGTTGTAGTGACGCTTTCTGGAGTGCTTGTCTCTTTGTGCTCACGTGTAACTGAAACTCTAAACCAACAGCCTTCAACCATTTACAGGACCAGAGGCTCTGTGGCAAGCAAGAACATAGGCAGTGGATAAAAGAGTATTGCTCCTGTTTTAGCATTTCTAAGTGCAGCTGTAGGAGGCCCTGGATAAAGCATTTCTGAACAATAAAATATCCTCCCCTGAATTCAACTCTTAACAGAAGAGTTTAATTGGGTTTTTTTCTTAATATCAGTACCTAACCTCAAAAAAGCATCCTCAGACCTGGCTACTCAATTTTTTCAAGGGTAAAAAATTATTTTAAATCTACTTAAAAGAAAATCAAAGCAAGAACACTCTTACCCCCTTCCCCACACATCTCCCTGGCATTTTCTGAGAAAAATTCATGCTATTTAGGATTATACTTTTCACAACAACCTGGCTACAGTTTGATGGGCTCTAAGTATCTCCCCAGGACTTGATTGACACAAGTATTATTGCAGGACTGATAAAAAGGAGTAGGCACTGTCCCAACAAGGTTCAGAATACTTTAAATTTCTGTTCTATGCATACACACCACCTGCAGTAAACATCTCAGCTATTCTTCTTCCATCCACGGGATTTCCAGATACTACTGTCTAACTTTTACTTACATATTTAATGGAAGACCCTTTGCCCACAGCCAGCACCCTTCAAGGCACTCTGTGATAAGACTGAATCAGCACAAAACTTCAAATGTAACTTTATAAAAAGCATAAAAATGTTAGCTGCTATCACCTTGGTTGATATGAAAATTAGTAAATACAATATGCAGTTCTCTAAGATTTAAAAGACCATTTCTGTAAAAAACCCGAATCCCTGTACTGTTGTTCTTGGGAGCATTCACATAACCACAGTTTGCAGAAATCAAAACTTTGGAGGAAATTGAGTTAAACACATGAGTATTTATGAATAAAGTTCAACTATCAATTTTTCAAATGCATCTGCATTTAGTAATTATGCTACAGGAACATTACTACTTTTTTTTTTCCAGCCAATCCCAATTAACCAACACAGCTCAGTGGCAAAAGTCATACATCAAGCCACAAAGTTTAAAAGAAAAAGAGACACCAAAAAAAAAAATCATTTTTTTGACACAAGCATTTAAGAAAACTATTGTAGATTGGAAGAAAGTCCAAAAGTGGTAAGAGAGCCTAGATTTGCTACAGAACATGTTACTAAAAATCAATTGTTGACTCTTACCAAGTATTTTTAGCAAATTACGTTATTTACACAGCTTTAACAAACCCCATTTCCATGCTGATTTTAACACCTAATTGATTTCTCTCCAGAACCTGGAGCAAATGAGCACAACCCAACACAGAGGGCAGGGAAACGCGGGGAAGCCCCTGCTCAGAGCAGAGCTATGCACACGGAGGGCATCGTTACCTTGGCACGCAAAGCCTCTCTCTTCATAGCCAGCGTTGCACAAGCACTTCCCTATGGGCACAAGCCACTCTCCCTCCGTGCTGCAGTACATCTTGGGGGGCTCCTCCTCCTTGGAATGGTTGACACAGGAGCCCCGCACCTCCACCAGCGACTGGGAGTCCATGGGCACCGTGTCCGGGAACATGGCGAGGTTCTTGACGGTGAAAGGGCACTTCTTGAAGTACACCCGCACCGACACTAAGGCAACGCACGCGCCCCACTGATTTCTGTGTTCAGCTTGAGAATTCGGTCGCCGAGGTCCATCTGTGTGAAGCTCTCGTCGGCCGCGATGGTGTCGATCTTTGTAAACTGGTGCTCCTTGAACTTGACCGAGTGGTCGTCATCAGACTCCATGTAATACAGGTTGAAGGTCTCCTTGCAAGTGCCCAGGACCAGGGGGATGCTGTTGCAGTCCCTCAGGGTGAACTTGAGCTCCACATAGATCTTCTGAGCCGAGTTGCGCGGGATCCAGTTTGTCCGCAGCCAATTGTTCTGGCTGTGATCCATGACATTACACACTTGGTAAGTTCTGATTGGAGTGTAATGCTCGTCAACACCACTAATCTCCTCCCACTGGATTAAAAAATAAAAAAGAAGAAAAGGAAATGTTTTAAGATTCATGATTATACCAATAAAAATCACATTTCGAGCAAAAGCTGTGAAAAAGCAAGAATAACTTTGCTTGGACATCACTATAAAATAAACAATGAAGTCTGGTTGAACTTGTGCTTACTTTTTTCTTATTAAAACACATAAACATCTTAAATGAACACAGAATTCACCATTAATAAGTCAGTTTTGACCAAGTTACTTCAAGGTGTTTTGCATTATTAAAACCCTCTGATTTCCTAAACAATAAGCAGTGCTGTCCCTTCCACCACAATTCCATGTCTTTACAAGAACTACACTCACCTCAAACAGAAGAGATCCTCAAGAACAACACACATTCACACTATTAGAACCAGTTTTATTTCGAAGATTAAACAAAAGCCAACGGCTCCAGTTGAAATTCCATACAGTCACAATAAAATGTTACAGTTTTAGATTTATTCAAAGCATAACAATTGATTCTCCTTGGGATATATACACTCTGGACAAACAATAACTCTGGAAACTGCGTTGAGCTGGACTAAGAATTGCTACCAATTTACCATATCTTGATTAATTGGTTCTTCTGTGGACTACATAGGCCACGACACTAGAATGGTTTTTGAAGAACACAGGGCCATGATTTGTTTTTACAGCAGCCATCAGCTGACAAATTCTCTTGACCCAAAACACGAAGGAAGGGGCTTCCTACTTGTAAATTACTCATGTACCAATCCTACCTGATTTTCTAAAGTCACACTGTCTAGAAAGGAATATTTACCAATCACAGGAAAAAGTAAAAAAAAAACCCACAACAAAAACTGGAGAATTAAGTATGCTGTCATAAATCAATGCCACCCCTAGGGGAGGGAGACAAAGAAGAACTTCTACCAGAAAAACATTTTCCCTCAAAAATCAAGTCACATCAATTTCCTATTTAAGATCTCAATTTACTAATTACTTGCTTTACATAAGCACCTTTTGCTGCAGGACTTTAGTGTAGTGCAGACAGTAGGAGAGGAAAGAACTATTCCCACTATAAAGACAAAAATCGTGGCGCAGAAGTGTTTACAGTTTCTTGGGTTTACAATGCATGTATATAACCCACATATACAAAGCAAGGAAAAAAAACCCATGGCCATATCAAGAGTAGCATCTGAGAGTTCTCAGTCTCCACCCACTGATTTAAGGAAGTTTTGATCTGACTAAGAGCTGGTCTGCACAATGAAATTGTCCACACACCACTGAAGATGTGATTTTAAATCACATTATTAAACCAGCAGATAAAAGTAGTGTAAATACTCTTTCTTTAATTGAAACCAAGTTTACTGGAGTTCACTTTACAGACCTGACTATACACAAGTTTTATCTCTTCCTGACTAGCTCAACAGAGTTTAAAACACTATCTTGGATGTGTCTACAGCAGCTGATATGCTGCAGCACGCCACAGCAGGATCCATTGCCAAAAAGAGCCAGCAGTGCAGGGACTTTCTGAGTCAAAATTACCGCACTGGAGCCCGTGGCCACTTGAGAGCTTGGCACCAACCATACAAGGATGAGCTGCTGCCTGCAGAAGAGGCAGCTGGACCCTGGCTCCCAGCCTCTGTCAACTTCCCAAAAATGAGTGAAGGACTCTCCTCTGGCAGATGTCCTTGCACAAGCACAGGCCCTGAGCCAATGATCTAACCCTGCTGCAAAGAGACCCTCAGATGCCATAACTGCCTCCAGAGAAACTGGATGCACTGGTTCTCTGGAGCTCTTACCTGGACAAATAACCACTCAGTAACAACACCTGGATGAAACTAGATAAGATTATATAATGAAACTAAATTTTACAGACATTTTAAGCGGCTCACACTGATTCAGAAGTCATCTAGTGATTATCTTCTCCTTATCATTTCTAATCAGTTCTATTTTAAATGTCCAGTGGGAGATAGAGACAAAACCAGGAACTTGTAGAGCTTAAAATATCTCCACAGCAAGATGTTAGTTTTCTGAACAAGCCTGATAGTAATTTTTTTTGACTAAGTTTCTTATCCAACACGCTTACACAGACGTTCGAATGTAGATGTAGGACTTGCATGACAGAGGTAGCATCACCACTATGCTCTTCACCTAGAAGCTTCAATTAATAATTTCATGCAATTATCACTTCAATAATTTTCAGTGAAGATCAAATTGCCTGGAAGTCTGTGTTAGTCCACCTTCATGAACAATAAAGTTTTAAATCTATCATTTAATGCTGAGGCATTGCTGAAGGGCAATGCCACTCTCACACTGGGTGCTAACTTGAATAAAATATTTTAACACATAAAATTGTGGAGATTGCAGCTATTGCATTAGAAAAACATGAAATAAATCACCAAAACTACAGGAAGAGCACCCAAATCACAACATGTACCAGATTCAAATACATTTGGAAATTCAATAGCTATTATGATCAAAGTAAAAGGCAAGCAGTACATTTGCATTGCTCATACATTGCAACTCTTCCCAGTAAGCCTCTGTGTTGTCATCTCCAAGTGATCTTCATGGTAAACAGATCACCAAGGATATTGAGACAATTTTCATTCCATGACCCATGAGCTTCTTCTCTTAATGTTTCTCAAACACCTATATTTACGCCTGTTTTAATTTTTATTTCTGTACTTGTAACTCATGTTCAACTTGTCCTGTAAAGCTAAAACAGTTACAAAATTTCTTTAAAAAAATAAATAGAGAGAAATTCTTATTCCAGGGATGAAATTATGCAGGGAAAATAGTAAAACAGATGGAAAGGGGAGAGAAAATACAAAAAAAGACTCATGGGTCGAGATAAGGAGAGGGAGAGGTCACTCACACGTTACTGCCATGGACAAAACAGTCCCAACTTGGGGAAACTGGCTTAATTTATTATCAATCAAATGAGATCAAGTTAATGACAAATAAAAACTAAATCTTTGGTAACTCTGGTCCATGGAGCATTACACTGCAGAGATGTCCCAGCTGGAATTTCTTTCAAAACTGTACAAAACTAATGGATGTTCATCAGTCCTGGCTACTGTTAGAGAGGAAATTAATAGCCAAGTCCTGGAATTCTGGAATGACAGGAAAAATGACAGGACTATCCTCCTACAAGACCAACAGGAATGATAAATGCAAAATTTTTTAGGAAGATGTTTCTATAAAAGTGTTTATAAAAAAGGGACTCTATGTCAGAATGATGTGGGGCACAATTTCTGAATTCATATTATTACACAGTATTTATATCATGCTCCCCCGATGCCTTCAGGCACCTTCAATATTTCTGAAATATGTCCAGAAGTGCCATAGCACCACTCCCTTCTCAGCATGTAACTTGGCTTTTGGAAAATGTTCTTCTTTTTGCTTTTCACTTCTTAAAATCTTTGTTGGATACTGTTAATGACAGGAAACAAGAGATTCCTTTCAGTGGTGTAGAAAAATCTCCAGATCCCCAGTGAGAGGGTCTAACTCCTGTCTCTGAGTGACAGAGTTGGGCCAAAAAGGATTTTCTTCTCCAAGATCTGGCAGTGTGCTGGACTTACGGCTTTGGTTTATTTCTTCCAATTTCTTTACAAAAGGAAATGTACAGCAGTGAATGCAGGACGTTTCTATAACGTCATGAGCAGCCTCAATAAAAAGCTCCCTCTCAATGTGGGAATCTAGGACACGAGTGATCTCAATTCTTTCATCCTGCCTGTGAAATCACTTTTTGTGTCTTTTTATCCATCATAATAAAAAAAAAAAAAAAACCTGAATTACAGTAAGAAACGGAAGGATGTTTGTGACTTACAATACAACATATATGCAACTGTGTGATTGCAAAAAAACCCATTTTTTTCTGTCAGCATCACGTTGCTATAAAACTCTTAAACTACAAAGTATAAAACTCCAACTTGAGATGAGCAATAAAATAATTCAAGTCTAAATAAAAACCAGAACCTTCCCACATACTATTTTAAAGTTCAACAAAATAGTAGCAGGATGCAAGAGCTCTGAAAGGTTGCTATTAACAAAAACCCTGTAATGACCATATTATAGGAGAATGCATTCCAGAGCAGCTCATCAGTATGGAAACTTTCCTCGTAACATCACCAAAGATGTTGATTCAAGGCCCATAAATACCAACGGCTGAGATCAGAGGACAGAAAATGATCTGATTTGGGAGTTTAAGAAACTTTAAAAGTACCACGGAATTTTTTTTTGTCTACATTTGACATTCAGAAATCAATGAAATTTCCTCATGTCACTGGCTCTGGCCACAGATTTTATTTTTAGTTTTTTCTAAGTTGCAAATGAAAGAATAAGTCGCATTGCAAGTTTTCTGATTAAGTTATACACATAATGAAATGGATCATTTCCATCACATAAACCCTCCCAAGACACAGACTTTGGTACACTCATAGCTTCAACCTAAAACTTGGGTTTCTTCACAGCTAAGCAAAACTGTTTCAGAATTACAAGCAAGACAAAATATTAGTATATTGTCTGTTGAGTGCTCAGGTGAGATGAGAAACTCTTATTATGAGTATCCAGATACTAAACCTCCCCAAGAAAAACTGAGGTCTATCATTTTACCACACAACTAGCTCCAAATTTATCCCAAATTATCCAAACCAGTCAGATCTGTGTTCCATGCAGTTATGCTTCTGAGTTTTTAAAGAAGTGGGAAGGAAAATAAAATAAATATTATAATAAATAACTGCCTTACAGCAGCTAAGCACAAATAAACAATATTGAGAAAGCAAGAGCACATACCTTATCATGGGAATACTAAACTATAAATTAAACCAAACTGCAGAAAGACAAGGAAAGCCATCTTTTTCCCCCCATCTCTAATTGGCAGACAGATGAGTACTTCATCATGAAATTTTTAAGGACAGCTGATTCTCACCCTTCAGCAAGCAAAAGCCTCTTAACCACAGTGAGGTAAAAAGGTCACCACAACGAGGATAACATCTGAGTTCCTAACAGACATTTGAATCCAGCATTCAAACACCCATTCAGAGCTTGGACAAGCAAATCATTTACAGCTTCAGTTTTTTTTTTCTTTTCGTAGGCTATATATCTCCTGGAGAAGCAGGTTTCAGTCTTATTTATCTCCCAGGTGAAGCAGATTTTCTGGGAAGTTCTCAACATAACAGTCCCCATGGCTGAAATCTGTACTGAACAATAATTTGTATAAAAGCACCTTTCTCCACAAGCATTGAATAGACTAGGTAAGATTCAGCCTCTAAGTGTAGTTGTTTCAGAGATAGAAATTTACCCAAAATGGAACTCACCCACGGCTGTGGATGTGGCAACCTGGTGAAAAAAAATGTGCCTTCGAGTAATTATAATCAGAAGTTATTTCACACAATGTTAGACATGACATTTCACTCATAACAATAATCTTCTGTAAATATTTAATAATAACACAAATAAAAAGTATCAGGTCATCCAACACCATCCTCTGGTTCACCTAAAGCACTACCTAGCACCTAAAACTGAACGTAGCCACACAGGCAGTGATGGCAAACTTCTACAAAGAAATAATCAGGACACAGTCAATTAAAAATGGGAAGAACCCACTTCTCCAAACTATTTGCTGGCTACCCAAATAGGGATCCCTTGCCCACATTTATGCCCCCGTTTTCTAATACATAGAACAAATTAATGGTAGGGCAACATTTGTGTTACTATTTTAGTTATTTCTTGTACTGTAAGAAAGAGTCAATGATGCCTTCATAAAAAAACCCCAAAGCATTAGCAAATGCTTTCAGAACCACCAGCAAACAGGAATTTTTAAGCATGAAATTCTTACTTATATGGGAAAACAGCACCACAACAGAGAAAGTGAAAAACATCTGTGGCACCAGAACACTTAAAAATTCACATTTAAAAAGCCCCTGCAGTTTGTTGCTTTGTATTTGCCAGCAAAACACATAAACAAAAAAAGTATTTACATCAAAATGCACAAAACAGGTGCATTATATAGCATTTCCTTGCTAGCCAGTCTTTCAAAACAATGTATTTTTACACAATGGCTTTTCCTAGAGGAATCCCAAACCACCCCACATTCTCCTATTGTCATTAACACAACACTCAGTGTACAGTGAAATTCAGTAGTGTTGTGCTGAATGTAACTGTAAAAAGCACCAGCTGGCTGTATTAGAAATGGCATCCTTCCAGGTCTCAAATGTCTTATTTATATACAATGGAATCCTTCCAGCTGTTTAATATTTAGAGCTAATAAATATAATTGGCAGTACTACTGCACAAGGGCAAGGAACACAAATACATATAAAACTACTTCCCAACAGAAAATCTCATTTGTTCTTAGATGATTAAACCAAAGAGGGGTATGGAGTTCTGAGCAAATTTTACATAGCAGCCTTTTTTTTTCTTTAATCTGAACAATATTTGCTTGTTTTCTAAGTGCAAAACTGAGGAGACAAAAACCAACCCAGGCATCCTTTACTCCAGCTGCTCCTGGAGCAATGTTTCCTTCAACCAGTGCCCTGCACAGGCCATGAATAAAGATACATTGGCAAGGTAGAAAAACAAGAAACAGCAATGCTGGATCCAGAAAACAGTCACACCACACCAGCCAATCCAGAAGTGAGGCTTATTCCAAATTCTGTGCAGGAAAATTTTACCCCTCATGAGCAGATTAACCCCGCACTGAGTGGGAAGTGAGCACAGTGCAGCTGAGAATGCAGATATAAGAGTTGCCCTGTGGACATGCTGTAAGATTTGTGTCCCTATTTCCAGCTTTCCAGCAGATTTGATGATGGCAAGGCCACCACAGCATTACCAAAGTGACACTGCAGCAGGTTCCTG
>NW_008237911.1:148457-151344 GCF_000691975.1 Corvus brachyrhynchos | reverse complement strand
CATCTCCCTCCAGCTCCAGAGGATCCCCAAGGCCAGGGAGCTGGGCTTTTTCACAGCCATCTTCACAGACTGAGAAAAGCTCCAAGAGCTCTGGCCTCCAATACAAAAAAACCCTTTAAGATCACAACGCTGGATGCAATCCTGCACAAAAAGGCAAGAACTGTGACTCTGCCCCTTCTGAAAGACCTTGATTCCACCGAAATCTTCAACTCCCTGGCACGACCCAGATGTAGAACTAATCTAGAAATGGAAACCTTTAATTTGGGTGAGTGAAACACAGTTAATGCTTCATAACTTCATGTGAGGGAACAATTTAATTTGAAAACTCAAACAACTTCCATGACAGCTGGAGCCCACAATCAATTCCATAAAAGGTTGCTCAGTGTAATTACTGTAATTTAAAGGTATTTGGGTTGTTTTGGTTTTAACTTTGTTCACATGGCAATGTTCCTTTTTGATATCCTTTAGCTGGGCAGTTACGCACTCACATATCTCCATGCTTCCATCTTTAGCATAATTTCTTAATAACAAGGGGCTTCCTTGTCATTCATCAGTTCATGTTTTCATTGAAAACTGCATTCTTCAGTACAGGTACTTAAATTACACTATGATATTCTTCTAAGTAAAACACATTTTTCCTCCTGAGGTTGCCTCTATTCCTGTAGAAGGCAACACACCTCAAAGAAAACAGCATCTGAAATCCTGTCTCAGCCATCATACCTCCCCTTTAATGAGGGCAAGCCAAAAAATAGTTATGATATATACCTGAAAAGCACAATATTCATAATATTGTTTCCTCCAATCCCTTGCTTGGGAAGTGCTGCAAAAAAAGGGCAATAAATAAAAATAGCACACGTACTACTTTTTAAATATAGCTATCATATAGGGTCTTGAAAATTAAGCCCATGCTAAAATCAGACAAGAGTCATTATGCTTAAAAGGCTAAGTTAAAAATACCTCCAAAAAGGTGATTATTCTTTTGTCAACTGCTGAGTCAAAAGAGAAATGGTAATTATTGTATTTTTACTGTAACTGTATGGAAATTAATTTCCTCACCATACAATTAGGAAAAGTTAGTTCTGTGCACATATTTCCAGTTATTTAAATTGAAAAATATGTGTAATACAGGAAATCATATTTCACTGACATTTCATATTTTCTAAAGATAAATTTGTTTCAGTTGAACAAGAAGAAAGTAATTAGACTGGGAATTCTGGAGATAGTCCAGATATCTTCTCAACCTCTGGCTGAGATGCTCTTGATTTCTCAAGGCTCTAAAACATTATTAAACAATTACTTTTCCTGTGTCAACCTAGGGATGCAAGAAGAACTCACGGCTAATTTAATATGAGAGAAACAAACAGAAGTAACTCAACCAGGATTCTAACCAAAGACTCTTGAGGAGAAATGGCATTAACTGATTTTCATAGTTCTATACTGTAGCAGTAAACTGGAAAAACACCATTTTCTAAACACTCTCTGTTATTTTACAAATTGTACACACTGGGAACTGCAAAAAAGTATGCCACAAAAATACATCACTTTACCTGTAGAAACAAACAAACAAAAAATAAACCAAAGGCAACCAACCATAAAAAAACCCCAAAAAGTTAATCATACTTTTATAGCTGTCAGGTTAAATCAATTCCAGTCCTGGGTAAACAGCAGCTCATTAGATAAAACAGCTCACAAACGCACAAACAAACACTTGAAAATAATAAATCTGGTCACAGATCACTGCAAGCCCAAAGAGGAGCCAAATGTCTCTGGGAATAGGATACATCCAATATAAAAGGTATTGTCATATTTGAGAGAAGCATCACAAACAACCTCAAATTCAAATCTCATTAAATAGGTATATTTGTGTACTTGCTCTGTGGGAGGTTGAGAGACATTAGCAGGAACAGAAACTCCTGACCTATAATCCTACCCACCCAATTCCTCCATAAGGCCTTGCATGTAAATATGAGGCTTAAATTTCATTTTTGAGCTTACTGTGGAGCACAAAGTGCTTCCGGAAATCCACTACACTAATTATTATCAGTGGTATCAATACCTTACTGCAGAGATTAAACATGGTTCAGAGAATTACCCTAAAGACTGCTCATTAATGCCAAAAATACTTCTATAGCTTACATTTATTTACTCATGCTTCATTTCTTTGTCATAATGTAGGATATAAACACGGGAGTTCTGCAGTGTAATTTTTGTATTCAAACATTCTGAATTGTCTCACTTTTAGGTCCTGTGGTTAAAAAAGAAAGTTAAGCTTGTGCTGCTCTCAGTAAGACACTGATTACATGCACATGAAAAGCTCAAAATGTAAACAACTGCACAGCAGAGATGTTTGTTATTTTTTAACACATAACACACTAAATAGAAGCCTGCTAGGAATGTGCATCAATAAATGTGTGTTTGACTCAGTTCTGTGCATTTGGGACTGCAGAGAGAGAAAAAAAAAAAAATCAGACAAGGATTTCAGTGTTTTATTTATTTTGCTGAATTGTGGCTCCAGAGGTGAAACTTTACACAGAACCAGAATACAATGAGCCCCTGTATTTGCCATCCAGGTAGCCTTGCAGGAGTAACCACAGGGTCTTCCACGATGTCCTGACAATGACCTCAACAGGAATGGGTGAATCACAACCTAAAGGAGGAGACACAAACCAACCTTCACGCTATCTCATTCGCCTGGTCTTTTCCTGCCCCAAAGCTAGGGACTGCATCCAATTATTTATGTTTCTGATAAAGACTCAATTTCAAGACTCTGAGATAAGGCCGTCACAGACTTTCTGGGTGAGTTAAGTCTTTGAAGTCCCATAAACCAGAGGTAAAAATGACATTTTAATATACTTGGTTAGAAAAGCTACCACGTGTATGCAACACT
>NW_008237911.1:140436-148268 GCF_000691975.1 Corvus brachyrhynchos | reverse complement strand
TCTTTCAGCTCTTCAGCTTCAGTCACTTGCTTCCCAGGGTGCAACTGAACACGTTGTGAGAGTGAAATTCAAAGCCCACAAAGAACCTGAGCTGTCAGGAATCCTTTCCATTACTAGAATCAGAATTCTCCCCTAGAAGATGAATGGGACCTAGAGAGAAACCCAGGACATGAAAACACTTGGAATGTGCTTCAAGCCACAGGAAACAGGAAAAATCTAGTATCACTGCTGATTTATAACCCATGAAATACAGCCAGTAACACAGATTTACTGATAGGCAATAAAGTTCAGAAGTGCATTTCAGGGTTGTTTCATATTCACATGTCCCAGAGCCAGCATCCCAACTGGGAATGTTTTGGGAAATGAGAACTCCAGCTTGAACTGAACCCACATGCCACTTAGAGCAGCAGAAAAGGAGACGGAGAACATAAGAGGCTGATAAACACAACAAGAAAAGTTCCATTTTTGAAATGATAATGAACAAAATATTGCTGATGAACCTTAGTGGTGCTACATCCCAAAGCAAAGGAGTTAGGAAAACAAATAAACTGTTAAATAAACATTATCTTTGACAGCACCAAAACTCCTATTTCATATACCAACATTTCATGTGTAAAGCCTAACACTTTTGTCATGAAAATAGCAACTTCTGCCCCAAACATACCAAAAATGCAAATTCGTTTAGCCATTTCAATTGTCAGGAAAAAAAAATTTAACTAAAAAATCCCCACAATATACCTTTGAACTCTCAGGAGTATTTCATGCAGGTGATATTAAATACACACTTTATGCCCAGGAGTTTCATAATTTACACATTAAACATTCTGGAATATTCCAGACTGCTAATTTTAGGTACAATGTTATTTCCTACTAAATCAGAAATTCTGTCTACTGTAATTACACTGCACCTATTTCACACCATAGACAAGGACACTTCCAACAGGAAAAGCATTTTGTTTCCATTACTGATAAGACAGCAATTATTTTACTTAAACTGAATACAAAAAGTCAGTGAAAAACCTGAAAAATCATGCTTCACACGCCTGGATGCAACTTGAGCACATTTAACATTTCATTCACTATTTACAGAGATTTTGGAAAGAAAATAATAAAATACTATTTATATGCCTACTTATACCACAGTTTGAGAAGAAATTGCTTAGACTTAGAACTTCTGCTAAATATAATTACGTGGGCAGAGAGACCAAGAAGTTAAAAATATAAGAACTCATTTTTTAAAATAATAAGGCATAATTTTTTATTGGAATAGTCCTACTCTACATACCACATATACTTATTTTGCATTGTAATTTCTCTCTTTAATTAAAGCATTTTTGAACTTTATGAAAAACGATAAATTCTATTGCCCTGCCTCAAAAGGCAAGGAGATTTTTCCAAGTAGAAAGAAAATAAATACAGCTTTTAGGGAAATATAAAGAAAAAAAAAAGTTTGAAGCATCAGAAACATCGGAGGGAGAGGAAAAGTGGGGACAAAATGATGTGAAGCTTACTAGATGAGAAAGAATGGAAAAAGCAGGCACTGTAAACATAAAAGTGGGAGTCTGTACCAGAACTATTCCCAGACACTTGGAAATTTGGGGAAGAACCAGAACGATGAAGGTCAGGATCAGCAAGTAGATATAACAGAGGCCAGAGAGAGAGAGTGAAGCAAATTCATGCAGCTTTCCAAAAGCTAGGAAGGCAACTCCTAATTAAATCAGAAGGCTGTGAAGGTGACAGAATACAGAGGCAATATAATCATGTTTTTGGAGTCAAGCTGCACTCTGACTACAGCAAACTGGGTACCTCCACATGCAGAGCATGACAATTTCAATAAGAGCAACAATTCACAACACTCGGGATATTTTGGACACAAGCTTGTATTATTCAAGATGGTCTAACACAGTGTTCTAAGGCATAAATTAAACTCCTCTCACTGCCTTTGAGAAATAAACACTGTCTGACTAAGGCAAATCAAAACAGCACGAACAAAATACCTGGCCAAAATACTCTGATGTCTTTTTCTTGTGAAGAGTACAGAAATGTGCATCTGACCTCTAGGCACCACATGGAAAACTGACTGAACTTGCATAGTGAGTGAAGTCATGGCCCTACACAGCTTAACTGCTGATTCTGCTCTGCCCTACTCCTACCTCCTCTTCTGCTCCCTGCATCAGCTTTAAAGTGCCCATACTTAGAGCTGATGAGAGGAAAAACCCATCTGCATGTCAACCTGGCAAAAACACACCAAAAATAGAGCAAAAGAAAAAAAACCCAAACAAACAGCCTTAAATAAAGACACAGAAGTGGCTGCTACGATCAACAGTCATGAAGTTAATGACTGGGTTGGGACAGGAAGAGAGGGATGGGGAGTAGGGGAATCCTGAGGAACCACAGTCTGGTCAGCCTCCATCCCTGTGAACTTAATCGAAGAAGTAATCCTGGGAATCATTGCTAAGCATACAAAGGACAAGGAAACCATGAGGAAGAGTCAGCACAGTTTCACCACGTTCTCCCACAACACAGTTACAGGGAATCTGATGAAACACAGACAAGTTGAGAAGACAGGGAGGTGAACTGAAACTGAACAGCCAAGTTCAGGTGGTTGTGAACAGTGGCACAAGGTCTGTCTGGAGGCACCCCGAGAGTCCAATCCTATTCAACAGCTTCATCAATGCTCCGGATGATGGGGCTGATGCACCCTCAGCAAGTTTGGGAGACAAAACTGGGAGGAGTGGCCAATACACCAGAGGATCGTGCTGCTACTCAGGACCACCTCGACAGGATGGAGAAATGGGCTGAGAGGAACTGCAAGGGCTTCGGCAAGGGAAGCGCAAAGTCCTGAAGCGTGGGAGGAACAACACACTTCGAACTTTTACTTGGCAAAACTGCATTCCTGTGCCACATCATCAGCTCACCATGACCCAAACAATAGCTGATCACATTGGTAAAGAGCCAGCTAGAGCCGCGTAATTGCTTTCTAGACTGTTTCCCCTCCCACAGTGGTATCACTCCATACACCGCAGCAAGGAGCTGGCAGCGGAACCAGCACTGCTGCTTTCCTGCATAATTTACAGCCACCTCATTGTGGTTCTCAGGAGAGCACCCCATGTCTGGCACAAACCATTTGACTGTGCAAGTGAAATTGTCCATCTCAGCAGCAGCAGCAAGCACAGCACAAAGCTCAGTGAAACAGTCCCAGCCTGCAGGTGATTTAAGGTAAAATCGGTAACTTGGTAGCTGCACGTTGCAGCATCTGAGCATGCACACCGGTCACAAAGTAGCTTCTTTAAATTATGATGAGGGAACTCCCATTTCAGCCAAGCATAAGAAAGCAGAGTGTGCCCTGAATACCTGTGCAAGGCCTTTTATTCCTACATAAAAGCACTTTCCCAGACACCTTCTGTGATTCCTCAGACCCAGTCAACACTTGCTATTCCTGAAGCCTGTACCCCAAGGGCCCTGTCTCCTCCATCAGCAGGGAAGGTACCCCTCACTCCAGAGCAGGAACAGGATTTCTCTTAACTATTTCCAGGCTATACCTAGCAGCCAATTATTTAAATAATGTTAATTCAATCATGACAGCAATTCTGGGGTGACTGCACACATGTGATCCAAGGAGGGATCAAACAAACCTATGTCACAGACACAACCTAAAATCCATGCAAGTATTTCTGGTATGTGGTCATAAAACACAGCACTAACTTAAAATCGAAGATTTAGCTAGCATTAAAATTATTTAGGATGCACTAAATGACAAAGAAAATGAGATTTACACAATAAAGGCAGATTAGCTGTGGAAAAAGGAAGAACTCTAAGAAATATCTACCCTACAAAGTAGGTCACCTAAAGAAAAAAAAAAAGTTTAATGTTCCTGAAAGTGAGGTAATGGCACTTCTTTTTGTAGCAGACAAGTTCAGGGGAGAAGTATTTTTACTGTTACCTTTATTACTTGACAAGTGGTAGTACTGAGAAAGACCAATTCCATTGTGAAAGGCATAATAGGAATAGGTTAGAATGACTCATCTCTGCCCATAAAAAGTTTTGTTTGAATGCTGGACGCTATTTTATAGCACAGATTTGAGAGACAGGGCCCCATGCTTCTCCACAGTGAATCATCAGGGCAGAAAGAATACAACATTTTTCAAAACAGAAGTTCATGTTTTATCAAACTAAACAGTATATATAATGCCCTGGCTTAAAATAACTACAAATCAGAAAGTTCAAGTGGACTTTTCAGTAAAACTCAAACATAAATGTCTGAGCATACAGATGGACTGAGCCATCCTTTAATGACATTATTTTCTGGAAATAGAGACCATAGCTAAGAAAAGGGCCATCAAAACTTCAAAGAAATTTCAGTCTTTGCCTGAAGTAGGGGAGAAAAGTTGAAACAAAGTGTCATAAGAACATTTAGTGAAAAGCATTCTTGGCTTTCATTGGCTAAGAAACAAAAAACCAAGAAAGTCTGTTAGAAAAAAAAAATATTTGGTGAGGTTTTTTTGTCTTACACCTGGAAAGGAAAATATAAAATATAGCACAATGTTAAACATCTATACAAAAAACCCTGAGATCCAGGAAGCTATATCAGTTTAAGTTAGCCTATGCAATTTTTTGGTTTTACTTAGCCAAAAAGTTTCAAACAATCCAAAATCTTACTCTTTTCCTGCAGGAGTACAACACATTATTCAGCAGTCATGTTGAAAAAATTTAAAAATGTATTGATCCTCCTGAAAGTTGGTAACTTCTGAGCACAACACATTGCAACATAATGCAGGAAACAGGGAAAGAAATATTCCCTATGCTAATTTTGTGTCAGCCACTCTCACTGTTCCATTCATTTTCCAGTGAGGAAGAACTGGTTTCCTTAAGACAAACTTCTTGTGATATTCTGTTGGGTTTATCTTTGCTTTTTTTCTGCTTGGTCACCCTTTTTGTTTTAAGGAGAGGAGTGTGGGACAAGCACAATCCAGCAGCTCCCAGGTGATAGGAACCATTTGCCTGCTCACTGGGACAGCAAAGCCCCTTTGAGTCCACTCTGCACAAACAGAGCCCTAACAGCCCTGCAATTATCAGTAATTTCAATCAAGTGACCAAAGGAAAGGTTAACTTGGAGAAAAAGAAAGCATGGCAACTAATTAACGTGTCAAAGTAGCACTCTCTGCTCTGTTCATGAAGCTTTAGGAAGGACACACGTGTGATTTTTGCTGTCCAGGCTTGAGGAGCAGCACTGAGTTAATTTAAATAATTCCATTTTATTTACCTGAGTGCCAACAGCACCTGAATACCTGTGCCAGAGCCCTCTTCTGCCCAGCATCCCACCTTTGCCACGGTAACTCAAAATAGCTGAGGATGGGTAACCGCACAACGAGCTCCTGGCATGGCAATGAAGAGTGGGCATACAGGATGAACGACCAGGTTTATCTGCTTAAGGTCATATAAAAAACATTTTAAAAAACCCACCAAAATAAACAGAAAAAAAAGCCAAAAAACACAAAACAAAACCCAACCAAACAAAAAAAACCCAAAAAACAAACAATCCCCAAACAAAACAAACAAAAAACCCCAGACAACAAAAAACCCCAAACAAAACAAAATCTATTACCTAACACCCCCCCACACACTCCACCCTCTGTGCAAATGTTGAAATGCATAAGAAGATAACCTCTGAGGCAGCTATTATCATACTCAGTCCATAGACTGACTGTGAGAGCTTCAGACACTAAAAATAAATAAGTTTATCCACTTCAAAGAACATGTTCTTCTCCTCAAAAAGGCTTCTTATTTACACTCTGCTTCCATCTGGGAAGAACCAGTACATTGGTCAATCCTCTTGCCTCAGAGAAATTATAATTTTCAGTTGGCTTTTTATGGGAAAGGACTACACTGCAAAAAAATAATACAAAAAAAAAGCAGTAATTCCAAATTACATGAAAATCTACCACAAAGTATTTTCCCATCGCAAAACAAAACCCACATGAAATACTGTTCAAAAAACGTGCAAAACACCCCAACAAACATTCTGCCTCTTCTTACTTAGCATAAGAGCACTCACTTCTTTCCCTCAGAAAACATCTTTAACCCTGACTAGTTTATATCACAAAACAAAATTCACATCAAAAATATTGATGTGACTCTTGAAGAGCAATTTTATATGTAAAGTGTAAATTACTCCTGTTCCTATGACCATATAAAAATCCAGTTAGTTTTAGGACCACTGAAGAGTCTTTCCAAGCTAAATTCTTTACTTATTTAAGTCTGGTAAGATTCTCATTTCATTAAATTGTAAATTCTGCATTTTTTCTAAATGGCTGCAGAAGAGAAACAGTTCTCTCTGCTGAGCTCAGGATTCAGTTCTTTTCTCCAGAAAGCAAGTTAGGCCTATAAAGCTCTAAGCTCTCAAATCTTTGCAGCATCGCTATTTCTGTGAGGGGAAAAAAACCCCCAAACCAAACAATGAAACATCACTTATGGTAAATTTCAATTCTCACCAAGACTCACCTCTTTGGGTGGCAAGTGAGCCTGCCATGAACACATGCACAGAGGAACTTGACTATGATCAAAAATCTCTTAAATATTTCTTTTTTATGGGCTGGGACAAAAACCAGCAGAATTGAACTGCTACAAACCCAAAGTTAACAGAGCAAAACAGATTTTAAAAGAAAAAATGGACACTAGATTGATGGCATTGCTTTGAAGGCAAGAAGCCACAGGACATTTGTGGGCAATCTGTGGTTAGGATGTCAAACCAGAGAAAATAAAAATCACCTATTTCTGCCACTTGTGGAACAGGCTTTGTGATTCTGTGCAGCTTGAACAACTTACAAGAGCTCACAACCTGCTTCTGAAATTATTTTACTTCTTCCCGTTTGAAAAAAGGGCATTCCTCCAGTGCTCCAATCATCATCATCGCTTAAAAACTACTGCACTATCAGCTAACACCTTCAGCTCCCAGGAAACACTGCCCTTTCCCCATCTCCCATGGAACATCCAGCAGAAATGGGAAGCAGGGACAAGTCAAGAGGCTGGGTTTGCCCTACAAGTCAAAAGCTCTTGAGATGGTACCAAACAAATGTTAGGCAATTCCAGAGCTGCAAACTCTTCACTAAAAAGCTTGTAGCACCTACAGAATCCTCAGAAAAAGATGGGAATGAAGAAACTAACATCATTTGTCACAAAGCCACTGAAATATCAAACAACTGTATGGTCTTTGAGATGTGCAAATCCAACTCTGCTCCAGAGTACACACACATGGTGGTACCACCTAATTCAATGATTATACATCTTCTTTCCCACAGAACCTTTGAGTTCTAGGAGAGTGGGAAATCCTGATGAATGGCAAGATCTGGTCTGGATTCTGGAGACAGACAGTTTGAAAATTATATTCTAGCTTCTGGCCACAGATGAAGGGTCCCCTTGATTTTGTACAGTGGAATGCAGCATCCTCTTAGATCTATGTTAGGATGCCTGTTCTGCAGAGAGAACGCCTGGGTCAGCTGCAGGAGCTCACCAGCCACGGGAAAAGGCAGAATCCACAATGAGGAAGGCAACAAGAGAGGCTCTGTGTAGTCTGACTGCGACAGAACCTTTGCTCAGGCATTCATTCATTTGGCATTTTATCTGGTAGCCTCAGGACTTATGAAGAGCTTTGCTTCTGGCATCTTTGGGATTTAATATAAAAATGAGCCATGCTGGTTAAATATTTTGCCTCAGTGAACAACCTTCAAGATGCACAGGCAGTGACTCAGCATTTAATACTTGAATTTACTTTATTTAAAGTTTCTGGACTAAAGACTCTGAACATACAGTTATTCCCCATGTTTTCTTTCCCT
>NW_008237911.1:138313-140322 GCF_000691975.1 Corvus brachyrhynchos | reverse complement strand
TTTCCCTAGCCTGTTCCCACATCAACACCAAGCAGCAAATCCAGAGTCCACTGAGATGAAAGAACAAACAAACAAAAACATTCAGTGATTTTAGGTGACTAGGAGACAGCCCTGAGAGATGTTTACAAGAAAAAAATGTGACCATGAAAAGATATTATCACAGCAGAACTTCTTTTAGGAACAGGGATATTGCTTGGATAGGCTAAAAACTCCTCTAGATCCATATTCTGCCATGGCATCCACAACACATTAGAGTTCACTGCCCAAAGAGGTGTAAGTTTCTGGTGCAATATTAGGATTGGCATTGGAAAAAATCACTTTAGAAAAACATTAATTACCTATAGAAGTAGAAGGTTAAAGACTAGCTACAAGTAGGAGAACGTCCTATACACCTCCTGTTCAAGTTTGCACAGAGTTTAAGGTCCAATCAAATGCATAAAAGGCCTGTCACCAAGAAAGACCTTTAAAACACAACACATGCAGCAGCAGTTGACAAGCTCGAAAATTGAAATCCTCATTGTAACAATTTTACCTGAAGCATATGCAGAAGTGAAGGAACAAATCAACTCTCAGTTT
This sequence comes from Corvus brachyrhynchos, assembly GCF_000691975.1. Taxonomy (NCBI): domain Eukaryota; kingdom Metazoa; phylum Chordata; class Aves; order Passeriformes; family Corvidae; genus Corvus; species Corvus brachyrhynchos. The sequence continues at coordinate 139,746 of NW_008237911.1, read as the reverse complement.
GTCAGCTCTCCCAGTAAATTTGTATCTTGCATTTTGGTCTCAAAAGTCTTTCTTTAGAGCCACATTTGTTGCAGAGAACTTCACTCACAATGTTATAATTTCAAGGTAGTGAGTAGAAGCCAAATAATCTCTGGATTGAGAGACTGCTGCTCACAGCTCAGTTATGGAGTCACTGACCAGAGCACTATCGTATGCTCTGTTTTAATCAGTTCATTAGGAACAGGTTGAAAACTAGTAAACATTTGTTCACTAGTCCAACAAGATAAAAATGTGTAGAAGTCCAGAAGATAAGAGCATATTACTTAAAATCAACTTTTTCCCCTCTTCATTAAACACATCTAATTTCAAAAGAGCCTCACGTCCACCTGCACCTAAGCTCATATAAAGTGAATTACATAGATAGAAATGATCACTCAAGCCAGAGAAAGAAGCAAACACCTCTGAAGACTTCAGAAGCATTAACTAAGCTACAATGCAGCAATCTGAACACAATCTTTTTGTTTCTGCTTCAGCTTTGCTCTAATAATGACACACAGCTGTATTTATGCCGCTGAATATTGACGTAAAACGTGCCTCCAACCTGTGTAAGATAAGCAATGCATCTTGCTGCTTTAACATTAACTTTAGGCTCTGCTGACCTGAGTTTTCAAAATGTTCCACCTTACTACCCCCTTCATTTTCTCGGCCCTAAATAGCTACACACACAGCGTGCAGACCTGTTTCGTGTTCGCAATGCTGGAATTCCTTGCTGCCCTTTGATCATGGCCCAGTGAGTGGTAATTTTCTATGTTGAACATGTCACTTGGAAAAAAAAAACAACAAGAACAAACTGTTCCCAGTCTCAGAAATCTAAAAACAAAAAATCCACAGTTGCCAAAGTTATCTGCTTCTTATCAAGATCCATGTTTGGCACCAGATGCATTTGATTCATTCATCATTGTCAGTGCACTCGCACACTAATTATTTCAAATTGTTTCCTCAGGCAGAGGTCTAGGACAAATGCAAGCAAGCCAAAAATAGCAGTTATGAATAATTATGCATAATTTACCTCAAGGCCTGGGCCAGGCTATCATTAAAACTTCTTCTTGCCACCTGTGATCCCGACTAATTGTGGACTTTAAATTAGTTCAAGACAGCTTTTTTTTTTTCCCCCGAATACAATGCCCACATTTAACCTTCCTATTAAAAGTTTTCTGATGCTTTAAAAATTCCCAATAAAATGTCAACAAGGTTTCTTCTTTTTTAACAATGCCTTTGTATTTCACAGCCTGACAACAAGTTTGCTAACAGGAAAAACTTCAGAGACAAGGTCAGCAACCTCAATTTAAGACGCTGCCAAACAAGGTTCTAGGAAAAGCACAATTCCTCCTCCCCAACCTCAAAGTAAATCCTGATCCTCCAAAACTAAAGCTGTTTCAGTCGCTAAAACTTTC
>NW_008237911.1:110535-138242 GCF_000691975.1 Corvus brachyrhynchos | reverse complement strand
TACTACAGTTCTGACTCCTTCTTAAGGCAAGAAGAGAACTTTCACAACACTGATATTTCATACAGCAACCATAACAAATTGATAAAACACTTGCTCCTCCGAAAGCAGAAGTATCTGTTTAATTTTACAGATAGCAAACTCATTAATTCCAATGGGATCTGAAGTGAAGCTGTAGATGGTTTTGCAGAGTCTTATTCCATTCATTGTAATGAATGTACCTCCTACGTTCTTGTGCTGCTTTAACTATTCAAATTACAGGTTTAAAATAAAAGCAGCTGAAAAAAAAAAGGAAAACCCACCCTGACTATTTCCAGCAGAAGAAATATGTATCTCATAAAAAAACCAAGTGTATGTACCAATGATAATATAATTCCTAAGCACTCTCCAGTTTGGGAGCACAGCACATGCTGCATTTTGAGACAACAGAAAGTGTGTAACAGTAGCCAGAGATATTAATAAAAAATTACAAGTGCTGCTTATTCATGAAAAACCATCTACAAATTCCTCCATTCAGGCACCCAAACATCAGACCTCTCAGGGACAAAAATATTCCACTGTTCAGTAAAAACAGTGCAAGACATGAAGGAACCAGACCAGCTAACTTCTGAACCCTCTGAACCTGAGGATATGTTTATATACTTTCTTTATTCAAGGCAACAAAAAAATATCAGAGCAGAGATTTAAAAAAAAAAAAAGTTAAAATGTAAGATGTTATTAAAAAGAAAACACACAGAGGAAAAGATGAATTCAAGCTTTCTTCTGGATAGCTTCCTAAAACGTCAGTCGCAAAATAGCTCTGCTATTAAAATCAGATATTCCTAAAACATTAGTGAATTTTACACAGAATGATCAGCTCTGAAGCTGACACACACAGTTCTGCATCAGCACCAGACTTCTGGCAGAACACAAAGCAAGCTAACACATCCTAAGTTGGTGTTTATTAAGTTTCCTCAGCAGGAGAAGAAAAAATGACAGCAATCTCTCATCTCAATTCTGTGTCCAACTTCCCTGCGGTCAGTTCACTGTTATGGACCTTCTACCACTGAAGTCTGTTATTTACCAGTCTGCTTGTGTTGGTCATAAGGAGTAAGGAAGTGCTTTACTACTTGTAGAATAAATAACTCTAGAATAGATATCTCCAGGTCCTTCAAGACTGAATTAATACAAGTTCAGGAATTCAAGTGACCTCCTTGACTTCTATTTTCCACAAGGAGAAAACAAAGGCATAAACTCATCTTTCAGCTCTTTTCTGTCCATCACACACCCCCACAACCCTTCTATGTGAGGTATAGACTGCTAAATGCTCCTCAAAGCACAAGTATTTTTATTATGAACAACTTTGAATTGAAAGCCTTGTTACGAGCAAAGTTTTCAGAACAACTAAAACTAATAGATAAACAACATCCAGATATTGCTTAGAAACTAATGAAATCTTACCATGAAACAAATTAATATAATGGATTATATTACAAACAGTAGTATAACAGTAGATAACATCATGGTCATCTTAAATAAATTTCTCTCAGTAAATTTCATCAAAATAAGCACACTCATTTTTCCAACTATGATTCCACTGAGGCTGTTGAATTATTTTTTCCCTCAATGCCTCTATTTTTTTTCCAGACAATGCTGCAGTCAAGCAGCTTTGTTTCATGTCTCTTCCATGTTACACCCTTAAATTATTTGTCATAAAACATCTGCTTTGAGCAAAACAGCATCTAGAGATAAAAAAAAAGAAGATAAAATCCTATTCACTACATTTGCAGAAGGAAGCAAAAAACCACAGGACAATGAAGTATCAGGTATTTATGACAAAGTGGAACAAATTCAGAGATGCTGTGAACTGTGGTGTCAATTACACACAGTGAAACACACATAATTCAGGGTGAAAAGAAACAAATAAGCAGACTATCCCCTCACCCCACCCGGCTGTTTTATTTCATAATGGGACAGCAGACTGCCATTTTCTTCCCTAGGAATGCCTGGAAAATTGCATTCCAATTCTGTGTGGCTCTGCTGCCTCTATGAACCACGGCCCAGACCTCAAGGTAGCTGCCGAGTGCCCAAGAGGGGACTGGGGGAGTTCATCCTGCGCAGGAAGCACAGGGGCAGGAGAACACTGGGCAAAGGGACAAAACCCCACTCAAATGCAAAATTTGTCAGTGTTTGACCTCCAACTGTTTAGGGTTTTTTATCTGTGAGCTAATTTTCCATTCTCATTTTTCCCCATCCATGCTGCAGTTCCTGAGTACAGTAAATCTTTCCCTTTTTTTGAGATTTATCATCTCTTTTAATACCCTGTGCTCTCTTACCACACTGCAGTCCTCCCCTGTAATACATTGTCCCTAAATTTCTCAAATGACATGAACTTTAACAGCTTTGGAAGTGATTGAAATACAATGTCAACTATTTTGTTCCGACAAAAATATTCTAGGGAGGCTCACACTTGTTCCTGACACAGAAGCAACAGGTGGGTCATGCAAATTTAAGAACAGAAAAAAATTATTTTAGTCTCAAACTCCAGGTCATAAAAGACACAACACCAATGATGATTTTTTTGTGATTTCCTCTGATTTATAATGCACATTGACTTGATCATTAAAGGAGGTGCATAAGCAATTCAAGTCAAATACATGTAATTAAAATGCTAAAACTCAAAAATGTGATGTGACGTTGTTACAGCTGATAAATATATCAGCCATAAATATAAATATATCAGCCATAAACAGCCTACAGATGCTATGCCACAAATAAGAATTAAATATGGTTTTGTTGAGGTGTTACATAATAACATTTTAAAAAGCACAGTAATCCGCCAAGTTAAAATGCAGTTCTTTCTAAAATGATCCAACTCACCCATTGAAATGTTTAATTTTTGCTACATTTTCAGCTCTCTCCTCAGATAATTGCACAGAACTCAAACGATTGTATTTGCTGAACTGTCACTCTCTCTTGGGTCAATTCCAGCTACACTTCCAGCTGCTAAAGTAGTGTGGTGTCTTTTGAAAATTGCAACTTGCTTTTCATGTCCCCGCTTTCCACCTGTCACAGTGTTCCACTCCATGCAAATTCCATGGCACACTCTTACGCAATGCTCACAATTAATGATCCCAATTTGTCACAAAAACTCAAATATGTGGATTTTTTTTTGCTGCAAGTTACACTTTTGACAGACCTTTGGAGAGGTCTAATGACATATCTTACACAAAACTCTGCTGCAACTGTAGGTCCAATACCCTCTTAAATTGAGTTAATGATTATAGTGAAGCATTTCTTGAACACTTTGAATTAAGCAACAAAAATTCCCTCCTGAAGCTCTTTCCTGGTACCCAATTTGCTCTTTACAAAGACCACCATAATAAAAGAGCAACTCTTGTACTTTAGAATGTGCCACACCATATTAACGGGAGATTAAAGAACTTCTGCTCAGAAGTACATCACAGAAAATCTGAAAATCAAGTCCAGGGAGTAAAGCAACAACAGGTACACACATTGTTGGTCTCCAAACATGAAGACTCTCTGTATTTTTGAGACATGTTTAATGCTACAGAAAAAGAAAAAAAAAACAAAATTCAAATTTTAAAAGCTTAGGTGAAAACCTCATACCTCAGTAATTTTACTTTTTGTACCATTTGTTTAAAGTTAACTTTTACTTCATATTCCAGCAACTGGCACAAACCACGGTCAGGAAACAGCAAACTATTTTCTCATTAAAAATTACTGTCTTATTCACCTCCTCATACCCCCAAAAAACTTTCACTTTTTCTTCCAAACCCCAGCTAGCATTTCCTTTTCTTAATTTCCAAAGAGATTATGCCAGTGAAACATACAGCATCTGTGCAATGCACACATTTTCTCTTGCTATTTATCACTAAACAATAAAGATTATTAATTTCATTTCAGAAAACAACAATATTTCATATTAGCCAACTATTTAGTTGAATACGGAAGGGTGGTGGAGGGAAGACAGTTCTTAGCTGTAAAAATAATCAAACCTGTAAAATTGTCCTGCTCTACATTTAGTATCAAAGCAACAGGAAAATTTCATTAAGCTAGGATTCTAGTTGTCACTACAATTTCACCCCCTTAGATTCAGTGATTGTCTGGGAAGAAAATGTGATTTCATTAACAATGTTTTTAAAAAAGCGTTTTTTCTGCTAATACGGTGATATAACCATAGAATACAAGCGCTGTTCCTCTGAAATCAGCATATTAGTGCTACAAAAAAAGTAGTACAATGGATGTACTTGATGTGCTTGAACACCATGGGAACACCTCATGGCATGAGCTCACAAAGGGCAGTGTAACTATTCCACGTTTACTAAGACAAAAATCTAAAGGAAAACTATTCTGTAGCATAAGGAATCATTTCAGACTGGAGCTGCTCAAGTTTACATCACATTTCACCACAAATTGCTGATGTGCAACAGTTCCTTCTTCTCCCTCAAGAAATACTGAGATGTATTACTGCATCTTCCTACCATAAATCAGGATTGGATCAGGCTTGTGATAGGGAACATCACTCACTGTCTCATCAAATTAAGCCGCCAGGATCAGAAATACTGTGACTCTAAGCTTGACAAAACTGACTGAATGTCTCCCCTGGAACTGTTGTCTGAAATAACACCCCTTATTCCTAGTAAGACATTCTAACCATAAAATGATTTTGTATAGTATGTGACTACTTTTCTTTACACCTCTGACAGATACTATTATGGGGTGTTTTTTCCTATTTCTCTGTAAAAGTGATATTTGAGGATATTTACATGACTACTACTTGCAACCACCCCTTAAAGCACATCTCAGTGGATCAGAGAAATACCCAAAAAGCTCCAAATAATATCTACAACAGTTTTCCTATGCCTACCAGCACCAATTCCAGAGGTAATATCATCAAAACCGTGACTGACCTGAACACTGTGCTAATGTCCAAATGCTTTCCAAGTTCCAAAGTTTATACAATAAATTGTATTGATGTGGTTTGATGACTTTTCAAAGAAATTATTCGAAACTAATCAGAGCTGTAGAATAAAGGCAACAGAGCTTAAAGGAGACATAGAAAAAGTAAAATTAAATGGTAGAAGGAAGAGGAATTTAACTCTGCATACCCAGTAAAATTTTATACATGTAGTCATCCATTAAATCCTATTTTGTTATGAAAACTTCAGAAGCAAGAGATTTAGTGAAGACTTAATTTCTCAAAAGGAGGAAAGCAGTCCAGGCCAAATCATCCCATGTCTGTGAAACCAAACAAGTTGCCCAAAACAGCCAAGGGTGGAATGTTCACTTCTTCATGTTAATAAAAAAGGCAGGAAGTAGAGAAATAAGGAATAACCTTTAAGAGCAATAAGAAAGCAGTCAGGTTCTGTAAGGCAGATATCACACTGCACGTTGTCAATACACTGCAGTACAAAATCAATGAGTATCAAATTAATTTCATATTCACTCTCGTACCATCAATCACAAAGAACTTGGTATCAATACAATGATCTGGTCTATAGCCTTCATTTGAATTAAACTGAATTCTTTCAATACTGGCTGTTTTCTTTGGGAATGGCAAGGCTTCTTTGGTTTGCGGTTGTTTGGGGTTTTTTTAACTCCCAGTAATATAAAAATCTGATTTCCATGACAGTCTTTCCCTCATTTTACATACACTGCATTTGGCTGCTCTGATACACCAGCAACAGAAGTTCTAGTTTAATAAATATAAGTTTCTTTTAGATGAGTCTTTTAAAATTAGCATGAAAACACTAAAAAATACCAACTTGTTTGCATGAAGAAAAGACGAGATTTGCATAGCAGGACTGATAAAAAACCTTGAACTGGCAGGACCTAATGCAACTCACAGATAATAAGTATCTACTGTAAGGTTATGAAATAGGTGTGAATGTTTTAATGCACAGAATAGGCTGCATACAGCATTAAATGTATATAATTTTGCAGAGTTATTTTTTAACTTTTTATCAGACAAGAGTGTGTGCATGGCTATAAAAATTTCTGCAGCTGTGTGACCTTCACAAAAAAAAATGACCACTGAGAGCTTCTACTATGCCCATAAAATTTTAATATTTGAATTTTAATTCAAATATTAGAATTTTGCTTTATACTTTAATTTGAACAGGACTCTGCATTTATTCTATCCATTAAGGTATCTGCTGAGCCATGGAAAAGGAGACTTAAAAAGAAAAAAAAAAAAGAAAAAAGGGACAAATGCTGCTGTGGTGGGAGTCACTGCTTCAGGAACACAGCCCTGTGGAGAGAAAGGACAATGCTGTCCTACAGACCCCAGAGCATGAAGCAAACATGGATTCTCTTCTGGGTTTAACAAACAAGAGGGAAAAGAATTAACCTATAAACCATGCGTGTCTCTTTCTCAGTCTGCAGCTTGTTCATACATGATTATGTATTTTAAAGATTGCATCCTTCATTTTTCTTTTTTTTTTTTCTCCTTCCTGAATTTCCTCTTGGTCTCTTCCTTAGTTCCACCTCCTTTTGCTATTATCTCTTATATTGTGATCTCCTGTTTTCCCCTACATCCCTGTTCATTTCAGAGCACAAAATGTCAAGTGGCACCAAAAAACCTAATACCAAACCATACTCAGTGTCAGCTAGCCCAATATCATCTTTCTTGCATTACTCCTGGTTTACACATTTTCAGAGATTTGTGCACACTGAAACAATGTTTTTAACCTAATTTTGGTTTTAGACAAACTCCACATTAATCAAATTAGTCTGGGTTACTTCTAAAATTCTTCACTTTTTCTTCTTGTTATTTGCCCATTCTCTCCCAGATAATACAATACATCCTTATTATTTATTTTGACCTTTTAGCATTCTTACTTTATTATCATTTTAATAAAGCCATTAGCCATTCCATAACCTTTCCAGCAGCACAGAATACCATATTCATTGCTCACACCAGCCATCAGTGGTTACTTATTACACTTTTGCACTCATTATGTTTTCACAACAAAGGCATTTACAGTCACGTTGAACCAATGATTCCTCTTCAGACACTCACTCCGCCTCTGTCCTTTCCAGCCATGACTTGGTCTCACAATGCCTGGCACAGGACGTGATGCCAAAATATAATTTATATTCATTTTGGTTCATGCATTTACAAAACACTACTCACATTTAGGATGCCAGAGGAAGGAAAAAAACTCCAAAACACAAAACCCTTATATTAACTTGTCTCTTTGTTATGTTCAGTGCAGGAGCATTACCTACATGAAGTCAAATTTTACTCTTAGTTACAACGGAAATTCAGCACAATTCCAATTTGAATATGAACAAGGCATAGAAAAAGAGAAATAAAACCCTGCCCTAAGTTACTAAATGAACTTGATTCCTAAACACAACACATTGCAAGTGGCCATGACAAAAGCTGTTTACATTTGGTCACAGCACTGCCTTGAACTCAGCCAGGGAAGCAAGTTAAACAAACCAACATCACATTTGGCCGGTGTTTGTAAATACCTCTACCATGCACCAGTTAAAAGGCATATGGTTTAAAGGAAAGTTCACTTCCAAACATGTCAGAGACAATTAAATATACTTTTTTTAGTAAACATAAAATAGGGTGGCAGATATAACCCTGCAAATTTTCTGTACATCAGCATTACAAGAATCCACGAACCTTCAGGTCTGACACTTCCTTGCTCCACTGTTGAATCCTTTGTTTTTCAAAGGACATAAACACAAAAAATTACATATTTAATGCAAATTATATACTTAATAACAGATTACATTGCTCTTTCACACCTTCTATATAGGAATCTGCTGTTCTTCAGATTAAAACACAACTCTGAGTCAAGTAAAACTTTTTGTATTTTCTCTGGTCTGTCTTCAAAGTCACCACATTTCAGCCTGTATGACACAGATTGCAGACCTTTCACTTTGTGTCTCTATTAATAGTGGTTTACCCCAGTAAATTAGCTCTATGGGTTTAATGCTGCCCTCCACCTTCTACATCAAGACATTGCACTGGTGCAGTCACATGCAACAACTGAATTTTCAAAATGTAGTGGGCAAGATACGTCAATTTTCCTAAAATTTTAAGAATGCCAACATTCAGCATTTACTATTTTCAAAATGTCTTCCATTCTCTCAATTTCTTGTTATATTTCCTTTATCAATACTTAAACACAAAAATCCCAAACCCTTCAGGAAGTCGGGAGTGGGGAAGCCCACAACCCACCCTCTGCTTGCTGCCACACAAGACGGACAATGCCCAACTTCCTCTTAAAACACTATTTAAATTAAAAATGTGACAGTGCTGATGTTCAATAAGGGGTTTGTTCCCAGATCTGGCCATCCCATCCTACCCTCTGTGCTTTAAAACCAACACCTGCCTTTAGTCACATGGGTATTTTTCAGATACTTCAGTTAGTTCCCAGTCTACAGGAGTAAGAATTCAGGAGTCCTGTGGTTCTGGCAAATCAATCCCATGGTAAAAGGAAAGTTTCCACCTGGGCTGCACATTTATTTTGTGCATTACCTCATCACCTCTGCCTGTCCTTCATCCACACAGCACTTTTCTACAAGATCTGATTAACATTCACCCTCTGGATGTTTTCATTGTAAGAGGATGTTCTAATCTGAAAACCATTTACTTCTGAATACACACTGCTGAATTACGGTGCCATAAGGAGAAGCGCAGCTCGGCTTCTCCTCTAAACATTTCTTCAGGCTAAAACACTTCTCCAGAAATGCTCTGCGGTTCAAACATTTATTACCAGGTTTCACAGCAAAATTAAATTACCACCATGGATACATTATGTTTATTAATAAAGTGTCACAGAAATATTAGTGAAAGTTAAACAGGTAACACAAGGCTATCAGGGAACATAAACGCTCAAGTTCCAGTAGCAGTGTTTGCTTTGCCAGGTTACACATCCCCTAAGTCTGATGGAATGCACTGCACATGATGCATCAAACTGCACAGTCAGGAAGAAAATTAACTTCTGAAGCTCTGGTTGGGATTTTAATTCTTGTGAAAAGTAGAAAAGTGAGAATCCTGTTTGTTTGGACTTTGAGTGAGTGCTTACAGAGGTGCAGAGTTTTGAAGAGGTGACAGGCACAAATGTCACTGAACCAATCTCTGAAATACGAAGTCAGAGTCTCAGGGAAACCAGGAGTTAACCCAAGCTCTCTCCCTCTCAAAGAAGCCAAAGGGTTCTGTCTTTTCTCTGGAACATGAAGGTTGTTGTGGCATCTTTATTCCCTATTGTCACAGGGGAGAGAAGCTCCAAGCCTTCCAGATGGAAGGCAGCAGAAACAGCCCCATAAGCAATTTAAATCCAGGTTGCTTTCTGGAGATTTCAATCTTGATCCTTCACTCACCCTCACACCTGACACCTCTCCACACAGATCCGAATGTTGAATGTCACCATACTCAGAGCTCTCACCTTCAGTTCAGCTGCCACTGTTTACTCAGCTCTCTTTTTTTGTATCCTGTTTACCCACAGAAAATGTTTGGGTTTTTTTAACAAACAAAAACCCCACAAACAAACAAAGATACAAACAAACAAAACCACAGAAAAACCAAAAGGAAAACAAAAAAAACAGCCCAAAAAAACAAACCTCAAAACACTTAATTCCAAAAAGCATTTCTGTTACTGAAACTTAAACAAACAAAATCTCCCTTCTGGGTAGAAAATACAATCTTAAGAATTTTTGCCATCATTGAAAAAGCTCTTAAGATTGGAAAAGGTCTTGAAAACATTCAGATTTTAGACAAACATGTCTCCTTTTACAAGAGCTATTGATCACAAGTTAGTTTAAGGCCAAACTTCTCATTTTTAGGAGCTGTGAAGGAATAAGCCACACTATGCTGTTACCTTTCTTTTCAAGAAATCCCTCCAGAACCCATTTAGCTTACATAAATCCCTGGGTTGTAAAAGGAATGTAAACTAAACTGCAGTGTTGCTTGTGAAGTGTTTCTAGATTGAAACACTCAACCAGTTACATAGATAAAGCACCTACATCCTTACTTCATCCCATTCTTGGATATTTTTCCACCATCCTAGTAGAGGTTTTCCACATTAACCTTCCCATTAAGGAAGCCAGGATAGCAGTGAGTATGGCATCACACCTAACAGGATTGTTCAATATCAACTTCGAGGACAAATCTGTTGCAAAGACACAAGGATTGTTCAGTCCTGTAAAAAGGAAAAGCTGAGGAATGATCTCATTACAGACTGCAACAACTTGAAAGGGAGTTAACACAAACTCTCCTCAGTAACAGCAGATGGTCTAAGAAGAGAAAATAGCCACAAAATGTGTCTTGAGAAATTCACGTTAGGTATCAGGCAGAATTCTACCCACTAGCAGACTTTGTGGCACTAAAACAGGCTGCCTGGAAGGGCTGTGGTATCTCCATCCTCAGACTCCACTATCCAAAACCAGAGCTGCTGACCTGGTAGAACCTGAGCAATAATCCTGCTCCAAGCAGGAGACTGGATGGAGTAAATGGCCTCCTGGCAACACTCCTGAACAACATTTTAATATGTCCCTGGTAATCTACATCTCTGAAAATAAGGCATATTTCAGCACAACATTTTAATGACGATTCTGATTGAAAAGTAGATTCTGATTTATGCCATTCTGCAGCCTGAGTCATAACCAGTACTAACATTATCGCCCTCTCCCATCACTCATAACTTTTGGGAGAATTAACTTAAACCAACTTAATTCACTATAATGCTTCTGTTGATATCAATGAAGTCTGAACAAGCACTAATTAAAGGATTAGTGGTCCAAATCTACCCTTAACATTCCAAGATAAACAACTGATACAGGATACTAATTCCTACCTTTCTACTCAGAAAGTGCAGCATATAAACGTCGACATCCAATTTAGAAACTAAGTTTCAGCTGCTGTAAACAGAAACTTTCCTCCAGATTTAAGAGATTCACTTTGGGGTTAGGCTTTTATTTTGTTTAAAAACACGAACACAGAGCAATTCTTTTTTTTTTTCCCCTGGAGTCCAACTAAAATCAATTGTCAGGCTCTTGAGGAAGGATGGTGTTGACTGCCCCTCCTCGTCTACTGCAAGAGCACACAAACCACATCGCAGCACAGCACTCATCCACACGTCCTCGGGCTAACACACAACCAGCAATCAAATCACTCCGCGTGTCCCAGCTGCCCTTTGGGGCCTCTGGAAACCCAACAGCTGGAAATAAAGTTCGAGGAATCGCTGTCAGGCAGGAAGAACCAAGCCACAGACACAGTGGCCGAATGTCAGAGTAAAACGCCGAGATTTCATCACCTCATTACGTATAAGATGGTATCTACACACCGTGCAGAGAGCCCTCCGCACCGCACAGCCTTCACTGAGCTCAACCACTGATTAAAAGCAGAACATGAGTACAAAACACGAGTTTGGAGCAGAAGGTGCTGGGGTGAAACACCAAACCGAGGGCACCAAGAACCGAAACACCGGGCCTGGCCGTGATCTGGAGTCGGATGGTTTATCCCAAGGGACCCACAGCAGCTGCCTAAATCGTGGCGAGCCTGCCCACGCGGGAGCGGGGAGGTGCGGGGGAGCAGCCCGGGAGGCGGGGGAGGCAGGAGCGGGGCCGGGAGGGCAGCAGCGGGGACGGGAGGCGGGACGCTGCGCTCGGAGCGAGCCGGGCTGCGCTGTGCCGGCTGAGCCCCGCCGCTCCCGCTGGTGCAGGACACCAACACCAACATCCCCGCAGGGCACTCCGCAGGATGCCGGGCGGCTGGGAGGGGAACAGCGAGGTGGGTCATGCTCCCACCATACTCATCATCATCACACACGGCTCCGAGCGAGCCGCAGCCCGTCCCTGCGCGTCCCGCAGTGTCCCCAGGGCTGGCCATGCCCAGGCTGGGGTGAGGGTGGCCGGAGCACGGCGGGGAAGGAAGGGAAGGCGCTGTCCCTCTGGCCGGGGACCCCTCCCGGGCCAGCACTGGACGCTGCTCCCGCTCGCAGCGAGCCTTGGGAGCCGCTCCGGGCAAGTTAAAGCGGGCGAAATTAGGAAATTAATTAACACAGTCCTCAGGCTATTTTCACAAACAACTCTGAAAGACTGGGGGAAGAGGGAAATCGAGCAACGAGTGTCTCCTGCCTCGGAACAACCTGCGAGTCTCGCTCCTTCACCCTGCACAGCCATCAGTGCCCTTCGTGCCCACTTCCCAGTTCCTTTTAAAAGGACTTCACAGCATAGAAAACACTCTTCTAGAAGTACAATCTCACACTGAATACGTACAGACATTCGGGGAAATAAGAAAGAAACTCCAGAATAAACCACCTACCCAAACTACTGAGACCATAAATAGAACCACAGCAAAGCTATCAGGAGAAAACATTTATGGGCATTTTAACAGGAGACGTGAATTGCTTGTCTTGTGGACTTGATGTTATACAGTCTTAAAACCGACTGCAGTGTGCCCCTGTGATAAACAATATTGCATTTCATGACAGTTCCTGTATTTACTTTGCTCTGTTCTGGTTCATGCAAATAAATTCAGCACAAAAGAATAAAATTATGAAGTGAGCCTTTCCTTACAAAATGGAAAATACCTCATGGCGATGAGACCATTTGAGAGAACTTCTCACAAATGGCCTGGATTTATGCTGACAGAAATAAAAGTCTGCCCATGAGGAGAATGATGTTGCTTCTAAGCTTTGAAAGTTAAAAGGGAAAATTGGAAGCTGAAGTATCTGCATTTCCAATTTTAAGTAAGATCTTTATTTAACTCTTGGAATAGAAGCCAAAACTTGCTCTTTCCTTTTTTTTTCTTTTTTATTTGAAACCACAGAAAACTGATACCCAACCTTCAGCAACTTATTACCAGTAAATAGAAGGACTGATGAGACTAATGAAATACAGGGAGGGTGTCCACGTATTTTTTTATAAAGTGTGGTATAAAGACATGGCCTTACTTTTTCTTGTTGTTGCAACTTTTTTTTTTTTTAATAGAAATCTCATCATTTGAAGTAACACAGTAAAAAAGTGGGGGGGAGAAAGCCTTTCTCCCTCCCTTAATAATAATCACTGAAACTAGCACAGTTTCTACTTTAGATCAACTTCAAAGCTGTTTCAAAAATGTACCAAAACACAGCACCGTTATGATCACACTGAATTTTTCAAATGAATGCAATGCAGACTGCAATTATCAAAAAACCACGTCTTAAGAGTATCACAGTGCTCCACATTTTAAAAAGCAAGGCATTTCTTTCTGGTAACAATTCCTAACAAGACCAGGGATGCATAAAAATCTGAAGTAATATGCTTAATGGTTTTTTTTTTTTTCCCCCCAAAGCATTTCTCTTATTTCTTTAGTCAACTCCACTGAAGTTTTTTGATTTAAACTTCCTTTTTAAATGCATCCAAATAGCAAAAACAGTGTACAGATGAAATACAAGTAAAAGCCAGCTAAAGTACACCAAAAATACAATTTGTCATTGACTACTCACACACTGCTTCTGAAAATATCAACAAAACTCACATTTATTCAAAAAGCAGTTGTTGATATAAAAACATTCATAGAATTAATATATTAATCTGGCCTATCTCATAGCTTTATATTGTCACCAGAAATACCTATCAGAAAGGGGAAAAAAATAGAGTACAAACAATTTTCTTTTTACTCATTCAGATTTTGTATAAAAGCAGTACCCACAAACTGAAGAAACCACCATTGCATTCTGATTCAAGGACTTGAGTGTGAATGAAGAGACTTTTAAAAATGCAAAAATCAGGCAGATTTTTAAATGTCCCTCTCCAAAGCAAAATCATTCACTTTACAGCAATACATTCAGAGAGTTTTATTCTAGCAGAAAGAAAACAAGAAGTCTAAAAATGAGGAAGAGCAGGCTTGATTACAGAAAACTGAGATGAAGAGAAAAACTTATAAAAACTCTTATATTTTAATGCTTTCACTATTTCGAAAAAAGAATCAAATGAAACAAATACACTTTCACTGCACCCCAAAAGGACCTACTGAAGTGAAAAAAATAAGCAGATTAACAAAAAAAAATTATTTTCCCAATCAGCCACACACTGAAAGACGAAACAAAGTCTGTGAATCGCTAAACCAGAATCCCAAGTGGTTCCTTTGACTTGCAAACGTCACAATAGTCTGCCTGCATTTCAGACATGATACACAACTCGTGGAAGGCAGGGTAACAGTATGAGGTTGTAAGGACACCAGAGCTCAGGCAAAACAGATAAATCTTGATTTTAACAGAACACATTGTTTTAAGAAGTACTGAGGAAATTCCACTGCTAATGGATAGGAAAAAGAAAGTATAAAGCACAGCATGTTTGTTTTCGTTTTTAAAACAAGGACTTAATTTTTTGTTTTACAAAGATATCTTTAAGTTTCAGGTTTTTGTCTCATACCAATTTTTTGATATCACTGGACTCACTTTGAAACTCCTTTTCACAACCACTTAGTGATTTCAGCAACACTGCCCACTTTATATACAGCAGAAGTTGTCAAGTTTGGTGTCAGACAAAAAACGAACACAGGCTAAGACATCAATCAGCATCAAAAGAAAACTAAAATGAGGTGTCTGATAAATTTTTGTATTTTTGTTGGCCAGTTTCAAGGTTTTTTGACAGCTCAGCTGCCCTGAGATTCTGCAGTGGTGTGAAAATATGAGACTTGTGCAAGGAAGGGAAAGTTCATGTGCGCAGCTGAGAGGGAAGGCTGAAGTACGACACAAGGAAATCCACTAGCGCTGAGGACCTACTGAAAAAAACCAAACCCAAACCTTCCACAGCACAGGATGCAATTAACATCAAGACACAAAGCTGCAGGAAAACAAACCTTGTGGAAATACTTATTAATCTGCAAAACATCTTCTGCATAACAGAGAAACTTTCCAGTCACAGTGGCCTGAGAAACTGATTCTTGAACGCCATTTATTTGAGTGCACCTTGATCAGAGCCCAGATATCACTCTGCACAAATTCTCCTCCACCTTCACCTAGTCACAAGGGACTGCTTATAAAAGTCAGGCTCTTCTGCAGTCATTCTGTCCATGATATCCCACAAAAAGAAAAGACCCAAAAGTTTTTACAGTGCCACACATTAGCCAACTATTGAAAGCAGAACAAATGAAGCCAAAGAGGCTGCCAACAGCCTGGGTAGGCAGCGATGCAGGCTAATGTGACAAACTACTTTCAGGCTTTTGAAATATAAGAAAGGAGGCATTTTCCTCACTTTCATTTGGATTTTTTTTTGATTCTAACCCAATTTTTGGTTGATGGAAAAACTCTCATTAATCTCAGTCAGGCAGGCTCTAGCCTGCCCAACACACCACCAACTATTACAGGAGCAGGGAATGCTATCCTTCTTTCCTCTAATACTCATGAACCAGTTTCCATTACTGAAATGATGAGCTTGATTTGTTCAAATCACCACCAAAGTTACCACCAAGAAAACGCCAAGTTATTCACACCAGATTTCAAACTACATGCCCAAAGTTTAGGTGCTGACTATGGCCAGCTCTCAAAGAAATCCAATATTTGTGAAGAAACTCAGGGATTTAGGAAGCTTTTGAGATCAAAGATAGGATCTTTATTTTCCAATCAGTCTTTTAAATTTTGCCTGCATTTTACTAACTTTAGTCGTGTACAGAACACATTGCGGTTAGGTATTTTTTTTGTTAGGGCTGTTTCTGCTGTGGTTTGTTTTTCCTGACTTGGTTTGGTTTCTTTTTCAACAATTATCTCTTACATGACAGTAAAAAAATGCCACAGCATTCCCTTCTCTAGCTACAAGCAAAACAAGATAAGAGTGATTTCTCTGTTACTTTTCTACTGACTACATGAAAAAACTGTGCCCAAAATTTCAAGTCCATAAATTTGACTGATAAACATGTAAAGATTGAGTCACAAGCTGGGTGAGTGCAGAACGATGGATTGAGATTATGTCACGAATATATTTATTTTTTCAAATTTCCCGAAAAAAACCATGGAGCAGGAGTCAGACATCTTTCTCCCTAAAAAATGATGCTGAAACCAATACAATTCCCTCCATGAATATGCAGAGCAGGTTGTAGACTATACTCCTTTTGTCCTGTGTGAATTATCCATCACATTTCTATTGTATATTATTAAAGTGACTTGCTTTATCCCAACCCCCACATCTGTGCTGCTGTAATTTATGTGAATTACGGTTAATGATCATTTGCATTATGCTTAATCAGCATATCAATAATATACTCTGCACAGACTAAGTAGCTCTTCTTTCTTTCCCCTTTAATGAAACCTATAGAAATGGTGCTGCTGTTTGACTGATTGGCAACACAAAAAGGTTGCCTGGGCAGGTGCTGGGGATGGTGGCACAGGATAGAGGCCTTGTGGCTGCTGCCAATCATGCTCAAGCATCAGCAAAACCTGCTATTATATTTTTTAAATTCTGGTGCCTTGCTTTCTGGAGGGGCCAACGCTTTGGGCTGACGGGGCTTTAATGAGCTTGACCAGATCAGTGTTCCTAGAGCCAAGGCTGTGGCTGTGTGGGATGGTTCAAGGAGAGATCCCATTCTTCCACGGTGATATTACTCACCAGAGTCTAAACCACTGCCATCACAGTGTGCTCATGTGGATCACACAAACTCCTGAATACAAATGAGCTACAAACCATAACATGAATATTCAGGAATTGCTGGAAAGCTATTACTACATATGCCCAAGTCGAGGGCAACTTGGAATAAAGAATGCTCGAATGCTGGAAACAAGAGCCAATCGATTTGGGTCATTTTGCCAGAAATCAATCAGTATCATGTATTAACAGGACAAAATTATTAACCTAGTAAGAGGTTTGTTAAACACTTCAGTTAAATTATTTTTAAAAACTCTCTAAGTCACCAGCTTCGGTGTAATGACATTTTATGTGAACACTGCTGCACGCTCGAGAGGAACTGGCACAACACCAATATTCTCATTTGTGAGTCACAGCCTCCAGAGCAGCTCTATCAGCTTTACCTTGTAAATCACAGCTCTGCTATTAGCAATCTTTCAATATGATGTGACATCTTTATTATAATGTTTTTCCACTGAAGTTTAAGTTCATATTTTAGTTAGCTCAGAGACAGACACAGCCATATTTACCAGGTTTAATTAATTGACTATAAATAAAAGGGCTGTAAGAAGAAGGCGCCTCTCACACGATGTTCAAGTTGTCACCATCTTACAGCAAAATGCCAATTGGGATAGGATAAACATTGCTATTTCTACACTTTACATTTATATTTCAATATGCAAGCTTAAAATTTCAGGGTATTGTGAAGACTACAGTTTAGAGCTTCAGTTCTCTTCCAAAAACAGTCACAGCATATGATCTACATTAATTTACTGCCATGCGATTTTTAACTAAGAATTTCATTAACTTGTAAGAACATCAGTGAAATTCCATGATTTACTTTGGCTTCGATATCCATGGATATGGCAGCAAATAGGAACACCATGTACAAACACACGCAAACAACAAGTTGGGCTGGATTTACCTGACAAAAACTTGCAGAAGCCAATAAAATCGGCTTTGACAGATCTGGGGGCCCTTTTAGGTGGGGTAATACAGCACATCTGTTTTACTTATAGCCCCCATGATACCCTGCATCATCCCCTACCAACTGCTTTAGGCATCCAAGGCAGGGGAGACACAGCTGCAGGGATCAGAGCAGCAGATCTGCACAGCTGCAAGGAGCTGAACAGAGCAGAAGAGCAAAGCAGAGGAGCAGCGGGAGCTGGGAGACAAAGGCTGCACAAAAAAAAAAAAAAAAAAAAAAAAAGCAAGTGAAAACAAAAAAAAACCAACCCTGATGAGCCAGAAACTGCTGGAGAGTTCCCTCTTGGACATCCTGTTTAGAGACGTTTCTTGTTGGGAAAAGTCAGCAGAAAAAGCCACTGGGAGGAAACATGAACCCTCTTCCCACTTCTTCCCCATGAGAATGGAACAATTTTATCCAGAGACACGGAGAGAAATCCATGCATAAACTCAAAAAATAAACCAAACCTTCATCCTTAAATACTGCTAAACACCTGCATAATGCTTAATATCAAGAAGGCACAACTTAAACATTAGGAAAGGAATCCCATGAGGCAGAGATGCAAAGGCACTGTTACCACTGATTCTGTAAAAGTGATAAAGGTGAATTAACAGCTTGCCCAAAGGTACAAAAAAAAAGAAAGAACAGCAAAAGAAAGTCTCACAGGTGCCTTCTTTAAGCAAAGACTTGATGGCCCAGCCTTCTCTGAGAGCAAGGGCAGCTCTGGACACAGGGGTTTCAGTTTACCAGGTGGGGTTTTTTGTGTTTGAGGAAACAGAATGCAAGAATGCAAGAGCCACCCTGCATATCTGCACGATGTAATGCAGAAGGAGAGCCATGGGATGTTCCTACACACACCCACGTTCCACAGGGACATGAAGGTGGGGAGTGAACACATATCAGCAGCACTAGACAGATACACACTATTTAGTCATCAATATAATGTTATAAAAAAAAATTTTTTAAAAGAGGCTGCTGGCAGAAACTGCGTACAAATGATGGAGTTAGCAAACTGGAAAGTACAGATGCTTCAGGACTGCACTTCTAAATCTTCCAATACAATGCCTCGTTTCATTAGCTCTGGATACATGGCAAACAAAAAAACCAGCAACCACCACTAGAACATTATTTAGACATTTCTTTAGTAATATTTTACCTCATAATTTGAACAGTTCAGCAACAATTCAGCACAAATTTACAAACAAGTACTTACATCAGCCACTTATGTTCACACATTTTTCACCTTCCGCTACTTCCATCTGAACAAATTAGCAACTAATACCATGAAGCAGAGCCATGATCTCTTTTAGAAATACACTTTATGACAGAAGAAGGAGCAGTACCTAAAGAGAACTTTTTGCTGCTCTTGTTCAGTGCACCTCTTGCTTTCATTTTTCTCCATGAGGAGCGAGGCCTTCCTGGGGTTTACCTGCAGTGGGATACATGTTCTAAAGAGAAGGCCCCACAGCTACGTAAGCCATATTTTGCACATTCAGAGCAGACTATTTTTGCAGCTCCAAAGACCCAGCATTACTGCACAGTGTCCTCTGAAGAGGAAACAATGGTTAAATAGCACATTGGTCTGTAGCAGCACTTTTCCATTTCACACTCTAGTGAACTCACCCCATGTGACGGGTAGGAGATCCAGCCCAGCTCCCCTTGAATTGTTTTTGAATCCAGCAGATTAACTACAAAAGAAGACACAACGAAGAGGAGTGAGTTTTGTTTGCCTCTGCCCAGTTAACCTCAGCTACCCACACCCAGAGCCGCGTTTATCTGAGGACCCTGTGAGCCGTTGATTTGTTCAGGTGGCCTGGCAGTGAAGCTGCACAGAAGAAAATGACAAGACAAATGAAAAGGATCGTCTTGTTTAGCTTAAAACACTATGAACAGCAGAGAGGGGAACTTCTGAAAAACAGAAAAGTGACAAAAAACAAACAATGGATCACTGGCTAAATTAATTGCAGCAGGGGGTGGGAACAGAACTCTTCTATCAGCTGCACAAACCATAGCGTTTTCCCCTTGGATGCCTGAAATTTGGGTCAATGCATCTAACTGCACTGGTGAGATCTGAATACTTGAATCATTATTTGATTAAAGGCCTTATTTGATTTGGCATCTATAATTTTCTCAGAATACAGGAATAAATAATGAAAGCTGATTAAAGTCCTTCCTGCAGTTCCTTCTTCCTTCTGATCTAATTTGTTCTCAGATTGTCTTGCAGTACCGTTCTCTAAATGTCATGTGTAACACATTAGATACAAAAGTAATTGTTTACAACGTTACAAGTTCAGACAGGCCTACTTTTAAAGAGGGCCATCAACTGATTGCTAATCTTGCTGTTACCTCTTTTTTTTTGTGCCATGCAATAATTTTCACT
Organism: Corvus brachyrhynchos; assembly: GCF_000691975.1. Classification (NCBI taxonomy): domain Eukaryota; kingdom Metazoa; phylum Chordata; class Aves; order Passeriformes; family Corvidae; genus Corvus; species Corvus brachyrhynchos. Next base: position 118,329 of record NW_008237911.1, on the reverse strand, counting down.
GTAAGAAGGAAGATTTTATTTGTGAACAGTATGACAGGCATTTTCCAGTCAATCAGATCTCAGTGGGTTTATACCTATTTTTAGACACAACAGGTATTTAAAATAAATACATACGTTCAAATTAAAGGATTTTCTTCTTTTGGCATTTACTTATTTATTTCATACAAGCACAAAAATAAATTCTCTTCCTCATCTTGGCCATACAGTCTCCAAGTGCTAGATCACACACTTCCCTAAGTAACCATTTCTTTATCAACATGAAGCAGAACAGGTGAATTTATACAAAATACTGTACAAAAAAAAAACCAAAAAAACCTCTATATATATATAAACTAATGAAGTATTAATACTCAACATGGCAACACTGTAATATTTATTATCTGCAGTCTGGGCTTACTCTTGTTGGGTGTGTTCACCAGCCCCCACACCCCCTTTATTTTTTTTTCCCCCCTTCAGTATGGAAATTAATGATAATGAGAAATGAAATAAATCTCACCATATGCTAGGAAATTTTAACACCTGACAATGACAGATCTGTTAGAGGTGGCCACTGTAGCAGTCTGAGCAGCTTCAATTTCTATTTGTTAACCCAAAGGGTTGTCACTGCCCACAGAATCAGATAGCCTGAGCATTGGTGCTCCAAGTAAACAGAAGAATGGGAAGCAAAAAAACTGAAGGAGAATATCAGCTAAGATATTTGTATTATTTCATCATTCTCCTTTTAACTGATGTTTAATTTTGGACACCACATTAAAAAAAGGGCTCTCTGAAGGCATTATTTTTACTGTTAATTAGGATGTACAGAAGGAGACACGGGTGTACGGGATTATAAATAAGACTGTGTCATAAAGAACCATAAATATACATGTTTTCTACATTTGTGTGCATACATATTTGTGTTTTGTATGGATATATATGCACTGCTATACTGCCATGAATGAGCTGCCCTGCCATCTCTGTGGGAAAAATGTTTCCCCCTGCAGTTATACTCCCCTTTCAAAGAAAACAGTAGCATTGTTTTATCTACATCAATAAACAAAATATCTTTACTAATCTGACAGAAAGAACATAATCCAGTGCTACATATTCCTTAGCTCTGAATCAAGTCCTCAATCACGTACACAAAGAAAAACCAGTCAGTCCTTTATTGAGTGCACAGGGCCCTAGGCAGGCTATTCTGCAGCAAGGTTTGCATCTGTAAAAAGGAAACAGTAATAAAAACTCGAAAGGAAAAAGTGCACTTCTCATTTTTGTTAGTAGAAATTCCCACAGATTCTAGATCTCCCGGGATGAGACAGATCTGTTTGCTGTGCACCTGCACTGCATGGTGCTGAAGGAAGTGTGGCTCCTGAGGTAAATCACTTGGCAAGAAGTGGCTGAGGCAAATCACTCAGGAGTAAACTTAAGTGACATATTTATTCTTTAAGAACGAGCTTCTTGAAAGCATGATTGCAGCCACTCTGAAATTGATGACTTCAGACCAAACTCACCAGTTTCATCTGCAAAACGTTACCAGGCAATGGATCCACGGCCAGGTGGCAGTTTCCCCTCTCTAGACCTGCCCAGCAGGTCCAGCTTGCCCTCACAGGCAACACAACAGGACATGGGTGGCAATTAAATATTCAGAGCTCCCCATGACAGGCAGGTACCTCGGCCATGGGGCATCTTGACATCATCAGGATCAAATCTATCAAGTTAAGAACAATTTTTCACCTCCTCTCCTTCATTCCACCTTCCTCATCTCCTTCAGACTGGAACCACTAACTTTTAGAAATCCTTGCAAGGGAGGCTTTCACACTGGCTACAGGAGGCTTCTGGTTCAGATGTGTGCTGTTCTTTAACAGTATCTAAAATGCAAAAAACATATTTCCTTTCAAGTAGTAACCTGACAAAAAACATTTCCCTCTCCCTGATAAAAGCTTCTAGGACACTCATTTTCCCCTGTGACTTCAAGAGAGAGTTGCACACCTCAATAGAGAGGAAACAATTAATGCAGAACTTCAAAGATGCAGTCTTGGTCTCTAGACAAAAATGATGGGGAGAGGCAGTAGTACATTTTGTCATTGTATGTCCTACTACTACATACTAATCTGGAAACTGGAGGAGAAAATAGCATTTTTCTACACCAAGACTGAAGAAATACATAAAGAATGGGTTAGAAATTCATTGTCTCATTTATTTCTTTTTTCATGGATTTGGATGGTTAGGTAAAAAGTAAAAAAGTAAAACTTCACACAAGCACTTTATCCTACATTAACTCATTACAACTCCTCTCAATTCTGATAGATCCTTTAGTGTAACAAAATATAACATTTGGTCGGGTTCATTTTGTGAACCAATTCATTAAGTGTTTCATGAAGATATATTAAGTCAGAGCATCACTGGCAGGCATTTTTCAGTGTGATCCTCATTTGTTTTTCCCCATACAATTAAAGTTAAATGAAAGCCAATCGTTAAATATCCTACAAATGCCTATAGCCACATATTTACTACATGAACGAAGTTTTTGAGCTTCTCACACAACTGATTTGCTCTCCTTGTATCAACTCCTCCTGCAAAACTCTGTGATCATCACTCAGCTGGTTCCTACAAAAATCTCCGAGGTCGACCTGGCAGTTACCAGGGCTAACTCTTAAAAAAGCTGAACAGTTTTGTTGCTACTGATTCTTTCCAGCAGAATGCCTTGGAAAGGATTCCTGGTTGTGCTGAGGAGACACAGAGGAGCTCTCATAAAGCAACTTTAAATAAATAAATAAGTAAAGTGCTGTCTAATAATCTCAGTGTCCTGCACTGGTTCCCATCACGTAATTAACTCGGCTTAAAGCTGGTGGTAATTCTGAGGGAGAATTTACTGGTATTAAGATGAGCAGCCATGACTTCTGACTCTGAAAACCAGTGATTCGGTCCCCCTGTAAAACAGCCCTGCTCACCATACTACAATGCAGTACTTCTGCCAATCCAGCACAGCCCCAGAATGCCAATTAAGAACAAGTTCTCTTTCTAGAGGCTCTCTCCTGCCTGACTCTCCTGGCCTTCCCCACACACAACCACAAGAGAAAGAATTATCATCTCCCTCCATGTAGATTTCCAGGGAAAAAATGAATCTCTTTCCAGAACTGGAATAGGGATGTGGATGTGAAACACAAAGCTCCCTCACTCTGCCTCTCATGGCACCAAGCAGAAGATGAATGGAGGCTTGGGTGGAACATGGCACTCGTGCTACCAGAAACTGCTTCCAGATTGGGGAGTGATGGTTCAGGGCTCATTAACAGCATGTTCCATCAGGAGTAACGTCAGGGAAAGAAAAGAACCCGAAACTAAAGTGATTCCTGAGCACAGTCTGAAAGCTGCAGCATGTCCAGAAACACGTGGAGTAATAACTGCTACAATGAACTGAATGCAGTATAAATATCCCCCCCCAAGGAAAAAATAAACAAACAAATGTTGTGCCAGGTAGAATCACTCTGAGATTCCCTTCCTTGCCTAAGAAATGAGGAAAGCCTGCTAGGAGACACTATCTTGCAACTCACAATATTTAGAGAACCACCTACAAACAACTTCACCACTGGAAACCACTTCCAAATGGTCTTCTTTAGAAAGAAAATACAGAGCAATAGCCAATGTCAAAAGATAGACAAAATATTTTTTCTTCAACTAATTAACATTTCCCATTAATATTAAAAAAAACTGTGTAAGAAAACCTCGCACCACCACGTTGTCTTTTCCTGTTTGGCATCAAACTGCCAGTTTAGAAACACTGTAGTTAGTTGTTAGAAAAATGCCAACAAATGGGAAAAATTAAACTTCCTACGCAACATAAAAAAAAACCTAAAATGGTGAATGTCTAATTGAAAAGTGCCATATAATCCCAAGCAGCAAAGAAAATACTCTGCGGCAGGAAGTCAGCCAGAACTTGGTTTTGGGGTGGGACAGAGCGGAGTCAGCGCAAAGCCTGATGTACATTTTTGGAATGGTGAACCCTTCCCAGCAAAGGGAGCTTCCACCCGTATTTTTACCCACCTATGAGCACAGACCTGAGTCTTCCCAACTCTCTACTGCCCCAGCAGTGGCAGTAGAGCACCTTTGTGTCTTTAAATTATTCTGGGGTTAGAACCAACACTTACAGACAGACTGGCAGAACTCGGGCAACGCCAGAGTTGCACTTTGATGAAATTTTAATTGCCAGCTAGGATCAGCTATCATGCTGATGTTGCCAAAATCATGCTGAAAATGGCTAAAGCAGACCAAGAAACCTTTGGGAAGGAACAACAAATAAAAAAGGGTGCCCAACAATGAAGCCTGGTTTTAAGTAGCCTAATTTGCTGCTTGTCCAATAATAAAAGTCAAGCCTCCTGTGATTTTATGGTCCTGCATTTCCCCTCAGACACTGGAGTGAAGATGTCAGCACTGCTCAGAAGAAAATGATCTATAAACAGCCAGTAGAACTTTACAGCACTTTCCCAACCCACATGCCAAGAGTTCGGCCCATTTACCAAAAAACTCTTCTCCAAACCTGAGATTTCTGCTGCAGCCCAAAGCCAGGCTGCAGGCCTGAGAGAGACACAGCCCTGTGAGGTCTGCACTTCCAGCCCTCCTTGCCTGCACTGTGACGCTGTAAATACAAATATGATTTTGTGCAGAACAGTGCAAATTTGGCAACTGTCATGTTCAATCTCTGGTCAAACTGCTGACTGAAGGACTCCACCAGGGTGGGGGCAAGGGATGAACAAGCAAGCGAAAACCAAAATGAATTTAAAAACAGCTGCTGCAATACTTAACACAGGAATCTTCAGAGAAGACTGGAAAGACCAAGCCTTCATTATTTTCATTTCAACGTTCAGTAAAAACTTTCCAAAATTAAGAGATTTTGTTACAAATATCAGATGAAAAGACAAAAGACTAGCAAAATATTTTAAGTTACCCTAGAGATTATTGCTTCTGCAGACCATAAAAGCTTCCACCATCAATTCGGATGATTTGGCAAATTCTAATTTTATGGCAGCTTCCTGTGGCTTTTGAAGAGGAAGAATTTAATTTTCCTCCTCCCAGATTTTACTTTTCTTATCAAACACTCTCCCCAAGAGCATCTGAGGCCAGATTTAGATACCTCAGCTTTTCCTATAGCTGAAAAATAAGAAGCAGAAGCAGCCAAAGCAGCAACCTCACTGCAAGTTCCTCTCAAAAGGCTGCCATGAAGGGGGGAATGCAGGACAGCAATCAGCAGTGCAGGAATCCCTATAAATAAAAATATCTCCTGCACTTGATGTTAAGTGGAAGCTCTCCAGTGGTCCTCCTCCTTTTGCTAAGTATGGAGCCTGCCTGTGGAAAAGGGACAATGATCCACCCACTCTCAGTGATGAACACGGGCAAAGCAGATTTTTATTTCTTTTTTATTACTTTGAAACATGAGCATTCTCTTGATATTGTTAAAGTGGCACAAAGCTCAATTTCCAAGTATGCAAAAACATATGACTGGTGGTGGGCTGGAATGCACTGTTTATCAAAGGGGCCTAATAAGGTTTTGGTTTTATTAGGCTATTTCCTGTAAGTTGATATGTGCCAGTTCTTTTCATTAAGACAAGGATATAAAAATTAAAAATGGATTAACCTAATGGGTTCCAAATTACTGTGTCGCCTTCACCTCTTTGCATTTTTTTTAAACAGTTCCAGTTGGTCCTTCTCCAGTACCTCCTACAAAAAGCAAGAAGCATAAAGCTTCAGCATACCTGAATTAGAGTTTAGCTGAACTCACATTCACATACAAATCCTACAGATCTCATTCCACTCCACCGCTCTGGCATTAAATCTGATATCACTGAGGCACCACGTTAAACATGCAAATGCAAAATGGGGGCTACTGTGTTGAACAGGAGTTTAAATTCCCTTTAAAACCCAAGTTTTCTTCCCCTCTCAGAGGAAAAAAACCCCAGAAACTACAGATGAGATTCAGTTACCTAAACCCTGCCAATCCCTGCCTTTTATCAGCCCAGAACAGAAGTGGGTCTCTTGTAGGATGTGTCATATTTATCAGTCCCACTGGGTGCCCAAACCCTGAGGCACATAAAATGGCACCAAATGTCTAGCCAAAACTCAACAGAAAACGTTACTCATATAATTTTAGTAAGTTCTAAAGCACTTCTCAGAAAGGTTTAACCACACTGCACATCTAACTTTTACATTCCCTTGGGGGAAAAAAAAAAAGTAATTTCCAGTATTCACTGGTTTTACAGAATTGAGCTCTCTGAAGGTCTGGTAGATTTGGAGCGTGACAAAGATCCTCCTTAGGAAGACTTTTAGCAACTTAAAGGGGAAAATAAATGTTGAGTCACAGTGTCCAAGTTCACTTAAGGTAAGCTGAGAATTCCAAACCTACTACGACACGCTCAGTTTCTAGAATTCTAGACACCAAAAAGTGTCACAGAAGAGACTCTCGGGCATGCATAACACCCACAACTAAAAGTTCCAAGGTTCCCACAGATTTTACTGCAGTTCAAACCTATTCAAGGTCCTGAAATCAACAAAAACCACAGCAAATGATCAATACCCCTTTGGAGGACAGAAATTTTTGAGACAGGGACCAGAGCATAAGTCCAGGAAATGACTATTCATTTGTTAAAAAGGCTGTGATATCCCCCAAGTGAACCAACTGGCAGCATGCCACAACTCATAAAATTTTGCTTTTAAGGAACTCCTTGCATGGGGCACAGACAAACAAAAATAAAGAGAGTTGGATTGGGCTTGGCTGAGTTTTGCTTTTCTAAGTTTAAAACAGAGAAGTCTAGAATCGTAAAACAATTCTGAGAATCCTGAAGTACTACAGTTGGAAAGCCACGTACTCAAGAGTGCCCTGGTAATTTTGTCAATCTTTTCTTCTCTACCTCCACAAATAAAGAGCTCCAGCTTACATGGAATGCTTGGGCCCTTACATGGCTGCCCCACAGATAAAATAAACCCACAGAGCAAACAACTCAACATCACGGTGCAAACTACAGGAGTAAAATGCCAATAGTAGAAGAAATCTCCTCAAATGTCATGCTGAGAAAATCAAGATGCTGAACCCGTTTTTATATTCCAGTACAGTGATGTCACCAACATGATATTTTCATTGTTTGCCAGGTTAACAGAATTTATGGAGGTAATTAATGCAGAACATGTGTGCCGAGCTATTTGTATGAAAAATGGAATTGCCCCGACTTCATCTGCTGCCTTTGCAACCAAAACCCCACCAACATCTTTTTTCACTATTTCCATATGTGAGAAACACAAATATTTATAAGAAAGGTAAATGACTGAATGACTGCTCTATTCCCATCCACCCACAAGACACTTTTTCATACCCCTGTCATCTTCTTATTCTTCTGCTTCCACCACCTTACCACAAAGGGCTCGGGTTTCCATTCTATTCTACAAACTAACCATGTTCCTCACGCCTCTTCTCCAGTGTTTCTTTCCTTGGTTTGCATGGAAAACTTCTGTTTTAATTTCTTAAACACCCTCTATCTAGCTCTAGCCCATCTTTCAGGAAAAGCAATGCCATTAAACATTTAATTCTTCTCATGTCTTTTCTTCTGGGCATCTACAGGGTCAAAGTATCCCCTCTATGGTAAACAGCTTCTAGTAAAAAAAGGACTGGACACACAGCCCTCAAAATCAGAAAAAGATGAGCTTTGCCTTCTATCCTTTCTGGCTGAATGTTGATTTCTGGGAGGGAAGGGACAGGAAAAAATGGCACAGACATGAGAGGAAGGGTGGGTAGGTAAGCTGGGAATAAAGAACCTGATGAGTTTTCCCTAC
>NW_008237911.1:103856-110522 GCF_000691975.1 Corvus brachyrhynchos | reverse complement strand
TAGAGAGTTTCGGTGAGCACAGAACATTTTCCACAGCTGGAACCACGTACTCCAGGAAAGCTGAATTCTCAAGCATTGCTAGCACATTTGTTCTCTGAGGTCAATCACGCATGGGAGAAAAGTTTTTGCAGGGTAAGGCCCTCACCATCTCAGAACCTGTCTGAATATAAAGGCCTCAAGTCAGTGTTCTCCATGAACATTAAGGCTGGGCAGACATAACTTGCTTTGCTTTTTTTTTTTTTTTTTTTTCCCTTTTTTAAAGAAAGCACTGTCAGAGCAAGATTAAATGGAATGGTAAAAATGCCTCTACCCTTTCTTAACTGCAGCCTCTGTTCAAATTCACCACTGGTAAATCAGAGGCACAATGCTTACTAATGTAAACACAGCTCAGACTTGCAGGGAGGCAAGGAATTTCTTAATTTGTGCTTTGCTCGCTGTTCAGATCCCTGGCAGGGCTGAATTCTGGGTTCCTAACTTTGGCATTAATCAGAGACAGTTTGGATTTTGGTCTGATTTTTTTAATATTCAGATCCAACTTTCACTTCATCTCTGCCTACCTATTCCCTTCCTTTAATCCTTCTCTCCCTCTCCAAAAGGGATCTCTCAAAAAGCCTTGCCTCTCAAAAAAAAGTCAAACAAACCCCCTCTAGCTGCCTTCTAACTTCTCCACAATTAAATTAAGAAATCCCATGTCACTTGTTATTATTTGCTACTGCACAAAGTTTGTGGGAAGCCTACCACGGACCAAAACATATTTTTGTGCTTTAATTGGAATTTATTTAAAGAGTAACTTGTCATTCTAGATTTTCTACAAAACCCTCCATTCCTAGTCACCAATTTAAAAGTTTCAGGTTTTAATTACTGTCTTCTTATGCGAGGCAGCTATACTTGAGCAGGTTTAGTCACTCTTGAAAAGAAAATAAAAAAAAAAAAGAGAGACCAATGCCATTCAAATCTTTCTATCCAAATATAGATATAAAAACATTATGAGAAACCAGATGGAAATTAAAAAAAAGCACCATTCCCACACTATATTACACTAAACTGCCCTGACTGAACCTTAACATTCAACCTATTGTTCTCTTAATTGCTAGCAAGTTTCAAGCACTGTTCGTTTGGTCCGCTATTCTTCTTTCATCAATATTTTTCCAGCAGATTAATGGGATTTTCCTCCATATTTTGCCTGAAACAGCAGGACATGGTAGTTAAATGAACAACAACAAAAAAAACCAAAAAACCACCAAAACGGAGAGTGGTACAAACGTTTCTGCTTACAATGTGTCTGATTTAATAGCATCTCTGCAAATGTAAGGCTTTACGTGCTGGTGTTTCACTCTGGCTCCCTGTCACTCTTGCAGACTGGAACTTTTCTGTCACCATCACAAGGTTCCTTTCAGGCAGGATTATCTTTACTTCTACATCTTTATTTCTTTCATTGATTCACTGCAGAAATTTGAAAGGAACTTTCCATTTAACGGACTGAATTTTAATCTTGCATCTGTTTCACACTGCAAAATGAGTACTTGCACTTGGATTTAGCAAGCGCCTAAGAAACTAAAAAACACAAGACTACTGCTGGGGAATACAATCCTAAACCCACAAATTGCTACCATGCTCTGTTTCCAAAATTACACTCCTGGGACTTCATATCTAATCTTCTGAATTAACCTATTTTCTTTTAAAAGTTTTACTTCTTGTCTAGAACCATTTAAATATAGGGGTTTTTTAAAAAAAAAAAAAAAGCCACTGCTCTAAAATGTTTATAGGAATAAGGGTTACCCCACTGTGGTAAATATTTAGGAAAAAGGATCATTTAACAGTAGTCAGATGCTTTTGTAAACAAAAAAATTATTCTCTTTCTGTCTATAATTTCTTATGGCAAATCTTTTCCTTCTTGCAAATGTGTTTTCAGCAATGCTTCAACCAATCTAACAATGCAAAAGAAAGGAAATGTCTCATTCCAGAAAAAGCACTCTTTGGATGCTGGAATTACATTTTAGAAAGGCAGTGGGTTAGGGAAAGCCCTCTGCCCCACTTCTGGAGATTTATCTAACAACTCTAGAAACATCCCATTTTGCACCCTAGGGTATCAAAATTATCTTCTGGGTTTCAATATCAGCTCCACAGAGCAGAGCTTTGAAATTCACCAAAATAAGGGCATGATTTCTCTCCAGTTACTTACTTACTTTTATTTTCTTTCACAGAAAAATCAGAGAGCAGCTACAAAGCTGCACGAGTTACAGGTACCTTATGGCACTAACTCAGGCTCTGTATAAAACTTCACAAACAGGACTGTGGTATTTGGTAACAGCTCTGTAGTGACCCTCACTGGTGATAAAATCCAGAGCTCTGAAAACAAGAAAATGAACACCTGCGTCCGTATTTCTAAACTTTCATCAAGTGGGGATTACAAGAACAAGAGCAATTATAGACATTTTCCTAGAGGAAAACTTGCAAATTCTCCAAAAGAATCAAAAAGTATACTAATAGCAATTTACCTAACTCCAGCAGAGAATAATTAAAAAAAAATTAAAACTAATTTGTACATCCTCCCAGATGGGAATGAAAAATTTAAAGTTCAATCAGAACACACTCCTGATTTGCAAAGATTTTGTGTAAACAACTGTTAAACTTGGTGTGCCTATTATCTGTTTTGTGCTTGCCCATCTGGTGGTGCCTCTTTGCTGAAGCTGAGGGTACAGAAGACTTCTGACCCATTTCTATGCCCTGAGTGCTTCGCTGGGCAGCAAATACGTTGTATTTTGCACATCTCTGTGTTTCAAACACCTGCTTTAAGTTTGCTATAGCCAATTCAGAGATTTTACTTTTTAATACGCTATGCTGAAATAGTAAGTCAAGAAAAAGCCCAGAGAAAAACAGTAAAGAAAATAAGTTATTCCACGTGTTAGAGCCTACTATCAAAAATGTTGTCAGGAAATGATGCATTTACCCAACTTCTCCGGGTTTTAAAACCACCATGGTGTGAATTTTAAAACATGTTTATTATTTGTCTAATTGTACAGCTCAGGGTTAAGCACAGAAGCTTTGAGTAAGACACAGCTGTATGACAAACAGTCCTCTAGTCCCCCATGACTCTGAGCTTTCTGAAACTAAATTTTAAAAGGTATCACATTCAGACTTCCAAACCCACTTTTAGCTTCTTCCGCAGATAAACACTCAGTTGCAAGCCAGGGGCAGCAGCAGTAATTGTGTCACGAGAAATGAAGACTTACCCTGACCTAATGATACATGACATAGAGCAAAGTAAGATTTGTAAAAAGCATTTTCCCCTTCTGATTCTATTGAGAAGTTCCCAGTATTGCCAGCCTTTCCCAAAATCAGATGCAAGACTTGGGCAAGTATTTTGCTCCGTGTGCAAGCAGCAGATTTTTCAAAACCACACCAAGAGCTGTCACGACTACAAAGGCACAGTAAATTGTCTTTAGCAACTTTAAGTGTTAAGAGAGACCAGCTCAGATAAAAATGGTGCATTTAATTGCGCAGTTATGCAAAGTTCTGAGATGGTAATCAATGCTCAAAAGATGAAACTGCATCTCCAAATCCAATACGGACTGAAAAGGGAGGCTGATCGGAATCTTCTTACTGTAAACCCAAAACAGGCACTGTTTGAAACCAAGTACCGTAAGCAGATTTCCCGTATTGATCTTTTGGTAGCTGTGTTCTCAAGAAATTAATTTTATGCTAGATTGAGAGGCTACAAGAAGTTTCCTGTCTGCACAGTCAAAATATTATTGAAGCAATTCAGGTTGTCAGTAAAAGCTTAAACAAATTTGCTGATAATCCTGTTAATGACCTAGGTCAAGTGTTAACTGTTGTGGGTTATAAAACAGTGAAATTAAGGTGGCTGGTACCCCCAGGCAGGCAATATAGTTACAGAAGAGACTGAGGAGAAATTACTAAATTTCCCCATTCGATTTCTTGATACCACAGGAATTATTCAGAAAGAGAATTGCATCCTTCTAAGAAAAAAAGAAACACAATCCTCACCAAGCAGAAAATATCCAACAGAACGGAACAGGAGAACCTGTGGTTTCTGTGCACCTACGGGGTTCGGTCTGTGAACTCCAAACTGGAAAAGTTGGATGTTAAATCTTCCTGACACCTTCCTGCCCCGCAGAAAATGGCACACACCTTTTACCAGTCAACACAGATAAATCTGAGCTTCAGAGAACCTCCTTGGGTTCCTGTGATTGCGTAGGGAAAACGCAGGCAGATTTCTCATGAGCACGGCAGAGAGTTTGAAAACAAACTTGAGGGAAAAATTTTACTTTTTATCCAGAAAAAACTCTAAATGAGACTTCTCTGGGATGAAGCAAATTAAGAAAATGTCGAGCTCTCCAAGAAAAAGACAAAAAAGGAATGCATTGAACACCACAAAGTGCAGTAAGCCAGCAGTTTGTCTTCAGCCCCTCTTTCATCCTTTTCTCCCTTCATCCCATCCACTTCCATTGCAGTATTACCACTAACAGTCGTCAGCTTTAATATTAATTGCAAACGTTAAGTGAAGTTGGATTTAAAAAAAAGAGAAATAATTATTTAAAGTTAAATAAATTTAGGAAATATTTTCTGATAGCTCTGCCCATACTCTTGTTACGTGCCCACTGCAACATTTACATCCCCTAGAAGTTAGATTAAGCTGTATAAACACACCAAAAATTAGTTCCATCCTTTGCTAAAACAACTTATGGGGAGAATTGCAACAGTAGCTTTAATATAAAACGTAGGGAAAAAGGTAGACTTTTTGTCTGCCTGCCTACATTAACAAACGCTGTCCAAAACGCATCTTTTTTTATTCTCAGTAGTGGAAAAAGGAAACTTTTGTAAATACTCCAGAGAAATGCAGAAACGTCTATCTCTAGTTTTGGGAGGAAATTTATGGGAACAACAGCAGAAATGTAAATGAAGTGGTTAGAAAAAGATTATTTAATAGAGAAAAACATCATCTTCTGACATAATTTAAAGCTGCATGCTAACACTTGTTCATCAAATTAGTGGGTCAGCAAATTATAATAATTAAGATTTCTAAACTCACATGATCAATCTGTATAGTGTAAATAAATAAAAGAATTACTGAGCTTTCCTAAATGGGAGGTTAAAAAAAATTTTAAAGCCCTTTAAAGTTGATCTCTTTTTTTAAAAGAAACTGTCAGTATTTCTGTTTTTGAAAAGCATAGCAAAACATATACTTTGAAAAAAAAAAAAAGCCACTCAAAATCAGGTTACACTCCAGTGACTGCATTTTTACTGTTGTTTTCACTAACAATTCTGCAAATATTGCTCATCTTGTACAAGCTCTTGAAGCTGAAAAGAGAGAAGGCAGGCAGCATTTGCTGAAAGCTGACTTGAAAAAGTGTACTTAACATGCATTCCGTATGATACCCATATTTTCCCTCCTTTCTCAATTCTCAGCGCCAGCGACTTGAAACAAAGACACAAAAAGTGGGGTTTTTTTGCAAACTGGAATGCTCCCATATCTCTCCGGCATAGTCAGTGTCAGTTTGCAGAATGCGTCTGCCTGCCACCGCCATGGAGGCAGAGCTGCTCCGCTGACTGACAGAACCACAACCATTCCCAAAGAGCTCTTAATAAGACAACAGTAACCCCTATTCACACTCTTGCTTTCATTTCTGAAAATGATTTTTGAGAGACGATAATATTTACAAAATAGCTTCTATCTGGAGGCTTAAAAGGGACTGTTGAAAGCACACTCATTTAAAAAAAACCTATAAAGCACTGCATAAAAAACAAATTTACATGAAACATACAAACAGATGACATATTGCTCTTCTTGTATAATGTACTATAATTATTTCCTAGCAATGATACCAAGTGATTAAAGATTACCCAGGACTTCTAAAGTTTGCACCTCTCCTTATTTATTTTTTTATTATATTTCTTTTTCCCTTCCAGAAATCATTTAAAGTTGTTATCTCACCGCCTTATCGCACAAGCACACAGAATATCAGTAAGTACATCAGCATTATTGCTAACGGAAAAATAATTGCTCTGACAGCTTTCAGAGCTTCTCTACACAGCCATGTAACTCAAGCAGGTGCAAGTTTTACATGGTTGTTGGGTGCTAGAAGTTCTTCACAACCCTTTGGCCTCTGGATTTTATCCCTAAAGATAATTGCACTGGACATCCTGGTCATGCCGAGTGCCTTCACTGTGCGAGCAAGCAAAAAGCTCCTTTTTTTTTTTTTTTTTTTTTTTTTTTAAAAGGAAAAGGACAGGGGTCTTTTAGGGGTTTTTTTTCAAGTATTTCAATCACTTTTTCAGAGTCCAGTTGTCATTACTTTTTTTCCCTGAAACCTAGCATGGGTTTTCAGCAATATCATCTTAAAAATTAACGCAGCAAAAGAAAACAAACCATTCATGCTTTGTATCCGTAAATTTACACACATCCACATCCACACGCAACACGGCTTGAACACATTGATGCACATCCGATACAAACGACACGATCCGACACAAATCCGCTAGGGAACCAGAAGGAGGTTTTGGAGGGGAACTAGCTTCTTTCTCGTATTAATTAAAAGTTTTGAAAGACAGGACGACTAACGCACCCGTGCCCATGCGAAAGAGCTCAGAGTTATCAGCGGGGTGAAGGCGGCGGGGCCATCGGAGGCTGAGGCAGAGGCGGCT
>NW_008237911.1:102001-102903 GCF_000691975.1 Corvus brachyrhynchos | reverse complement strand
CAAAGTAGGCGGAAAACCCGGGGATTTGCACCCCGCAGCCGTAGCTGGCTGGCCAGAGAAACGCCAACTACATCGTTCGTCTCTTGGCTGCTCTGGTCCAGCATGCACCACGCGGGGCCACAACTCCGGCCCCAAAGAACAGACTGACTTTGCCATCACTAAAGCAAACTGCAGCGGGGGCCTCCACCCAAGAGCTGCTCTCTGTAGGAGTGTGTAGCTCTACTCTAGAAGTTGCCATGTAAAACGACTATTTTTTAGAAGCGTTCTCTTCATGGCCTGCACCTTTCCTTCAGTCCTTGCAGCCCATCAGAGGCCCCTGAGTACCTGTCAGAACACAGAGCAGAGAAACAGGCGTGCAGTGCTGCTATTCCACTGCTCTCAGGGGGAATCACTGCAGAGCAGTGCTTCCCCTTCTGCAGATCATTTTTGCAGAATATGGACATCTCTCTTCCCAAGTGACTTGTCTCAGGTCTCCAGAGCCACCCAGTGTGGTTCTGTGGAAAATGGGAAAATATTTGAATAATACTGAGGTCAAATAAATATTTCACTCCAAACCAAAGTTGTGCATCCTCATAGTACAAAGTCTAGCTCTGAATGCATGTCCTGTCTGTACCAATAGCAAGCAACAGGATGGGAGGAGAGGAGCCTTTGGCAACAGATGTGGAACTATGTGGCAGAATTAACATCCCAAATCTGTGACAGCAGAGAAACTGAGCCCCAGTGTTTCTCAAACCAGTATGGTAAACATCTGAACAACCTCCTTCTTCATTGTTCTGAGTGTCCTTCTGTCCTCAGGATCACCAGTGCCAGCAGGACAGCTGGGAACTGCTGCCTGCAGCACCTGAGCCCCAGGTTTATCAAACAGTATAGAATCACCAGCTCTCTTCAGCAGTGATGCAGCA
>NW_008237911.1:100644-101982 GCF_000691975.1 Corvus brachyrhynchos | reverse complement strand
TGGACTGGTTGCAAGCCAGGACATGTGCCAAGGTCTCTCCTGCACACCCCAAACATCTGGTTTAACTCTGCCAGGTCTACACTGCACTGGAGGGATTGGAAATGTATGGAAGCCAAAGCAAAGGAGAGAGAAGCCCGTGAGAAGTCAGACAGGTTCCTGCTTCAGGAGAGCACAGTGGAGGACATAAGCACTAAAAATTAATATGAAGACATTAATCTTTCCTGTTTCCAGGCTTGATTATTCAGTCAACCAAATTAAGGAATCATGAAAATTTAATACCATTTGTTTCATGTCTCCAACCCTTCCTTTCCCTCATATTTACCATCTACACTATTTCCTCTGTAAGGGGAAAGGGGAGGACTGGGGGCGGACCCGGGGTGAGCGGCCAATCAGACACTGCTGAAGAGTCTGAGTTACATTTGGCTTTGCCCGCGCTTAGAACAAAAGAGCTCAGAGAACATGTCTTTGGGAGGGGGGAGGGGAAGCTCGGAACAGGCAGCAACAGAGGGAGGAGCAGCGTGGTCTGGTCATGCAGTTGACAGTGTATGGCTCAGAAAAAAATGTCTCCTGGCCTCCTTTGTGTTTCTCAAGGCTCATTTCACTACACCTTTCCATTCATTAGACAAAGATGCTTTTCCACAGCAAAAAGGCCAGAAATATACCCTGATTTCTCCAAAATATAATTTTCCCTAGTAATAAAAACTATTTTGCTTTTGTTCGAAGGGGATTTTTGCCAACATTTTCCTCAGCTTTTTTAGAATACACCACTGTTTTCATTGAGTTCTTTCGTACAGCAGAGATACATCTTTAAAACCCTACTGAGTTTACAGGACTACTATTTCTGGTCTCTCTGAAGACACATCTTTCTTTCCTGATTTCAGGTAGGTATTTTTTTTTACAGTGTGAGAAAAAGGTGAAAGAAAAAGGGTAAAGAAAAAGGGTGGAGAAAAAGGTGCAATTAAAAGGGTGAAGAAAGATGACACATCTGGGGGCTAGGGGGTGGGGAAGAGCGAAGACAACAGTCAACTCAAAACCTAACAAACTTCTGTTTTCAGTTAGTGGAAAAAAAATATTTCCAAAGAAAGGAGTTTTTGAGGTTCCTCACTGCAATCTCTGTCTGAATTTGTAAATATCTCAGCACCAGTGAACTCATCCAGGAAGAAAAGAATATTAAACAACACAATCCATATAATGGAAATTTTAGTGTCAGACTTCTAAAAAAGAAAACCTCTCAAGCTAAAAAATGAATAGGAGAAATACTTGGAAAAATTTGAAATAAAGAACTTATTAAAAACTAAAAAACAACCTGGGAAAATTCTCTGCAGGAAAGAAAGATTA
>NW_008237911.1:76891-100632 GCF_000691975.1 Corvus brachyrhynchos | reverse complement strand
AGCAGGAAAGAAAGATTAAATTCGTTACAAATTTCTCACTAGGCTTTTTTCTCTGTGACGCACGTTGTGTTAGTTTTGTGCAAATTGCGTGTTTACTCTATTAAGAGTAATTTTCTGTGAGCTTAAAGGGCACCTTTGAAGAAAGAAAATAGCCTCTAGTGGCATTTCTACATAACCAGAGTGCACATGGTAATATCTTTGCCCTAGCATCCATAAAATGCTTCTGGAGAAACACATAACTATGATTTATGATTTTCTGCCAAGCCTGGGCTTTAATTTCTTTAATATATTGGAGATCAAAATCCTTACTAAACACAAATTTTATCTCTTACATTTTTCTTTTGTAAACAGGGAGGTGACACATTCTGTGATTGTATAATGGAAAAAAGAAATCATAACACATGGGCAGAATGCTCCTAATCCCACGTTTGCATACTAAATAGGAACACAACTTTCTGCCTAATGAAAAAATGCTACAGATTATTAGGAATAGCCACAGAAGTAATCAATCAATTTATCCAATAGACTGGGCCACAGCCTGCTTCCAAGAAGCTTTTTAATGTTTATGGCTCTTGAGTGGTGTCGTTTAATTAATTGAATGGCACGAAACTTCTAATCTTAGAGATTTAAAGTATTTTGCTTAAAAAACAAACAAAAAGAATTAATGACAGGTTCACTACTCATAAAGAAAGGTGGCTGGACAATCCCCCATTTATTCAGGAAGGAGGCAGAACAATGCTCCCCAAGTGATGCCTCGCCTGTGCCTCCATAGGATTGTTGGGAGGCGTGAGAACATTTCCCCCTCCGTTTCTGGGATTTATTTATGAAGGTTCTTGTTTGTGATGTGGATACACACCACAAACTTCACACAGACCTGCTGTGACAGAACTTTTCCACATAAATCATACCAGGGACAGCTTTTTAAAATTGTTCCGTGATCAGTTAGGCCTTCAAATAACCACCTGAGTATATATAATACATATCTATATGCATCTGTTTTAATATTAACTAGTGCTCAGGTAGAAAATATTATAAATGGAAGCATTTCTGCTTGAATTCATCCTAAGTCTGACATGGGCGAGTCTTGGAGATGGTGACCAAGGAGGAAAAAGGAGCCACCAAGTAGATTTACTAGGTTTAAATATTCTTTGTGAGAGGTTTTACAGCATTACTCAAAGGTCTCCTAATGCACAGTGTCACCCTGAAAATGCAAGCAGATGAGGAAATGCAGGATGGGGAAGAGTAAAAGGCAGGATGCAATAAAAACAAAAGATAATGAAGTGTGAAAAGTTAGTTTAAATAAGTCATCTAAAGCTAAGCTATAGCCCTTTCCAATCAATACTTACATAATAATTATGTGAAAATCCAGAAAAATGGATTAACGAGACAGTGTAAGAAACTCAGCTTCAAGCAGCAACAAAGCTGAACTTGTAATTATGAAGCAAGTGCACGCCAATCCCATAATGAAAAAAGCACGGAGATGGAAAAGAGTAGAAAAGCAAAATGCAAATTCAGTTTAGCTGCAAGTTTCCCCCATAAAGTCTGAATAATTTGTTAAATATGCAATAAAAAGGTGACAGTCCAAGCACTTAGACTGAATTTACCTATCTGTAAACAAAAATCTATAGAAGCCATAAAAGAAAAGCTTCACCAGCATTACTGCCAGTTTTCAGAGAAAAGCAACATTTATGTGCAGGAGAGAGTATTGCTATCATGAAAGAGCTTGCCAAATTTTAGCTTTAGGATGGAGCACTTACAGTAGAAATCCATGAATCCAGTAAAACCAGACTGTATTATGGAGATACTGGCAGACCTCCAATAAGGTGCATAATGATAAGTTGGATTCGTTTATTTTTCTTCTTGCCGGTCACAAAGAATGTTCAGAAATTTCTGTTATAAGAAAAAAAAAAGACAACCAAGAAAAGAAATTATTTATTCTCATGTGTTTCAACTAACTGACTTTTTTTTTTTTTCCAGAAGATAGTGCAAGGCAGTGTTGGACAAAAAATAGGCAGGCACATTTTAAAATAAGTATGACAGTACTTCTAATGCCAGGGATCATCATCCAATCTAGGGAATGCACTTGGAGAGCACACAGGCAAAATTCCGTAATCTGGCTGAGCTGGATTGGAAGAATTCCCTCCTCTTTGCAGAGCCAGGCTTGAGCACTGACAGCAAAATAGGTCGTCTATTTTTGCCAGCTAAAAAACAGAGAGGAACACTCATGGCCAGCTGCAATTTTAAACAGCAGAATGCAAATAATCTGAGGAGTCTGTGTTCACAACATGTGAGAACTCCTTAACAGTTTCATTTCCACAGGGAACTTTTTGCATTCAACAGTGGACTATCTTATTTTTTTTTTTTTTTTGCTACAGTAAAGAAAACCTGAGGTTCCACAAATGATTGAGGTACTTTTATATTTCCTGGTCATTTGCTGTTTTTTCTCAAATCACCTCACCTCCTCCCTGGTAATCAAAGTTTTCTCCTCTTCTGTCTCATGGAACTGGCACCATGACTTCTGTCCACATCCAAGGAAGCATCAGGGGATAGACTAAGATGGGAAAAAGACCATAAAGTGGAATTATCTTAGAGCCCTCAACTTCACATCAGCATCAAAGCATGAAATAATTTCATACCTTTGCTCATAATGGCAAGATTTATATTTGATTGCATGCTGTACATATGGTTACTAATTCCCAACTGAATGCCACCACCCAAGAGGAAAATCAGAATGCAAAAGGTGACAGCCTTTTACCAAAGGCTTGTTCCCAACTCTAATGCCTGCATGTGGACAGAGAGTTCCTGTTTGCTTCAAAAGCTGCTTCGTTCGGGACTTTGGGGGGAAATTAATTAACTTGGAAACTGAGAACAGCATCATAGGTAATAATTAGGAGCTACATAAGCTCAGGATTTGTCAGGGTACACAGGTCCTTCAGAAGTTCCTCCATGGGCGAGTTCCTCACATGCCCAGTTTGTACCAACATTTCTCAGCCTCCCAACATAATAATTAGGGGCCAAGGTAGCCCCTAATTACAGCTCCCCAAACCATCCTTCTCCCCAGCTGCAGCCAGCTGGGTGCACTCACCCCTCAGCTGGGTGCAGAACACATTCTCAGCAGTCACACCTGTGCTGCTGGATGACTTCAGGCTCTGTGAACAAAGTCCCCATCCTCCTGACCCATCACCCCAGCTCACCCTGTGCGTGCTGAGAAGCTCTCCAGTCTTCCAGTGTTTTCTTCTTGATTATAATGAGTTAATTACTTTGCCAGAAAGCACGAGGTAGCTTTTTATTAATCTCCATGGCCACTTGGGCAATGAAGAATTGCAGTTTCTGCAGAAGGCTAAGCTAGCACTATCTAAATATTATTCTTTATAATTATTAGAAAACACGTGCAATAAATAATTATACATCATTAGTATTCTCCCAGTCCAAATGGCCCATAGCAGGACAGTCTGTCAACCTTGGGTCAAGCAGCCCTTATCCATTAAATAGGATATTTTATGATATTTTATTCTTTCCTCCCCAGTCTTGTGGCCAGTTGCAGCTCTGTAGTGAAGGATGGAGCTCCCTGGCCTTTCTAACTCACCAAAGGAAATGCAAACATTCCTTATTCTGAGCTGGAGATGTGCTGTCTATGTCAGGAGAATGTATTACAAAGATTTCTTGTTTTCTTGAACATGAAAAAAAGTTTTTCCCACTGCAATAGCAGTTTTGGTTTGTCTGCACTAAATTTTCAATCTTTAAAACCCCTTTATTCATCAGGGTTATTTTTCATGAGACAGTTCATTTAAAGGGACTGTTGGCTTCAACATTTGCTTAAAGAGATTCCCTCATTTCTTTGAGCTGTCACCAAAACCTGGAAGAATGTGTGAGTTACTTTTTTGGTACCAGAAATGGAGAAAGCCTCTGTCATTTGTATTACCAAACTAAAGTTCCTGGAAAAGGTTTCCCAGCATTGAAATTAGTCATCTCTCTAGAGACTTTAATGAGAGAAATAAACCAGTCAGTACTCAATCATTTCCTTTGGATGCATCAGCTTTGGAACTGGGAAGTAGCAGCAGGATGAAAAGAAAGAAATAACAATAAAATAATTTGTACAGTATGGTGGGGGAAATTTATTACAAAGAGTTGCAGGATTTTCCTAAATGAATGCAAGGTTCTAGCTCAAAAGGCAGCTGTAGAAAACGCATAGAGAAGAAGAACTGTAATAAAATAAAACTAAAAAAACCACCAAACTATTGGAAAAGCTGGAGACAATTAGTAGAAAATAGTCCCCATTCAGTTCCTAAGCTGAACTTACACTAATGGCATGCCAAGCTGCAAAACTAAAAATCCAAAACCCATTAGAATCGAGGACCATTTCTAGAGAAAAGAGGACACTCATCAAAAATGACATAAAATGAGAGCCTTACATAAAATGAAAAAAATTCAGGGCCTTGTGGAAAGGAAGGTTTTACTGAAACCCAATCTATGCAAACAGTGTACTCTGCTGGGTTTATGGAGGTGCTCCCTTCAATGGGACTTTGTTTCAAATAATACTTTGCTTTAAGATGGAAGCTGAGTGAATTATTACCATTGCCCAGGAGAGAACAAAAACTGCAGCATTTACAGAAGTAAAAACTCCTGAGATAAATCACAGAAAGGGGAAGGAGGAATGGAACCTCCATCTCTGCTTAAGGATGGAGAACCTTGCAAACACCTCCAGAAAAGGGCAAAAGCCTGAGATCTGTGACCCAGAAGGGACAGAAGAGAGGGTCCTGATTGTTGGGTTGGTTGGGAGTTTTGTTTGTTTGTTGGGGTATTTGGGTTTGGTTTGTTTTGGGTTGGTTTTGGATTTTTTTTACCTTTTTTTTTTTTAATTAAAATCCAAGTTATAACATCACCTACTTCTAAAGAATTTGCTGTTATATCAATTTCAGACCTATACATGCTGGGCCACCTTCCCTTTAGCTTTCCTTAAGATGACTGTAAAAGATTCTTGTGAGCTCTAGAATAATAAAGATAGAATTTTCTATTATTTTATACAGTCTCAAATGTTTTGTCTACAATTAAATAACCAAACCATGCTGATTTTGCCAAGTTTCTTGTTGGTTTTGTGTTTTTCACGGTTTTTTTATTAAGTGGTGTGCACTGGGCTTGTCAGATAAGCAAATATATTTATATTCCTTCCACATACGCTGTCTGATTTCATTTTACCCTTTTTGCCAAGGAGGTAAATAGGTTTCTTGAAGACTTTAGGGTTTTAAGCTTATGACCTCCCAACTTTTACAAGAGAAAACAAAAAATTGCTCACTCAAATATTAGGAAGGGCCCTCCATTTTTAAAGGATCTTATTATTTGAGTTGGAGTTGTAATGGAGCTAAGCCACACCTACTTAGAGAACAGGGCCAAACATTGCTCTTGCTTACAGCAGTTTAAATCCTTGGAGGCCTTTATTACTAAGAAAATTGAGTAAGATTTCAGTAAAATCAATTTTTAAAAGCACCAGGAGCTTGCTGTTGACCTCAGCTACAGCAATCTGTGCAGCTTTGCTAAAACCTGCTCTCTCTCTCAAATCTGACTGACGCCACTGATGAATTGTGCTGTAAAATTTACTGTTTCAATCCCTTAACACACAGAAGCCGCTGCCTGTGTTTCTGGAGTACCCTGTGAGATGAAAAGGAGAGGTTTTCTCCAGCTGACTGCCAAAATGCAGGCATCTTGTCTTCTCTCTGGCACCACTTCTCAGCTCCTTTAGCATCTACATTAACCCACAGCAGCCCCAGAGATGGGGGAGAACAGCAGCCTTAAAGGTAGCATTGGAGCAAACTGTCCCCACCTCTGTCCCCTCACAAAGTACTGCACAGAGCTGGCAAGTCTGCACCTGCTATTTCCCTTGCCTTATATGCAGTGATCTAGTGCTTTGGAGTTTTAATTCACAATTTTTATTTATCATCGTTATTATTACTGCATTATGGGATCTTTGACTAAGACTATAGCACCTAGAGTACCTCGGGAATCCGAGCAATAACTATTTCACACCTTTAAACTTTCCTTCTTGTGTGCATGCTCAGAAGCTTTTGGACATTTTACCTGACACAGCCTGAAATAAATGTGGGATTCCTGGCTTGGTAATGAGGTAATATTATTTCCATTTTCAATTTTGGTTTTTTTCAGCTTTTTCCATGAAGGATTGCCCTTGGTGGCACATCATTCACCTCGCACCACCAGACCGAGCAGCAGTACCTAAATAAGCAACATTTAAATATCTTGCCCAATACACGCCTATCAGTAATGCATATCCAAACTCCCACAGTAGCTTCATTTTTTAACATGTCTCTGTTTGCCATCAAATCACCATGTGCACTTTGATCTTGCACACTTGACACATTCTAACAGACAGAAGGAACAGAACCATCAGTTCTCCCTGGCACCATCTGGGGTTCTTCTGCAGTTACTTTCTCCCTGCCTGCCTACAGCTCAACTCAGCTTTGTTTTTTTGCTTTCTCCCTCCCCGCCCACCCCCCACCACGTTCCTGATCTTTTTGCTCGGCCTCAGGTTTCTTCCCAACATCACCTTCCCCAAACCCTTTACCTTTGTCACACATTCCAGGGCTGCTCTACAGTGCACTGCAATTACAACAGGATATGAACTATCTTGCACTGTTATAGATGTGTTCAATTTTCTCTCTTTTAGTAGAAGTCTTTTCCCATCACTTTGGCCTGACAAACGTGACATTCACGCATTGATTGTGTATGTCTGCTTTACACAGCATAGCTAATGACTTTCCCTTCCCCTGACTTGAATTCCAGATTAGTTTTGCTACTGCTGAGCATCCCATTCTATCAATAATTGCGGGACGATTATCTCATTTGTGATTTTTTTCCTCCAAATGCTGAAAAAAATCTGTGAATCTTAAAGAATATGATGCAGTCAATGTAAGGTTTTAAACTAATACTTCATTCTGGAGACTCTCCTCACTGTGTCTATCAGCTTGCAGACACCCCAATGACTTCTGCATATCCTCAGAAGGGAATTCAGCTTGCCTTCTGCATTGCCAACTACTCAGTTTCCTCTGAAAGTTGTTATGTGGTGCTGTGACACAAGTGTTACAAAATTTGAGGCTTAATCTTAAAAGTCAGGACAGAAAATAAGATTTCTATCGTAAAGCCTCACCACTGTCTCACCTGATTCTTCCATCACTTGCCTTAATGCAAAAAGTACTTTATAAATCACACTGTTTTCTAGGGGCAGAGGCCAATCATATCACAGAAGATTTTCCTTTTATCTCTGGGGGATCTCAGATATCATCTCCTTTGCAAGGTGTTATTTTGGGCAACGAATCATGGATACCATTTACTACCTTACACAGCTCTTCATTTTGGACTTTCAATCTTTAGTGTAAATATCAAGTCTCACTTGAGTTCACCTGGCCATTTCTGTTGGGTTTTTTTAAATTAATTTTTTATAGGCTCTGAAATGAAAAAGAAAATACTGGTATTACTGAACTGATATCAGATAGCCATGAAAGATAGGATGGAAAGATTTTTTTCCTGATCTTTAATCTCCTCGCTCTTCCATGTGCTGAAAATTATCCTAATTTCTTCCCACTAAAGAACTTTATAAAGCCCTGAAAAATAAGAGATGCAAAGCTATCTTTGATCTGTGACTCATTTCTGGACCTGATCCTCCTTAGCCTGAATGGAAAATCCAATTTAGGAAAATAATATGTTCCAATCAATTTTTTCTTTTTTTTCTTTTTTTTTTTTTTGCAGCTAATCAGAACAACTGTAACTAAATAACATTGAGTTCCAGTCTGTACCAAGAAATGTAATATTTTAAGTTTCCTAAAGAGACATAGGATGTCAAATTCAAGGCAGGTGATGTAAAATTTGATGCCAGGAGTGTGACTTTGGTGTTTCAAACTGAGGAGACGTGTTGGTAGTTTTGACAGTGGGTTTCTGCATTTCAGAAGCCTTGTGGTTTTGCTTAATATATTTTCCAGTGCTTCTTTCCAGTCAATTCTTTGTGCATTCAAATAAAAGCATATTAATAATGAGAAAATATAAACCCTCACCACCTCCCAGCACTCACAGAACCATTAAGGTTGGAAAGTACCTTTAAGATCACCAAGTCCAATTACTTAAACAAAGAATAAACCCAGTTAAAGACTGAGGCAACTTCAATTTACCAGACATTTTTCTACTTTGTGGTTAATAGAAAAATAAGTTTAATGACAACGTGACAGATGGTTTTCTTTGTGTAACAGAAAATAGGGGATAAAGAGATTTGACTGAGAGAAATCAGGACTCTTGTCTCTCAACATATATTTTGGGAACTGTGGGCTCTTGGTTTAAGGTAACCATTTAAATAGTGAGGACAGAACTCTGAAGCCATTTCATGGATTGAAAAGATGAACATGACTTCATCAGAAACAAGAAATTCGTTACAAATCCACTGCAAAACTAAGGGTGCATTGGAAGGAGGAAGGCTTAAAATAGATCTCCCAAGAAATACGAGTGTATTTCATATTTATCTCCAGTGGAAGTTGCAGAGTGACACAAACATCTCTGTGTTGTTTCTGTGTCTCACTCAGTTTTATTGCAGATCATTCACTGAATACTCTCCATGCAAAAATATATTCCTGACAGTGCTTGAAATATAGATTTTTCCATTATAATTTTTCAATTCCTTTTTTTGTGCTACCTTTACATCATCCTGGCCCTTTTCATTGCACTCCCAGAATTAAATTGGTGCTGTTAGAAGTTCCTGATTTCGCAGGATGGATTAACTGCCTTTCATAACCTTTTTATCATTTCACCAAACCTCCCCAACAACACATCCCTACAGGTACAAACATGAATATAAACACCACATATAATCTTATCCTTTTTTTCCTTTCCTTTTTTGTTTTTATTTTTGAATTATAGTGGTGTCTGAAAATACCAGCCAAGAACAATGTCCTTTAAAGCTCTATGAGAATACAGTCCTGAGCCATAAAGTCCTTGGTATTAACCCAATAAGATATGCAAGGAATTCAAGAGAAACGAAGCCTAATGTACAGATAGAAACTGGATCAGGAAATACTCATTCTCTGCCTCTTTCAGTCCAAAAAATTACTGGGTCTTTCACCCTTGCTGAGAACAACCCCAAGCAGATGAAACACTTGCTCCTCTCAGAAGCTCAAGTTAGGAACATTTCAATGGAAACAAAAATGCCAACATAGACAATATGAAAAGGGAAAATACTGCTTTGGTAATACCTCAGAAGAAAGGAATGAGGCCCAAAGCTATGATAGTGATCTCTAGCAGGGTTCCACAAGGTTCTGCAGTTAAGCAGGAAGGACATGGGGAGATGGCCCTGCTCACTGTGTGGTGGGAAACAACTTTCAGGTGACAACTGCCAATCAAAGAAGCAAAACTTTGAAATCCTGATTGGAAATTTTACTATTTCTAGCTAAGCTATCATCGTTCTAAGTGGGAAAATGAGGGGAAAAAACCAGCTTGATAAACAAGAGATTTTTACTGCTTACCATGAGCTAATGCCGGGTGCTGGCAAACAACATTTGCAGCAAATGGCAGAATAGAGCATCAACTTGCAGAAGTAGATTTGCAAGAAAGATTTGATGCAGAACTGGTTGTTCCTGTGCTATTATTCAGTCCAATCTATTGCTTCTTTTACATATCATTAAATGTTTTCTGGAAATCAGGAGCTCTCATCCCATATCATGTTTAAAGTTCACATTAGGGGAGCCTGGTTCTCTGCAAAATTACACCAGTTGCAAGCTGAACACTACAAGAGAAGGACCCTTAAAATGAACTACTACAAAGTTAAAACCTTCAGCAGACTATACATGGGATTTTTATTTTACTGTAAAATTTGATGTGCAGATGCTAGAGACTTGGAAAACATGGCTTGGACAAAATTTGTAACACAGGAGAATTTTTCTGAAGAGAAGAAAAAAGATCTCACTGAAATAAAATTAAACTCCAGGAGAAACTTGATCAGGGAAAAGGAGAAGCAAGAAAGAGGGAAGAGAAATGGGGTAGCAGAGTGAAACATCAGGTGTAGGATTGTTTCTGTCAGTACTCCTTTATCTTTCTTGTTCACTTCTCAGTGGGTCACTCCAGTTGTCATTCCTGCACAAGAAGCTATAACAGAAATAACCAAATTTAGTAAATCTGGGGCAAACTAGTGTCATACAGAAATAGTTTATCCTGGAAGAATTAGCAGATGTACTTTTAATGGTGAAATGTGGGCCCTCAGGGAGATGTCCCAGCCATAGCAAAAAGGACTGGAATTTCAGCCACTCACCACAACTCAAAGCCACCAGGAAGCAGCCAGCTAACTCTGAGGAGACAGCTCTGATCTGAAGACACCCTTTTTTTTGGAGAAGTGGACCCCTGTATCTCCATCTGACTTGCACGAGTGACTATTAGTCAATACAGCAAAGGTAATATCCAAGAAATCTGTGCCTGGAGGCTCCATGACCATTCATTCCATCTGCCCCTCCAGTCCTATCAGCTTCTGTGCAGATGTGCCTGATCCTGTGCTTCTCTGCAAGTCACTGGGCTCTGGGGACACAGCTGAGGGATGTCCCCCAGCCCCAAGCACGTGAGATGCTCCTCACAGGAGTAACACCTCTGGCCTTCGAGCTGGCAGGAGGTTGAGCCCATCCTAAGCTTGTCAGTCCTTAAAACCAAAGCCTCAGTCTGCAGTTCTGCAGATTTGGCCACGGAGAGGTCAAATCTGTTTCAGGCTATTGCTTCAAACACTCTTTTAATGGCAGCTTGTGACAGCAAGGACAACTGTCTGCAGACAATCCCAGAGTGCACAGCTTTGCTGAATGAATGCCATCCTGAGTCAACACCTCCACTGTTTACCTTGAGAAGATGAAGATCAGAGGAAACTCCTGAGGTTCTTGGCAGGTGGAACAATTTTCCCCACAAGGAACAGGCACAGCAAGTTTGAGTCTGTATTCCTGAAATACAACAAAGGTACTCAATTAATTTGGAGAAGTCACTATCAATTTCTAAAGTTCCATTGAGATACCATAAATAATTCTTTGCAAGCTTATTAATTTAATAGCTCTGATATTCATTCCGTTTCATCGTATGTTTGCCAGGCTTTTATTCATTTTGATTTGTTTTTTCCTCCTCAAATGTTATTTTAAATAGCTTTCATGAAATAGCTGCATAATAAGTGTACCCTTTTGTTCTTCTTCAAGGAAGCTCAGCAAAAGCATAACAAATAATAAAGCTGATAAAAGGATACATGAAATGCATACCAAAATCCAGGTTTTTTCTGATGCAAGCACCATTTAACTTCAAGCTCAGACATTTCTCATCAGACAACATCTTGAGAAGCTGTTGGGCAATGGATTGAAGCCAGAGCCAAGTAGTGGAATTCTGGTTTTACCCTCCTCATTTTACCCCCCTGACTGGAAGTGTGCAATATAATAATGTGTTATTTGGCCATCCAGCTCAGGGAGATAAGAGGGCCCCTTTAAGGCTTTCAACTTTGCTGGGTGAGCGAGAATTAAAATGAGTTGTTAACAAGAAAACAGAATGCATAATGCTCACAGCAGAGTCTAAAATAAATTATGACATTTATGCTCACACGCTTATATTTTGGAGAGTGAATGTGACTGAACAAGGCAATTATCTCTAATTAGGAGGGGCTAGGGTCATTCCCTTAATTATGTCCATCACAGCTAGTTAACAATATTGATTAACAAGATAAGAAGCAGAATAAGCCATTCATCCCTGAATGGGGTTGTTATAGATTTTCTAGTGAATTCCTACAATCTATTTCCAAAGGAAAATTGCAGAACTGGAGGTGCCATAATTCCAACAAAGCCTGATTTCAAACAGGCTCTTCTGAAAAACATTCCTGAAACAATCTGCTTTTGTTAATATGGAATAATTATGGAGCTAAATAAACATACGAGAGCATTCCATAAGTGTGCCTGACACACACAGGGAAAACACTCTTTGATCCTTGAAGCAGAAAAAATTTCAGGCCCAAACTCTGCAGGGCTGAAGACAAAGACAAATTACAATCTGACTGACTGCAAGTGATTAAGAAGAATGCAGACCTGCCACAAGAAGTCCTGGACTAACTTGGAAATAGTTCCCTAAGAATGGCTCGGTGCAATCCCTGGTTTAACTCAAAAACTGTCAGTGGAATCAAATTAGGAAATATTTTGTCTGTGAGATATTATGAAAGAGAAATACAGATGTATATGTTCACACTCACAGGCACACTTGCTCCTCCTCCACCATTTGCAATAAAATTCTCAATCTGTGAGATGTCCTACTATCTTCAAAATAAAATCAGGGTTTTCCTGCTTTTTTCCTTTCCTTTTTTTTGTTTGTTTTATGTGCATGTGTGATTTGTGGGTTTTTTTCCCTTCTGCATCCTGTCACAACACAGTGATTGATCCCCAAGTTTAGTGGCAGGCAACCAAGTGGGTATCAAACATCCGTGGTGCTTCTGAAGTGCCAGTGCCAAACTGCAAATTGGAAACGCTCTCCTGGTTGCTCCACCAACAAAAGAGACCCTTGATGTGCAATTCCACCCCTCATCCCTCTCAAGCCATTCTCAGGCAGCTGAGATGAGACAACAACAGCGGCAGAGCATGTGCCTGATTGTTGGCATGTCAGACAGACATTATTAAAACCAGTGGGGGCAAGAACAAAGATGAGAGGGAAGGCATTTGCTGCTTTGTTCTGATGCTGGAAAGCTGATTTGGGAAGGAAGGAGTTCCTGGATGCACTGACATAGATATAAGGACTTGATGCAATGAAGGCATCCAGACTGTCTCTGTGTATTTTGGATAATAAGGTTTTCAAATATTTTCCATCTAATATTAAAAGAATACATATGCTAAAGTAATCTGATTTAGAAACCTTTGTTCCTATATCTCAATATCATACTTATTTTCATATCTCCAGCCAAGAAACTATCCCAGAATTAACACAAAAGCAAACTTATTCTGACCCTGAGTATAAAATACAAGTTCTTGGTCATGTCCAAAATCATCATCTCGTATTCACTGCTTCAAAAAAAGGAATGCAAAGAATAATACTTTTTAGAACAAAAAGCAATTGCTAATTGCTAACAATAATATTTAAATTGCTCTCTAAATGAAAACATTTAAGAAGCATTTAACTACAGTGCTCACAGCAAAATTAAAGCTATGGTTGGACAGATAAAAACTACTATTCTCATTTAGCAAAGAATTAAACCTTCTTGGAACACCTGCTCCAGACCAGAGATATAATAAAGCAAACACTGAGGTGAAAAAGAAACCCTTTCTACTAGAAGTACAAAATTTTTATTTTTTTCCCTATAATATGTTTGTTTTGGTAGACAGATTCTTTAGGAAAGTTTCACACTTGTGAAAATGTGTTTTACATGTAAATGTAAAATACCCAATCATGTAACCAAGAAAGAGATGCAAAGCATTTTACATGGACTGTCAGAACTTTGATAAAGAATTCAGAGCGGACTTTTTTCAAACCTTGAAACAGGGATGTTCCACAAATGCTGCACGTCAAAGCCTTAAGTGAGTTCCCCAGCATTCTTATTCCTTACTTATAAATGTAAATTTCTCTCCCAAAAGAAAAATCAGTAAAATACAGACTATCATCAGCATCTTGGACACTTCTCAACACTTCACCAGTGAAATGACATTTCTTTAATCTCAGAGCTTTTGACAGTGGTGCAAACAAAGTTTCCAAGTGACCTGAGAAGGTTCCAGAAGAGGTGCTCACTAGAGATGCTGCATGACAAAGGCAACTGAACAAATGAAAGCAGCACTAAACTAAACTACAGACCTCAGAATGTGGATAGTTTGAGAACCCACTGTTTAGGAATAAAATGTGTTGTACATGAAACATAAATTTGCTTTACAGTAAAACCATAAAAGGCAGAAACACGGACGACTTTAAGATTGCAAGAAGTTTAAAAGATACCATCCCAGATCTACTTTAGGGCAGTGATGATGTTGGTATCAAAAGTCTGTAGCTAAAACTGGTTCATACTAAAAAGCAGTTTCACCAGTGCAGAACTGTGATCAGGAAAATGGCAACCTCTGTGGTGACTCCTTGTGAGCATCAGATGAGAATTGAGGATTGTAGGTGCAGATGACAGAGGGGAAACGCTGCCAGAATGCTGGGAACTTCTGGAATAATTCTAGGAGTTAATGGTAAAACTTGATTAAACTATGCTGTTGTTTATGGATCTTAATGCTTTCAACATTACAAAGCACAAAGAAAACTTTTTTCCTCGTTAAGCACAGAAAACACAATTTCTAACCACGTTTCTTGAATGCCACAAGATACAAACTACAGTGTAACCACATTGTTCTTAAATTTGCAGTAAATCCCCCCTTCTTTGAATTTCCTGGGGCTGAATACTCCAGTGTGTCTTCTGTGGTTAAAATCCGTAATGTGTCTTCCTTTTTATTCATTTATTTTTCCCCCTTTGGAGTCTTTTAAAGAATCTTTCTCTTCTAAACCTCTGCATTCTTATAGCTACCAAGTCCTTCATGTTTCTGTCAACAGAAAGAAGCTTTGAACAGGATCAAGTATAATTACATCAAGCTTTTCTATTGTTATCACTATATTTATTAAAGGACAGCAAATATAAGAGACGTTTTTTAAAATATTCTATGGCACAAATATTTCTTTTTCAGTTCTCTTTGCAGCTGTCCTGAAAAAAGTCAGGTTTGTAGAAATTAGTGGAATTTCTTCCTTGAGATCTGTTCAACAAGGACCATTCTTTTGACTGAAAAGTCGTAGCTCAGCATATACCTCTGCATCCGAAAAAACAACATTTGTGCCTTCAGTTTCAATTGCAGATGTTACAGAACCCACTAACTGCAAAGCCTGGAAGCTTTGTAGGACCAGTGCACTTAAGCCACTGCATTCCCATACCAACAGGAAAAACATAACTCCAAGCTCCAAAGAGGAATGAGAAGAAAACCAAAAAAGGACACATTAAATACATTCTGTAGCATGTCAGCCCCACTACCTGTTTCATGATACTTCTTACCAGATTAAGTAATAAGCATCTGCTTATCTGCAGTTGCCAGGCTCTTTAGTTTCCAGTTATCAGGTCCTCTGCTTCTTCTCCCTCTCCTTCATGCTCCTGCAATGTCCCTCTCCTGTTTCTTTGTGTCTGTGACATTTCCCAGAGAACACAGGCAGGTAACAAACCACCAGCTGCACTTATTCTTCTGATCTGCTTCTCAGTAGAACAGCAGTTCTGAGCAGGATTAACTTCTCTAGAATAAAGCAGAGATGTCATGTTTGCTCCTGACTTGCTAACAAACTGCTTGGCCATTTAATTCCCTGTTTCATTTGATTGCAGTAGAAAGCTTTGTTAGGCGAAGGAGTTGCCTGCCTTAAGCAAGTGACAGAGCTTGGCAGTCCCAATTCACTGTTACTGCAATGTCCATCTCCTTAGCAGGGCATGAGGTGAAAAGGTGCTTACATGGAGATAGAACTGACTCACACAGAGGACAGCACAGTGAGGTGACAGAGCTGCACAGCTCACCTTCCACAGATCCCAGGTTTTCTCGGGAAGCCCAGCTGCATGAGGCCATCAGGGCTCCCAGCTTCTCCAGAGCATCAAAAAAAGCAGGAGCTGCTTGCCAAGCTTTGCAGAGGCTGCTGCAGCTTTAGAGGATGTGGCTGTGAGCAGCCAGGTGATCGAGGCTGACTCTCACTCTTCTATAGGAACCTGGCATGCTCTGCCAGGCCTATTCCAAGGCAGCACCTGGTCTGGGGTCTCCTCTTTCCTCTGCAACGCCCCCAAGGGAAATAAGGAATTCTCATGTTCTGAAACGTGGCCATAAAGCTGGGCATCTTCTGTCTGGATGCAGATGTAATGATAACTAGAGATATGTTACTTTATGTTCAATGAAGGCAGGATCCACTGTTAAAATTGAAGCCTTGGGCCCACAGCTGTCTTTGCCAGTGCATCTGTGGCAATTCCCATCAGCTGCAACTCAAGTTATCGCATTTGTATATTAGGATACAGATATTTTTTATGAGACACAGCAACCAGGTTTAGAAGAAGATCCATATGATTTGTCCTCCTAGCCCTTTCAAGCAGGCAAAAGCTCAAATGCACCGAGTCTCTAAGGGAGCTGAGGTTTGTTTTGTCACTGTTCATCAGCAACATGACAGAACCCATCAAGCTGACAAGAATGATGAAATATTTTGATTGCATACTGCTTTGCAGAGAAATTGGTAAATACATTTCTGATTAAACAGAGGCTAAACCCTTTTTAACCTTCTAAATTCTAATCATGGCTGTTTCGGTCTTTTCATAAACACATTGATTGAATTTTTGTCTGTTTAAAGCTGAGTTTGTTGTTGTGTCCAGAACACTGGGAAGCAGAGTGCTTTGTTTCCTGCTTCACACAGATGGACAGAGTACCTGTGAAACCAGGCTGATTCAAGGGAAGCCACCACCCTTTTGGCCATGCCAGTGAAGCCAAATACGCCCTTAGGGCTCCTGCCAAGCACCTCCCACCAGGACTGAAGATCCCTGAGTGACCAAATGACCCTCATTTGCCTTTGTGTACCGCGGGATAGATCAGACAGGGAAGCCAAATAAAGTCCTGATCCAATTGGGGCATTTAGTCACTCAAATGCACATTTTCCCTGACCCCAAGGTGATTATACTCCTTACACCACTGCTCAAAATTACATCAGGAACTGCCAAGAGAGAAATTAGAAAGCAGATACACTTAGGAGATACTATATAGATAATTATGTCACATATTTTACATGTTACACCTAGAGCCTGCCAGAGAGCCACCACATTTTTTACTAGCTCTGACATCTTCACACCATGTGGAGAGGGAAGAGAGTAGTTAAGGAACTTTCTTGTCCTAAAATAGCTTTAACCCAAATAATACCAACAAGGAAGACTGTGAAGGATGAAAATGTCAGTTTGTTCTGAGACAGAGAAGTCAAACACCTTTTATGTGTTACTATTCCACTTTTTTTTGAAGCAAATTTGCAAAATTTCTTGTCTGCTTTGGGCAACTGTGAGGTTTGTTCCTCCCTAAACCACAGTGACACCTTCCAAAAGTTCTACATTCTCCTTAGCTAATTTTTAAATTTTCATAAATAAAAGTGGAAGCTTGCAACACGTCTCTCTGGGTTTTGTAACCTCTGGAAATATGAACATGATTTTCCAGACTTTTTTCCAGCAACCATTTTTTTTAAATATAAATTTACTTCAAGAAGTTGAACTTGAAAAAATACAAAAAAAAAACTTGGAATTTTTGAGGAAAGTATGATAAATGGTTTATTTTGATAATTTGTTTGGCTCAGCCAGAAAAGCACCAGCCATGTGAGATGCAGTGTGTCTGCAGTGGTGCTCTTTCCTCTGTGAATCCAAATGAGCCCATTTGAAAAGGTTATCACAATGTTGTTTAGTTGCTATTTCTGATACCACAGGCCAATCCTATCACACACAAGTCATGCAGCTTAGAATAATGATGAACTAACAACACTGGTGAGGGGTTCACAGGGCAGCAAGTTTAAGTCACACAGAGCTGGTCAATAACTGATTTCAGATTTAAAACTTGTGGCTATGTCAAGACATTTTGGCCAGAAGTACAGATGAGATGCGCATACCCACAGTGGCAGTGCTAATTATTCTGTGATAATCAATTTAAAAGTAACTTTTAGTAACACAATAAGGTCTTAGATGAAGGTCTGCAAAGCCTCAGGTGGA
The DNA here is from genome assembly GCF_000691975.1 of Corvus brachyrhynchos. Classification (NCBI taxonomy): domain Eukaryota; kingdom Metazoa; phylum Chordata; class Aves; order Passeriformes; family Corvidae; genus Corvus; species Corvus brachyrhynchos. The sequence continues at coordinate 82,889 of NW_008237911.1, read as the reverse complement.
TTCAGATAACTAACTATAAACCCTGAAACCCAGCTGGCAGGGATTTGGCAGGTGTGATTTAAAATAAATTTATAGAATAATATAATTATTCTGAACATAAATGGTCTCTGACTAGAACAGTGAAGTCCAAGAGAAACCTGTTCAGAGAACCAAAGAAAAAAAAAAGGGGCAAGAGAAATTAAATAATGGGCACAGGAACAGGAGTGAGACTGTGACTAATACAGTGAATAATCTATCAAGAAATATTACACCTGAAATGATTCTCAGAGAAAGGTTTCAAAACTTCTTCCTGAGCAGGCAGTACCATCAATACCCCTAAATTGTACGTTTGAATCTCTCTCTGTCCTTTCTCTTTTGTAACTCCTGTTACCTGCAGTGAGTCAGGGGTGGACAGTTCCTGCTGCCCTGAGTGGAATTACTCCCGTTTTGATGAGATTTCTTATCCACAGACTGAATTTATGAACTTGAGCTTGTATTTTCAAATAAATCCAAGAATAAGCATGTAATTCCTCATGGGACATTTCAGAGTATGATTTTTTCAAACCACTGGGTATATCCAAATCCACTTTAAGTGAGGAAAAAAAAGAGGCAGCAATGTTCCTATTGCTTCATTATTCCTGCAAGAAATAATCTTTCCCAGCACTGATTCCATCCCCCGTGCCAGATTTAACAGGGAAGGTAGAACACAGTGAGTTTCTTTTAGAGCTGGTTTCAAGCAGCCAGAATCAACTACATAAACAAATCAAACATGTAAAGTAGGTAAGAGAATGAAAAATCACCCTAATGCTTCTTGCAGAGATAAAATCTTTATGTGTGTGTGTGGGAGAACACAACTTCTTTTGTCATTTGTTTTTCATTAGTACTAAAAGAACTCGAAACTTTAAATCACAATTACACACAGTTACAGCCAATCTGGGACTCTTATTCTGGATGATGCCTTAACTTCAGAAATAAGAAATAATTAGGTTTTGCAAAGAGGAAGGTCCCATACATATTGAAAGCAATGTCTTTGTTGTTACATTCACATTTTTTCCCATATGCTTTTGTGAAAAACTACTACTTTTATGAACTGGGCATAACAGATATTGTGATAGCATTTTCTCCTGTCTGAAAAACTTGAAGTCATGGTAAATATTGACACTCATCACCATCTTGCATGTCTTTACTGGAAAGAAGGACAGTAAACAGTTGATATGACTGTGATGGGGAAAAAAGTAAATTCTAAAACTGAATACATTCTGAACTTGAAAACAAAAAGATGTGACAGGTTAACAGCTCTATACAATTAGGAAAAATCCCTTCACTTCTGATCAGGAATAATGTGTTTTGTTGGGGTTTTTTTCCTCTTCTTCTTTCTAAAGGAATCATATGGAAACTTATTTGAGGGAGCTTAACTTGGACTTTAACAAAGTTTCAGAAGTTCAGCCTTGTTGTGTGTTTACTCCACCAAGGAAATGTTTTCCACTTAAGCAGCACATTCATCTAATTAAATTAAATTAATCCATTCTATATCCCTAAGGTAAAAAGCAGCCACATTTTCATTTATTTATGTGTTGTTTTCCCTAGATTCTGAAACTAGTGGCAAAAAAAAAAAAAAAATTGTAGTGGAATTAATTTTGAAGATGCATCTGATTTATGTTACCCCTTGCAGCAAAACTATTCCCTTTCCATGGGTAAAGCTGCTTCCCTGATACCTCCCATCTGCAAGGGAAAGTGACTACAGTTTTTCCTCTTTAAGGGAAAACGTTTCCAGCAACCTCTCAAATAATGGGATTATATAAAAAGAATTGCAACTGTCATGAACACTTCCCTTTTGAGGACTCTCACCAAGTTCTGGACATGTCTCCCTGCCTAAAAGTTCATAAAGTGCTGTAACTAAATTAATGCTGGTGAGGATTTTCTGTTCCTTCTAGAAAAGAGGCAAAATATGTGCTGAGTTACACTCTGAGACTGAGTTAACATTGTGCCAATTGTAAATGCTACTGCTCTGACATGGATAAATGTGGTTTATTAGGATGTCTTGCTGCTTCTCCTCATATCATTTAGATAATGCTCCCATCTCCTCAGTTTCCTCTCTTGTCACAGATTGCCTGTAGAAAAGTGTGAAGCCAATCTAGATGTCAGATTACCCTCAGATCATAACCAAAAAAAAAAAATCAAAATACAGTGTTAAAAGTGTAGAGCTGTTCTTTTTAAGATTTCTAGCCAAGAGCAGCGTTTGAACTAAAAGGAGAAAACCACTCTTTGTGCATTGCTATTTGTGGGTCTCCAACAAAGTGCTACCACCCTAAGGCTTCAACTAATTCAGAATTAACTGTGTAAAATAACAGGGCTCGAATTCTCTGCTATATCAAACCCACCTTTAAATTCAAGTACTATTGATTTGATCCTCCTAAAATCATCACCAATCATGGTCATGCTTTTGGTGCTGCAATTCATTACCCTTGGGCTGAACCCATACAATGGAAATCTTTGTTGGAAGGGACGTTTTGCATGGCCCTTGCTCATGGTAAAACAGACCAGTGAAACCTGAATTGGACCAAGGGCTCTGGGCATGGATTGGAAACTCAAGGACTGTCAGGATCTATGTAATATTTTTGCAGAATGAAGAAAAATTTGCTGTTAACTCACAAGTGTTTTCACTTTGGGTATATCGTGTATCTTCCTTCTCAGCTATAAACAACAGGGTTGCAGCCACATTATAATTCATGCGCAAAATATTTGCATTTTTCCATAAATGTGTTTCAAATTTCAGCTAGTGCACTTCAGTCTGGAGGGTATCTGTATTCTCTAGATCTCATTTTAAATTGAAAATATGCACATTTTTATTTTTATCCAGCCAAGCTGTTTGTCCACACCAATATTCATGCTCAGATCAGCTGAAGTGATTTGTCAATTTGCATCAAACCCAATATTTGTAGTTCATTTGTTTTTTAAGGAATAGGACTGGGGGTTTGCCAAATGTTTCTTAAAAGATATTTTTTGTAAAATGCCAATCTTAGTTTTCAAGCCTCTAAATGGTTTCACAGTAGTCCTTATCTGATGAAAAAGTGAAAATATTTCTTACATGTAATTAAATATTACAGACTTCCAGTACTTTCCATGGAAAAACCCCCAACTTGGTCTGAAAATGCAGTGGTTCAGTCACATCCTCACTTCCAGCCAACTTTCCTCTCAACATGAACACTGATCACAGTTCACTTCAAACACTCTGAAACAGGAACCAACAGCAAAAATATACGTTCAGATCCCACTGGAGTTAACAACAGTTTGCAGCAGTGTGAAAGTTAAGAAAACCTTCAGTTTGAAACAAAGAATGCATGATTTTTCTGGCTTTTCAAAATGTGACATTTGATGTTTATGATTTGGTTACTGACAACAATGCTTTTCCATCTGTAAACCAAAAAATAATCCTTGATTTTAGAGAAGTAGCAACTGAATACAGAGAAAGTAAATGTCATTGTATTTGCCAAATTTCTTTTGTATAGTTATTAGTCACTGCTAACAAGCAGTCCTTCCGCTGTAAACTGACAATTACAACACATAAATGGAATTGAATTTTTGTCCAGTAGATCCTGTATAATTCTATGAATTTTTTTTTAATGCACTTGTTTAATTTTTCTCTAATGCAGACAAGTATAATCTATTCAATCATTTCCTGATTCACAGAAGCACCTCACAGACACTGTCCTGTATCACTACTGAGCTGGGAGACAATTGGGAGAGAGTTTCTCTTATCAACTCCCTTGTTCAGTTGCCAAAGATAGAAGCAAATGAAATTCCTTTAATTCCACTGGAGCGTAACTCCAGAGCCTGCTGGAAAGAGCCACAGCAGCAGTTCCAGAGGTGTGAACGTTAAACAAAGCTGCCAAATCCATTTTGTGCTGTTGACATGAAATAAACTAGAAATGAGAATCCAGAGGTGTGAGCCGGTACAGTTCTTACTTCAGTAACATTTTTTTCTGTTAGAAATTGTATGTTAATAGTAAATATTTTACAGTTTCATCAAAATCTCTGTACAAATCCCCTCAGCTACAAAACCCAAAGGAATGGAAATGTATACAGTTAAAAAACTACATTTTTTAAGCCTTTTTTACTCAGTTTATTCAGCTATAAGAAACCCAAGAGGATCAGGTGATTGTCCATTCACAAGAATTTGCAGGATCAGGGCTTTTTTGATAAGCAAAGCTTATTCAAATCTCTTTCTTAAATACATTTGCAACATCAGAATTTCACTACAGGGCAGAAGAGGATCCTGATTTGATTTATTTATTTTAAAAAGTGGCTGTGAGTGAATGTGGATATCTAAAGTCATGCCTTAAGCTCTTTCTTTTACTTTTTGTGCTTTCTTACTCTCAGAAAACAAATCCATGTTACCTAAGTAAAACAGGGCATCCAAACATTTCAGTGGTGAGCAAATTCCCTTCTTCACTAAACTACACAAAAGCCAAGACAAGAAGTTTGTTTTCCTTGCCTTCAGTTTGATTTAACACTTACAATTCTACCTCTGCAGACAGAAGTTTGGTTAAATAAAAGCTGAGACTTTTCCACTTAACAAGTAGACTCAGAAATGTGGCTTTAAATGGCTGTGTGAGGTGTGAATTCTCACTAAATGTGTATCCCAGTAGTGGCAGCAGGGGTAATTCTTGTGTCTTTCTAAATGTCTTCGAAGGCAGGGTATCAGAACTGATATTTCAGCATTTCTAGAAAGCTACATTCACCCTGCACAGGTAAATTTGTTTTCAGAAACATTTAAAGCTTCACCATCTTTCAGTCTGCTGAGTAATATTTCCAAAACAAAGGAAGGAAAATGCAAAAAGGGCATATCAGTTTAGGTTCTTACTCCCACACCTAAACTAGTGAAGGCTTTCATACTCGTTGATGGGTTTTAACAAAAAATAATTTCAGTTTACAAACTCTTGCCAGTGGTTTATGAACATCTCAGCCAGTGCTTATTTTCAGCTGACTTTGAGCACTGTCCAGGATGATATCCAGCTCAAATACAGTGGGATGTGGTGATGGTGCTCACTGCACCCTACCACAGACTATCCCAGCCACATGTAAGAGTACAGAACAGATTCACAGTCACAAGGGCTTCTGTGTTGGGTTTCTTTCTCTGGAGCACTCTTCAATACCACATTGCTCTTTACAGAAGAGAGTTCAAAGACAATAGCCAAACACCACTCCCCTGATACACAAAGGCTTCTTTACATTGTGTAAAGCAACCTTGAAGTGACCCAAATTCATAATGACACCATTTCAAGAGTGCTTTACATTGCTAGAGCTCACTAGTATAAAAGGGAGGTGTAGTGAGGCCCCAGAGTTCTTCAGCATTTTTGCTTTACACTTCTCGTTCCTTCCATTTTTGCAATGCAGCACGTATTATTAGAGATAGTTATATCTGCATATTACAAGCAATTACTGGGCAAAGTGCTTTTCTTTGTCAAAGTCATTGGCAAAACTTACATTATCTTCAGAGCAAACAAGCTGAGATCAGATCTCTGTGTACACTGAGAAAGTGAAGAAGCGTGCTGCAAAAAAAGGGAGATGGAAACTGCATCAATTTAAAACACGTGCTCCCAAGAAAGAGAAGCACAGTTCAGAGACTCGTGCTAATATAATGAAACCTGACTTTCCTTCAAAGAACATACAGAAAACTTTTCATGTCAACTCTCAGCATAAATATTTGGTAAAAAGCTTAACTCAACTGAGGGCTTATTGTCATGTTACTGAACCATGCAGTTTTTCAGTCTCTATGGGTTTTCTATTTAAGGTATAAATTATAACTTTCAGGGGTATATTTGAATCATAAAGAGCAAAGATGACTTTATAGCTATTTCATTGGTTTGAAAACAGTGCTTCACTCAGGTTTATAGCCCATTAAGACAGTGTGTTTTTCCTTGCATGATCCCCTCCTGTGCTGTACTAATTTAATTTCAACACTATGGTTTGAACACCACATATACAATTAGTTTCTATCAGGAATGAAAGCTCTTTC
>NW_008237911.1:59800-76828 GCF_000691975.1 Corvus brachyrhynchos | reverse complement strand
CAAGGTCAAATTATAAAAAGTCTATGAAGCTGGATGAACTGATCATTTCAGATCAAGCAAAACGAGTCAAAGCTCTATTTTCAGATTTTTTTTCCTAATTCACTTAAGCCAATCTGGAAATTTACTAACTTTTTCTAAAAAGCAGTTATTTTTTTTGCTATTAATGTTATTCCTCCACATACACCGAAATTATTTTTTTTAGCCAAATAACAGCTATCTACATAGATAATTAGAAAATATAATGAAACACTGGTTTAGGACTTCACCAACAAGCTCTCAACTCAGGAAAATTAAACAGTAGTGATGTAACTAGTGTAACATAAAGCACTCTAAGAGAATATTGAAGGGGTTTGGGAATTTTTTTGAATGTCCACAGAGCAGAAGTTCAGGCAAGCCCATACCTGCGATGACAGGGGACCTCTCTGGCTTATTCCATTTGTCACTCATTTAGAGGAGTGAAGACAGCTTTCCACGAAACATTCTCATTTCTTATTTTAGAAATCATAGACCTCATAAATCACCCCTGTGGTTCTAGAAAACAGTCATTCGTATATACATCACCCTACAGTGTTTAAATCTTCCTCTGTGAACTGTGGCTCTGACTTCAATATTTGTCATATATCACATCTTACCTATGGCTCGGCAAGATGAAAGACAGGATCGCTCTGTCTTCCTCCTGATACTTGTAATTAAGTTTTAAAGATGTGTCTTTAACCTTGATGTTATCTTCCTGAAGAAGAAGAGTACATGAATCAGACACAAATTCTGCTGGATAAATTCACTGCTTCAACACATTCGAAGATAGAAGTAAAATGTTTATAAAGCCAACAGGTGCAGTTCAGAAAATCAGGCAGGTTGGTTCTGGTCTTTAATAAACACAACAGATTCAGAGGTAAATGTAAGTCGAAGGAGCCAAGACAAAGCTGAGAGATACAAGCTGGGACTTTGCTGAGTAAAGTTAAAGTTATTTAGTACCTGTGAAGTAGAGGACATTTTAGAAGTGTGTAAAGGAGAAGGAAAGAAGATTGAGGGAGAAAATAACCCTGCCAGGACCAGTTGTACCAAATATCTACCTCTGCAGAACTCACTTAGAAAGGCACCTACCTAGCCCTGGATGTGTTTCTGCTTTCAAGGAAAGCTATGTAAATAAAGTAAAAGTCTCTCCAAACCCAGGAGATAAGTTATATCATCGAAGACCCATCCTTAGAAAACATGCTCCTCCTAGGGGTGAAAGAGAGAGCAAGTTTTGCTGAATAAAACAGGTTTTAAGCATTTCCAGTTGAGATGGATAGGAATGGAGAGAGCATTTTTCAGTTCACTCCTCAAGGTCCGAGCAGATTTGGCTGAAGGAGACCCAGCTGGAACTACAGACTGGAGGACACCTGAAAAAAAAAGATGATGCATGAATATAACTGAGCTCACTGAGACAGAGGCTTTCCTACACCTCTGGTTATATTTTAGACCATGCAATAATTCTGTTGTTATTTAACTCAGGATTTTATTATTTATGTCAAACAGTACCTTTGGTACAGAGAAAAAAATCTGGAGACTCCTTCATTTCATTTCTGTTACAACAAAGTCAGCTGTGTCTGTGCCTTGTTACCCAGATTTTGAAAACCATTTTCCATATAAACAAGATAAAGTTGAAGTACTACATCTCCAAGCAGTGAAGGCCCTGATTAGATGAGTTTTCAGGACACACTTGCCATAATTGGAACTGAAGATCTATTTTGGGGTAAATTTTTATCTCTGCAGCAAAGTAAATGTTATGTTCAAGTTTAAACATGCAAATAAAAGCAGCCTGGGATTAGGCAGCATGGAATGCAGGTATTTGTCAGTGAATAACTAAATGATGAAAATGCTTAGCACCTCTGGGTATAAAAATTCAATTTTTGTCCCAATTACTCATTTGATGGTGCTCTTTCTTATGCTACCTCATGTCAGAGGGGTAGAGCTGTGGTTCCATGGATCTGGGAGAAAGGCTCATGAACAACTTTAAGCCAGCAGAGGAATTCTCTCCTGCTTGTTCTTTCCTGCTGGGCTGACAGTTACCTCCTCAGCAAATTGGATCAGCAAATGCATCTGCTCTTTTGCTATATTTTGTTGGGTTGGGTTTTTTTGTTGTTTTTAAAAGGAGGAAGGGAAAGTAAAGGGAGAAAAGCATAAGTAAAGACCATCAATAAAAAAATTACTCCCTGAAAAAGATGTTTAGCTTCATTTCAGAGTGAGTATTTCCAGTTTTATAAATTAGTATTTAAATTCTGATCGTTTCTTCTTTCAAGCATCCTTTTCATTTATTATTTCCAAACCATTGTTAATTTGACTCCTGTTTTTTGTAAGCATAAATCACCAGCAAGTTCCAGATGTAGAAAGATTTGGAAAAACTTTAAATGAGGCAATAAATACCAGCTATGTTCCAATATTATTTTCACTTCTTATTTCATCTTTATTTTCTTCCAGCAGCCACAAATGAAAGCATGACCATGGGATAACCTGTAGAATCATAGAATCTGATGAGTTTTGAAGTAGCAGCTTCAAGAGACAAAATTCAGCAGTAATTTTATGCAAGTTAAAGACACTTGAGGTACATTGGATCTGCAACAGGATAACACCTCCCAGGCTTCCCCATTGGCGCCCAAGCCCTGGCACAAAATAAATATAAATAAAAGTCTTGCTCCTCTGTGATACAGACCATACATAAAACATATGAGGGCATTAAAATGATCTGTAAGGTCATATTTTGGTGTGCTATAACCAGGCATCACCTGGTTACCATTTCACATTTTAAAGGTACAATATTTAAATCTTCTATGCCTTTTCAGTATGACATTTCCTTCCAACATTGAAAAGGCAGTGGATGAGTCTTATCTCACCTTAAATTGTGAAGGAAACACACCATACACACTACCCACTAGAACGTACATCTGCAATAACAAAATAAAACTTTTCATGAAGTTGCAAGTCTCATTCCACTCTTAATGAAGACCCTTTTCTCTTTAATTTGAAAGTAAATAACACAGATATGTTTTGGTAAATACCATACTTTAGATGCACGTGGGTTTTTGTACATTTGCTTCCTTTTACATATGGCTGGGTTCAGCTCCCCAAGAGCTGTTGTGAATTTACCCAGCCAGTCAACAAAAATGATAAAATGTGAGTTATCTGATTAACCACAAGTATGCACGGCGGTTCGAATTGAGAATATTCATGATCAATCAACCCAGCCAATTGTATCTGGGAAAAGCTGTTAATAAAAGATATTTGAAGAGATGAACTCCAGGAAATTGTGATCTGTTTGTGGTGATTCCAGAAGTAGAAAAGAGGGACTAAAATAACTCGATACACTACTCTAGCCAGATTATTCTCTCTGCTCCACTGAACACCCGTAAGCACAGTCAGCTATTAAATTAGCACTGCTAAGCTCTGCTATTTGTGTTGGCTATTTTTATACACAGCAGACAATAATCATTACTTATTCAGAGCCTAGGCTTTAACACCAGGTGTGATTTTGTCATCAGGGGATCTATTTTTCTACTTTTCAGAGTTTTCATCCACATCAGTTTCCATCCCCACCAGCACCACCTATTTCTCTCCTGAGGGTTGTGTGGTGAATGCTGATTCCAGGCTCAGCGTGGTGCACGGTGCTTGATTTGCACTGATTGTCAGAAATTGTCACACACAGACTTCTGCAGGGATGTGCAATGAAAATGTGATTTTGGTTATGTCCCTTGCATTAGAGATCACCTCTAATTTTCTGTTATACATCATCCATACCCTTCCCAAAGAAAGGCAAATCTCTGCTTAAAGTGTTGGTTCCTCAAAAATCTACCTGGAATAATGAAAGAAATGTATTCACTGTATTTACTCTCAAAACATCACACAAAAGAAGCAAATTTTTTTCCCTATACTAATGAAAAATGCTCAGCTAATAAAAAGCTTGATTACATGCTGTAAAGGGCTGACTTTCTGCTTTGCTATTCAGCTATTCAAACAGAAATAACGTTGCAAAACCTTAAGAACTAAAACCAAGAAAGAAATAACAAAACTTCTGCACACTTTTTTAGAGAGACCCCAGTTTGGAGAGAGTTGCAGATGAACACAAACTCCTGCTACAGGCATTTTTGGGAAAAAGACAAATAAACAAACAAAGCTACACATGACTCTCTTTGACAGATTTCTTTTTCAGCTTAATGAACTTAAGTGCAACCAGATGAAGCAAAAACATGCATTTTTTTCTCCCCAAAAAACATGAGAAGATCCATTTCCTTTCATGTGAGACTTTTAGTCCAACCTGAAGCAAACACAGAGCTGAGCTCTAAGTATTCACTTCTATAAAATCCTATTAACAAATACAAAGCAACTTGGGAATATTACTCCAGTGATAGATTGCAACTTTCAAACTAGTCTAGAGTAGCAATTCTGTAAAAATGACACCAGTTTTAACTGCATAAAATAGATTTTTTTAAAAAATACTTCAGTCAGCAAGCAGTCAGGGATGTGGGAATACCCTCATATTTACAAAATTTCCCTTCCTATTGCAAGCACCAAGGGATAACTTGGACTGTAAACAGGGAACTCCAGAAACACTGAAAATGGAATTCCAAAATACACTTATGACTTGAATGTTTGAAAACATAGCTATAAAAAACCCCCACCCAAATACAGTTCAAATAGCAGCTTCTGTACTTTACCTCAGTTTTGATCTCCAGGCTGAGGATGGCTTGACTAATACAAGGCAAGAGAATGTAGAGCATTCCCATTTTTGTATGTCCTGTGATACTCACAAACATTAGAGAAATGCTCAAGAAAGCAGAATTAATATTTTCTATCCTCCACGGACATGAGGGGGTTTTATTGTTGTTGATTGTGGTGTCTGTTGCTGTTAACAACATTAATAACTCAGTAATTCTCCTGGCCTCCTACAACTGTCTTGAGAGTATTGAAAAACTCAGAAATGTGAGAAAACTTACAAATAACTTTATGGTGATTATTTTATCCAGACCTTAACAAGACTGGTTAGGGTGCGTGCTACAAAATATTACCGTAGTTTGCTTGGTAGTGTTTGCAAGATGTGATGGCACAGAAGGCTCAAGTCATGAATTTGAATTCCTTGGTGATAATTTGGTCTCTTTCTGCTTTGTGTATCATCCTAATCCTATGGAAATTAGATGGTTTCTGTTCTAGTGAACATCAGAATCCACACCTGAATAAGTATTTTTACAAGTTTACAAAAGTAAAGCAGGGCACAGTGCGCACAACGGGAAACCCCAACTTTATCAATTTGCTCTGACAGCTCTGCTTTACTCTCATGGAAACATTTTGCTTCACATTTTTACTGCACACATCCTATATGAATGATGAGAAATCAGCATCCACGTAGATCTTAAAACCTGTAGTCAACTATTTAGAAATATTAACCACCATTTAAATGAACTTGCTTGTTCTGCAACAAAATCCCACAGCATTCAGAAACAGCAAACAGAAACAAGCACTCAGGCCAAGAGAGAAAAGGAATCATATGATTGAAAAATATTTGCTATGTTACACTGCAGTATCCATGTTCCTATTCTACCCCTCACATTTTTAAAGTCCTCAAGAAGTTTCTGTAGAGGCACCCATGCTGCATCTATTTTGCACCAGGTGTGGAAAAAACTGACACATTTTGCTTTTTCCCAGCAGCATCAATCACTAAAGTCTTAGTGCTACACTCTCAGCACGTGTTCAGTCACCCAGATAACTTCACCACTGAAAAAGAGGGAAGTGATCCAGCAGCGCTGCAATATGGAACATACCCTGCTGTACTTGGCCCCTTCAGGTCTGTTGCCCAGATGAAAGGTACAAGTAAAGTCACCTTTTTTAAGCAAATGGGCATATTTCTCTTCTGTATATTGACATCTACTCTGTGCAGCCCATAGCTATGTATGAAAATAATCCCTTTTGAAAAATAGCAGTTTAGTGCATAAAGGATTACTCTCTACCAAAATTTCCCCTACTCATCCAAATTGTACCTGTGGCTTATTGACAGTGCCTTTTACTGCCGTGCATAAATCACCCAGTGAAGAGGCAGGGTTGTGTCAAAATAATGCATCTCTTCAGCAACATAATATGGATCTGCATATCTGTGAAAACTTAACAGGATAAATAAATGATCACTTTTAGCTGTCCATGTTCTCTCAGATCTACACAAAGAAATGGCTGATGAGGAGCAGCTCATCACCTGCCTTCAGCTTGATTTATGGGCAAACTTTTTTCTTCATTTTTCTGTCCAGAAAGATGTTGGAACCTCCTCAGGTGTTTTTGAGGCTCAGCTAGACAAAGCCACAGCTGAGCTAGTCTGCCCATTGGTGACAGTCCTGAACTGAGCATATGGCTGGACTGGCACAGGTCCCTTCCACTCAATGTTTCTGGGATTTTCCATTATGGAACCAGTCTCATATGTGAACTGGAAGCTAACATCATATTTCTTATGCTTTCTGTTCTAGCACAGCATAATTTTCCTTTCTAGATACCTTTGCCCATACTAAGGTTCCTCTTTGTAAAAATAATTGCATCACTTCCTTCTGAACAAAAAGTTATTTGTTGAGCTGCCATGACTTGCAGAATTACAAAACTAAAATCGTAAAAGCTTAAGGAATTTCCTCCTTTTTTAAGACAACCTCATCTGGGAGGACTGTAGCAGAAGTGAATGCAGAAAACCCAGACTGGTCTGACCTTTAGAATCTCAGAGTGTTTAAGGTGTGCCAGTTGAATTGATTTCCTATGTCTCTCATACTGTATTTCCCCTACACTGGCAAACAGGACACTGGGCTGATTCATGAGAGCCTCTATTTGCATGTTAAACTTATTGGCTTTGGCTGGCTCAGCTTCTGTCAGTAATGCTCAACAAAATATATTCACACTCTGTTCCCCCTCTTGAGTTCTCCATGTGAGAGAAAATATACACACCCCTATATTTACTTGCTCTGCATTTACTGCATTCTGATTTTAATGCTTTTACTATGAAAATTGGGGAAACCAGTGCACAAACTTTTAGAAAAAAACCTTGATTCATGACTGATAACTGCTGACTCATCCTGTGCTGTCACACCTTCTGTCAACATTTCTCTTCCTTGCAGGGGAGAACCAGTCCTTAATTTTCTTCTTCCTTGGGTTTCCTCATGGTTTATTGCACTTGCTTCTTTGTAGGACCACAGCTCTGCTAGATCTTTTTCACATATTGCATTTTAGTTATTTTACTAATTTTCAGTGTTAGTTTTCTTCACAAACATCCTCATTTTCCTGCTTATTTGGAGCTAAACATCTGTGTGTCTTACCTGCTCAGTGCAGAGTATCATTTCTACAGCACTAAAATTTATATCTGAAAACAATTAAGCAAGAGTTTTCCTCAATTTGTTGTGGCTGAACTTAATTTCTTGAACTACTGGTTGTATTAACATTCCCAGCAATTTAAACCACCTAACTTGGTATCCCGTCTGCCACTGGAAGTATCTAAAGCACTACAAAGAACTACTAAAAATTAAGAAATTTTCTGTAGCAAACTAAGTGAAAGCAACTGAGTTAAATAATTAAATGCTCTACTTCATTAAGCTCTTCATAGAATTAATTTTACGACTTGAAAATTTATTCTTTCCACAAGATAAAAAAGCAAAGCAATAGAAATGATAACTGTGTTGTGCATGTGATTACAACAATGGCATTCAGCTGCCGAAATAGATGCATTTAATGCTATTTTAGATGATCCCAAGATGTATATTGGGACAGCACACACGGTTGAGGGCCCCCACACTTCCAGAGCAGCACCTGAATGCTGCTAAAGAAATGTCAGATCAGTGTGATTTGACAGCTGAATCACTCCTTAAAAGTCTAATTATTTTTTAGAAGTGTGCACACACACACACATATATATATATATAAAAATCAGTAGTGCTACAAATCTTAAGCCCATACAATATCCTAGAAACGTAATTAAGAGTCAAAATTTTCAACATTTTAGCCTAGCTTATGACAGAAAACAATGGAAGCCTCTCAATATTCCTTCATGGAACAGAAATCCAAATTTGGCTCTCCCTGTCACTATATTTATATTATTTTACTGCCTAAGATTAATGGAGCATAGAGTGGAGGCTGAGATTCCTGTCTCTGCCATCCCTTTTAAAATCACTCTCCTTCCAAAATGCTTAAAATTTTTGTGCTGAAACGTTCACTCATTTGACATCATCATACATAAAGATTTATGTTAATGAAAAATTGATTACATATTCATGGAGCTGTAGTGTGAGAGCTGCAGAGAAACTTTAGAGGCTTTTAGAAGAGTGCACTGATTTCTGTGATTTCTGTGACCACAGCACATGACTTTCCTTTTTGGCAATATTAGGGGCTTTTTAGAAATTATGGTAAGCTATCATTGCTTACTGACATTTGTGGGTTTATTCAACCATCTTAACTCAGTCTGACTGCTCAAAAAGTTGCAGACAGGAATTAATTTCAAACTTGGCTTTAAAGCTGGATGCAGATTCTTAACGTAACAGGACTAATACTACTCCTGCCGTCATCATGACTCTTAATAGAGTTTAATTAATTGGATATAAACATTAAAATTATGAATATTACCCCCAAATAATGTTCAGCTAGTACTAATTATCTGAATATTTAAGTATTCGGTTTCCCAATGAGCCAAGTCATGACTTTGGATGGCATAAAAACCAAAGCAGCAGCATTGGAATCACTCAAGGATAAAAAGTATGAGACCAGAATCAGATCATTTATCTAGAAATGTTACAAGGAAACTTCCATCTTAAGAATTTCAGTTTGAGAAGTCTTCCAACTGCTCCCATTAACAAACAATTCATTACTAGAGGCAGCAATAAGACAAAAACTCTGAATCCATTCACATTTTCCAGGAAAAACAACTTACTACTAGCACTGCATAAAAGACACATGGCCTCTATAAAGCAAAATTTTATTCAGACTCATGTAAAACTCATCTGAATGACTGATGTACTGAAGAGCTAGATTTCATTTTAGATAAATTTGCTGTTGTTTTTAGGATTAATTTTAGTAGATGTGCCATAACTAGTAGTTACTAACTGCAAGGAATACATTGCATATGTATTTCCTTCATTAACTGTTTCTAAGATATCAAAAAAGGATATAAGGATTCTAGCCTATGTGGATCACTAACATGATCAATTGCATTATAAGTGAAAATTTCATTGTTATTTTTGATTCTTCATGTTTTAGATTAATGGGGATTCAAAGGTTGTTAAATCTCCTGCATTCATTAGGTTTTCAGTAAGTGGAAAATTCTCACTGGCATTACACTAATGAAGTACCCTTAAAGTCAGCTGGTATAAATTGTCAATGTGGCACATAATGACTTGACTCAAATACATCAAGAGGTTTAAATTCATGGAAAATTCCATAAGAACCCTTTCTAAGTTTTTAATCAATTTAGTCCAAACCATTTTTTCCCCCTTTCAATTGCCAAGTTGCAGCTTAATTAAAAAGGATCGAATTTTTGAGAATTTATCCACAAAAAGGGATTTCATACAAACAAGTCAAGCCTTGTGGTCTTGCTTTTGTCTTAGTAAAGTTCGTATTCACATTTAGTTCCATCAAATAAAATTGCCAAAATACCAGCTCTGTGTTTCTTTCCTTTTGAGTACCTGAGTTCACAACCAGTAGCGTTTTTTACCAGAAACCCCCACTATTTATATCCAAAACAAATCTGTGCAGATTGATTTACTTCTAAAGCAAAGGCCAACAAGTAAAATTAGAAAAAAGCAAGGATAGAGATCAGCGAGTAATGTCACTCAGAAAAAATCCTGCAGCCATGGAAAAAACAAAAACCCAAAAAACCCAAACCAAACCAGAACCAAGCAAACAAAAACAAAAACAAACAAAAAACCCAAAAAACAAACAAAGCCAAAACAAACCCCCAACCCACCCCAAAACCATAAAAACCCACTCAGAAATCTGATGTGTACTTGCAGTATAACGTGATGTTTGTCAGCACACATTTTTTACAGAGATGTTTATGAAGAAATGCTGACATGTTCCCTAAGAGCAGCAGCAAAATGATGAAAATAATGAACAACAGTAGATGCAGCCATTAGCTTTTTTATCCCATTTATGCCAGGAAAACTTGCCTATTTCCCTTGCAAAACGAGACACGGGCTACGTCTACACCACAGTCAGCAGCATGAGTGCAGCAAATGCGTCCTCACATGGATAAATTGAAGACATCTAGCTCAAGTATTGGCAAGAGAAAAGAAAAGAAAACAAACCACCACCACATAAATATGTGGCCTAATTATCCTGAGTCCCGGCTGGAACCTCCTTGTTGATATCTGGACTGACTGGATTGATGCAGGACTTCAGTGTTTTCCATGTCCCATCGAAACCAGCAGGCCTACTTTAAATTAGAAGCCTGCCCTGAACTAGAAATAGCTTTTCAGTGCTAATTAAAATATTCTGACCAGGTGGCTTGGAGCTAAATGTTGCAGCTCACTGCAAGAAAGTCAGCTCAGCTGGAGGGCAGAGTCCAAGCATCAGGGCCTGGAGGTTATCAGAGCCAAAGCAGGTAAAAAAGGATGTTCTGGGCTCATCCAGGTTGTGATTGTGAGAAACCACAATGGAACTGCACATCTGTCCCCAAAAACACATCAGATCCTAACAGATGAGAATTCACCCTTGCAGCAAAGGAGGTACAACAGTACTTACACAGGCTCTCAGTTAAATATTCTTGTGTGAAGATCAGGGCTCCTCACAATAAACAGCCTTCTGATGTTTTCAAACCTGAATTAAATATTTTATCCATTAGAAAAAAAGAAAAAAACAGCACAGCTTTACAGCAGAATAGAATTCTGTTCATCAGCTTAAAGATAGACTTCATTTTCACTCACTCAAGTGAATTTCACCTACAATTTGGTATCATACAGCTCATAAATCACTTAAGCCTAAAATATTTTATAGACCTGCATTTGTCCTCTGAGCAGATGATCCAGGAATGCAAATACAAAGATTTGGAAATCCCTGTATAAGACTGGTGATGAAAAATTATGTATCTCCTCACCTATTTCGTTTTCCTGGGATATTCCACCTCTAGGGAAAACTTGCCTACTATACTTTCTCTGAGATTCCTTCCAAATAAAAGAATCAAAAGGAGTCTTTTTGAGAAGGGGGATAACTTCAGCTGGCCTGTTTCAAGTTAATGATTTCACCTGGAATGAGAATAATATTCTTCCTGAAGAAAGACTTACCTGACATTCAGAATGAGAGCTTTCAAGTGGCCAGGAGCTAAAATCACACAGTGAAATGACTGGAATATATGGTTGGAAACAAAAAGTGCCCCCTGTTTACATAAACAGGCTTGAACTACAAGCAGGTTTTTTCAATTAATACTGTCACTTTGCCAAACACTCATGAAATTTGGCAGAAAACATTGATTCACCAAACCCATGTGAAATCTGTCCCTGGAAAACACAATGCATAATAACAGTCATGGCAGAAAAACGCTGAAGCACACAAGGGTCTGCAGGAATTTTCAGCACTGATCAATGATAGCCAGAAGAAAAGAAAGAAGAGAGAATATAAACTGTTAAGAATATTAAGCTCAAAATGAGATTACTTTGCAGATCTGGTAAATTTAGAGTACCCTAAAGCAGAAAGAGCATGCAGAGAGGCTCGGCACTGAGCTAGTCTTTCTGCTTTATCAAACTGAAAGAACATTCGGCTTGTCCATCTCAGGAGTCCTCAAATATGTTAAAGTTAGTGGCCAGTTATCAATCCACTCACACACCCACCCCAAAGAGCAATCACCAGACGAAATATTTAGCAAATGACTGCCTTCAAACAACATTTTGACTAGGAAAAGCAGTGCCAGAAGGATGAAAGGCCCAGACAAGTGTAGGATGACTGCAGTACATGAAACACCACTATGTTCTGATAGCCAGAGCATTTTGCTCTAATAATGTTGAGAAAACAGAATTTAACAGGTGACATCCAGCAAATACATAATCAGGGAATGCTTAAGTGGCTTGGGATTTGGAAGGCAGTTACTTCAGGAATAAGTTAACTGTTTATGCAGTAGAGTTAAAAATACGTTAAGAAGAGGGTGTAGAATGACTTGCTAGATGTCTTCAGTAATATTTCAGCAGGTACCACACAAATAGTTTTGTTAGTATTGGCAAAACTAAATAAACCCTGAGGAGAAGTATGATTGGAAAAAGCAAACCTTGTGGTGTAAAATAAACATCCACGTCAAAATCAAGTACCAAGCTCACTCAGATTCCTGACAGGAGTCAAGAGCAATGAATTGGCAGCCTCACTGTTTATACTGCTCCAACTCTTCTGTGACTTTAAAGGAAATTTCTTTTTTAGCTTATGCTGAGACCTTGAGGCAGGAAATTCTCCGTCCTACTGACGTTCAGCTGTAGAAATGATGGCAGCTCATCCATTGTATATCTCACCCATCCTATATTCCAACATCAAGGTGATAAAAGATGATTCACCAAAGCAAGAGTTTGTGGTGATTTTTTTTTGTGGTTGATTTGGAATCTAAAAGTACAAATGCGAGAAAAGACTTTGAGCACAAAGTTCAGGATTCTAATTTTAAATTATCCAAGAGATATAAAAAAATTAACGCTCCATGAGATGAAGCTGTGGATTTATATGCCAGCCTGGAGAAGCTAATCCACACCAAACCAGCAGGGATGACTGTGGAGAGGAGAAAATAACACATTCTTGTTATCAGCCTTAACACAAGCTTACAATTTTTGTGCCTTGTCCTCATCCAGATTTTCAAAAATCTCCTTCTGAGATGTTGCTTCGTGTAATTCAAATACTAATTACAGGCTTTGAAGGATTTTGAGGTGCTGGAGAGTTTCCCTTAAAAATGAGTTCAAATTCTAGGGATTTTACAATATTTTCTGGGATTCTTGAATGAAAATAAGTCCTAGATACAGAAATAAAACAGACAATTGTGCAAGGTTACATGAGTGAAGACTACGTGAAGAGCAGAGTGTTTCCACTGCCTTCAGTAGAACTAGACTTAGAAAAACCAGAGAAAAAGAAAAAAATCAAAAATCCCCAAATCAGGCAAGCTGCCTTGTCATCTCCTGCTGTGCTGGCAGGCAAAGTCCAGTGTGACAAATAGCATCCTTCCTAACACAGTTATTATGTCTGGTAGGGTACTCACTCTCTCTTCTAAATCATACCAGTAATGCCAGTAGGAGTTATTGACTAAACCACATTTGCTGAGACTTACTTGGTTGTCAATAGTATTGAAAGGAAATTTTAAAAAGTATATCCATGTAGCACTTTATGGTTGTGAGGGATTTTTCTGATTTAAAATTATATATAGCTGTGGCAGGCTTTGCATCCAGGATGTGGTTTAGATGTGTCTGGAAATCTAAATTAAAAAGGCAGCCTAAGAGCACCCAGCAAAAATTGGGCACATTGAAAGTACTAAAATTCAACAGAATGAATTTTCCCTCGTTAGTGTTATTGACTTCTCCTACCAATAAAATCTCCCTCCGTTGCATGAATATGATTTACATTCAGAAAGTTCTGATTAGATGTGTATCTCATGTTCTCCACTAAGTTACAATTTCTCTAAAACATTTCATGGCTGCTGTGAAGAGATTCATTGTGGATATTGGACAACAGTGGAAATTGCTGCATAAAGATTACATTAATCGTGAAATCATCAGGCATTAATTCTACCAGCTACTCAAGAGGCCAATATTTCTCCTATGTGGTTAGGGAAGGACAGTGAAGGTTGCCAAGCTTATCAGAAAGTCAAAAAATAAACTGGGACTAGAATTTGACGACTATGACAACCAGTCAGCTGGAAATTTCCACAGGACTCAATAATGTCAGAGTTCTGACAAAAAAAAAAGAGCAGTAAACACTCCATCTGCCCTCACTGCACCATCTGCATAAGGACTGATGAAGTTTCTCAACAATGCCTAATTTTTGATAGGGGTCTTTTGAATTTTTGTCCCCCCACAGTGAAATATTAGAGAATTCCAGCATAAATGAACATATTCTTTAAGTGTATCAACACAAGAAGGCTTTCCCAGCAAATGCAGAAGGCTCATTCCTTAAAGGAGGAATTAACTCTTTGCCATTATGCCTCTCCATTGTTGGCTGGGGATTTTCTATATGAAAACATTGTGAGAGAGGAGAAGACAGTCTTAAACTACAGACATTCCTTCTTTCCTGTCTTCTTGGTGTCTTTAAGTGAAGTCCTGATGTGAGCTCAGTTGAAGTTTCAGTACTGAGTGAAATAAACGCAGTTTATATGCAGCATAATGCCAAAGACTCATCTGGAAGACGAACAATTTTTTTCACTCAAAACCCTCTTTTTGAGCCACATGGGTAATGCTCCAAGTGTTATGTTAAGCAACCATTATTCTAAGAGAGCCAGCATTAAGGATCCTGAGCTTAAACTGTCACTTCTTGAGGCAGATTTATGGCTTATGACAGTAATTGCTCACACCAAAGGAGCGAGCTGGTGCTCCATCCACAAAGAGATGTTGCCATTAGATGAGGGTAGGGATCTGATAATGCTTGGGTTTTACTACTAGAAAATTACCTTTCATTTAAGTTTAAAAAGAAAAAAAAAAAGCATACTGTAAACAAACAGGCACTTGTGTGTGTAAGCAAATATAAATGCTGGTGGTTTTGTTCAGCTTTGGTTTTTCTAAAGGAACCTGAAGCATGGCGCACTTATTCCTCTGTGCTTGACTTTGTGTTGCTTCAAATGAACTGGTTAAATCTTAATTTATTTTGTGTTGCCTGAGTACATGTGCTCATTACAAGTGTTAAAAAAAAAAGTGAATGTAAAAGCAAGGCAAACAAAACATCTGTGAGAAGGAACATAAATCTTGTGTCTGTAAATTGCTGGATTGGGATCTTTGGAAAAGGCAAAGGCCAACTCTGTGCACCCAGAAAGTCAGTTTTGAAATTTTAATATGGACTATTGAACAAGGAAAAATAGGAAGGCTTCCTGATTGTGAAGCTACGTATTAACAAAAATAGATAAAACGAGGTCCCATCTCCAATTCTCTCTCCATTTTAGGTTTAAAGATCTTTTCCTAACATTGCAATATGTCCTCCCTCAGAAAACAGAATAAGCAAAAAAATAAAACAGCTTTATAAAGTCTACTGTCTGCTATGTTTTTCCAGGTTCTGCTCTGCCAGTAAATCCAAGCATGATCTGAATAGCAACAGCAAGTTTATGGACAATGAATAATAGCATGACATAGCTAATTAATGCTATTTCAGTCGAGACTGTTTAAACAATCAAGCCTAATTGTGCTAAACAATGTGATGGGTTTATATGGACAGCAGTGAATGAGCAAATCCAATGGAGATTTAAAGCTAAATCCAGACTAATTTATGCTTTACGGGTATAACAAACTCAACCAAGTACTTTCATTACTTACATCTCTGGGTGGTTCTGCTTTCTTTCCTAAAAAACCCACAAAAACAACACCACACACTCACACACACAAAAAAAAAACAAGCACAAAACCAAACACAACATCCTCCACCAAACATATCCATTATGCCTTGTTTGGACAGATTTTCTGTCACCAGCTTAAAATCAAAAAAATAAGTACATGCCATTGATTGTACAGAGCAGCTCAGCTGCTGAAGGTGCAAAGATTCTTCCTGGATATTTATGCCTCTCTTAGGCAGAAATCTTGAATCTGGGTAGGTTCTTCCTTATCACCTTGTGGCTACTCTTGATATGGTGGGGTAAATAAAGCCCCTTATTCTGATCAGTCTCTGACATGATCAGAGTTCTGGATGTGTTTTAAATAAAGAGAAATCAAAATAATCAAAACTGATCACCTGCAAGCAGTCCAGTTTCATTTTGTTTACATCAAAGCAAAGGGCCAATCCTACTGTACTCCAAAGATTCCTTAATGGGGAAATGGTGATGGGGAAAGGTGTGAAAAGAGAGAAAGACAGAGCAAGGACAAAGCTGAAAGGTACAGAGCAGTCAAAAGCAGTTTTGTCTGTGTTGAATTCATACCCTCTGTGAATTCCTAATTTTATCTTTCCTCCTGCCAAACCATCCAAGCTCCATCACTACAGCAGCAGGTCATGAGTGTTCATCTTCCAACACCAATATCTAATTTCTTCAAATTTGGCTTTGAAATCACTTAAAGATGGGCCATGGTCCCAGCCCAACTCTCTGCACAGTGACAATACATTGTGACTCTCACCTGACATTGGTTCATGGTCTTGCCAGGTAGAACCCATCTTCTCCATCACAAAGTCAAGGGCAGTATTGGACAACCAAAAATATGGAGACCAATGGAATTAATGGCTAACTTTATATTAGGAAAGGAATTATTGCTGAGTAACGTAAATTTCAGATCTGAAATAGACATATCTATGTCATTTTATACCACACGTCAATCTGAAGCATTACCATTAACAGGTAAACCATTAAAGTACACAAAACTCCTACAAAGTGTTTTATTGCCCTAAGAGATTTATTCAATATTTAAAGAGACTTATTACCTTTCTCTACCTTACTTTCTTTTTAGTCAGTCAGTTTAAGCACAAATCTAGTTAAATGTGCATTTAATCTTCATTATATCAAGATAAAGCTGGTAGTAATTGTCCTTCCAATCAAACCACATAATAAAGCTCTGCAGGATTTCTCTTCTGCAATACTTGGGTTGGGCAGTAATTTATGTCACTTTTGCTACTTGGGTTCTTCTCCATAATGAGATTTTTAAGTGTCCTACCTGACATTTACATTCCTGATGAGATTTCCACACCTCTGCTGGGGTCCATAAAGACCAGTATTAATAGCTCAAGCTGTTTTACGGAATTAAAAAAGTTCAAATTTACTTTTGTATTATGGCCAAGTATAATAGCACCTTCCAGTTCAAATATACTAAACACACATGACTATAAAGTGCTTCAGAGTTAAACACATTTAACTTGCCCACAGTAGAAAACAACTATTACATTTGTTGACTGTGTTAGCAGTTTTTCCCT
>NW_008237911.1:50276-59775 GCF_000691975.1 Corvus brachyrhynchos | reverse complement strand
CCCTACAAGAAATAAAAAATCTTCTCACCCCAGGTATTCCTGGCCTTTCTCTTTATCCCACTTGGTTTTCTGTCTCTTCTATTTGTTGCTCTAAGCTCCAGAGGTGGGAGAAGGGAGAGTTATCCCTGCTGGTACTTAGGAAACAACCTTGGGTTTTATTTTTGGGGAAGCAGGGAAGGAAAACCCAGTCTGGCTGTTACATCTGGAGGAGGAGAGCTTAGAGATATCCGCACTCCTGAGTGCTGGGGTGGGGTTAGAGGTGGATCAAAACTATTTGGAAGGGGAAAAGGTGAGCCAGTCCAAGGCTGGCTACTGCCTTTTAACACACCAGAAACTCCCCTACTGTTTCAAGAAGTCTGTGAAGAAGATACTGCTTAGTGTTCAGCCAGAAAGGAGGGGAAATGCTCTGTATGTTTGCTGCCTGAGAGAGTTCTGTTTGCTTGTTTTGAAGAGACTGAAAAGGTGTGATTACTCTTCTTTTTTTTTGAGAAAGAGCAAAAGCACAGTGCAGGGTCCAGCACTATTTGCAGTGTTTGTTCACTTAATAGCTTGGGGCTTGAAAATTTTGATTTGATTACACTTTAGTGCTGATTTAGTCAGTAACAAGTGGTTTCAAAGCACAGGAGTTCAGACTACCCTAATTAACTGACTTTTCAATCACCATGCAAGATGATTTTAACACCCTGCCCCTTAACTGTAACAAAAATATATTTATCTTGCATTTACTGCAGGATAAAATACTGAATAGTGAGTGTAACACTAAAGAAAACACTGAAATCTTACCAAGCAAGGCCACAATTCCTGCCCACAAATTGTATAACCGGAAAATTTTCTTATAGTAGACTCCAAAACCAGCTTAAACAGGGAGATGTACTTCCTTTAGCAGCCTTGCATTTTAGGTACACAAAATATTTTTACCTGCTGCTATCACTTGTGAGTATGTTCTGACATGGCTAATAAAAAAATACACATTAGCAGAGTAATCATCATCCTGTGTTATAATTTCTCACCTCTAAGAAATTAATGTGCATAATTTGTTTCTGTTTACATGCAATATTGTAATGGCACAACAGCTTAAGCAAATGTAGCATATTTTCTGAGTGCCAGCCAGGGGCTGGATGCTTTCTGCAATATTAAGCATCAATCCTTCACCAGGATAAAAAAGCTACAAATATTTTTTTCTCGTGGTAGAATTGATTTTTGCAAATGGAGCCTGGTTCAAGTGGTGTAATCATCTTTCCTCCTTTTAGCAGTTGCTCAATGCACAACCTCATCCATTCAGTCACAATCAATTGGGTGATAAAGTATTTCCCTCATCAGTGAAAAAGGAGCTTGTACCTTGTGCACTCAATATCAGTCGTTTGTTTAATTGGCTAATAAGAGATTATTCCACCTACAAAACCGAGCTGCAGGAACTCTTTTACTTTTAAAATTATGCCAGGTCTTCTCCAGTGATTTCAATTCCCAGATTTCTATAATACAAAATTTTTGAATGCTTACCCCTTAAATTTAATTGTATAACTTCATTTCAAAAAGATGTCTCCATACAAGACCTTGCTGAGAAAACTGAAAAACAAGAAAAGCTTTCCTGATGCAGGGAGAGAATATTCATTTCTGTAGTTTACAGGAAGATTAAAAAATTAGGAAATTCCCAGCCTAATTTACTTTAAGAGGAATCACTTTTTCTGGAATACTTTTTTTTCAGTTCCTCTAAATTATGGCAAATATCTTTTTTATGCACAGATTTTGAAGAAAGCATTTCTCATATATAGGATGATGGGATGGTTTGGTTTGGGTTTTTTCACCAGGTTTTGTAAACAGTTATTTAGCATTTGAGGCTGCAATGTTAAATAATGTTGATATAGAGAATTTCACTGAAGTTATGGATATATCTGACTTTCCATTTTTAAGCATTTGCTGTTTCTTTGAAAATTTTGTCTCATAGTATTGCTTCATTTCTCCCTTTTTCATGTCTTGAGAGGTTTCAAGACTATTTTAGAGCTTGGGGTATGACAAATGGTACTTGTGAGAATGACTTCCTGCCCAAACTCATGGGATATCACTCACACAAACTCCTAATTACTAAAATTTTCAAATTATTTATCAACTTATTTTTGAGAGGACACTGTGCAGCAGGTGATCTGTTTGCATGGCTGAAGCAGGTATGCAAACAACTAATCTTGGCTAGAAATAGCTGTTACTGTCCTGGAGGTGCTGATTCCTCTGTGCACACTAAACATGAATCTGAATTTGAGCTGCTTTGATGACAACACATATGCAGAGTCAGCTACGTCTCATTGATTTTTTGGGAGGTGGGTGGAATGTACATCATAATTTCCTACAGCCATCCCTAAAACAATTGATCCAAGCCCCATTTTTCACCAGATCACTGAGTGTTAATTCAATTTGATGGGCACAGCAGGCAATAATACATCCTACAAGGAACTTACTTTCGGTGGCGTACAAAGTACGTCCTTTTCATCCAGACAGGTTTTTGATGCAGATCAAATGAATTTTCATTTCAAACCTTTTCTGGCTGTCTTTCAGTAAATCAGCATGGTTTTCCTTTTGCTTCTTCTGTAATTTTTCCATGACAATCTAGAAAATAGAACAACAAAACTACCAGCACCACAGGCAGGCCTCCTTTTACACATACTACCTCCTTTTACACATACTACCTCCTTTTACACCTACTTTCTGTACTGAAAAAGCCCTGGATTAATTAATTCTAGATAAAAGTCTAAAAAGTCTTTAGTCTTTGCTAAAGTAATATATTTAGCAAAGCAGAAGATTTAAAAAAAATAAAAATAATAGAAAAGCATTGTTTTCTACAGCACTGCAAATGCAGTACAGCAACTGCTCAAAGAAGGAACAAACTGGATTTGTTCCACTTTAGCTCAGCCTGAGGAAGTAAAAAGAGGAAATAGCAATTAAATATGGAGGTAGTGGTTGACCATGGAAACTGATAAAAGTTTTTCTCTGGGCATTATTAAACTGGCAATTAAAAAAGTGGACCCTACTAAAAAAACCTAAAATTTTTCCATTAATAGAATATGAAGATTGAAAGAAGAAGAGCAAAACCATAAATCTTTGCCAGACATTATCTTAATTTATTTCTGTTTTCAGAAGAAAAACAAAAACTTGTGGAGAACAAAAAGAACAAAAAGGAAATGGAACAAATTGTCATCTTTGGGAGCCCACGTGCTAAATTAAGTGAAGTAACCTTGACTAAGTGGAAAAATCGACTTCATATTGGTCTAGGGATATGACCTTTGGAGTCTTAATGAGAGCTAGTAAAAAAATAAAGTATTTCCAGATAAATTCTTGCTGCTATAATCTGAGAGAAGGGAAGCTAAAAGAGTACAGGGGGGATTTTGAAAGTGATCAAGTGCACATACAATTAATAGCTCATCAGGGGTTGTTAAGGACGTGATTAAAGGACAGCCAATTTACTAAAGACTTAAGAGGTTAATGGTGAAGAAAAAATAAAGTGACAATATCCTCCCTTCCTCCTCTCTCTCCTTTGATTGTGATAAATGTATGCTTTCCACACATCCATGAACACAAGATTTTCCCTGGGAATTTAAATAAGCACACTACCTGAGAAGACATGCAGAAATTTAGTTGGGAAAAGAAGACAAGGTGGGAATGGTGGTGTTGTAATGCAGTGGCTAGAGGAGACTTTTAAAGTTTTTAGAAACCCAAAGCATTTAAAAAGAGTAAATTAATAATCTCCACACACGTTGTGTTGTTGTTGAAGGCCGATAAACTCTCAGTGAGAGATAAAAATGCACTTTGCCCAAATGTGGGCAAGGTTAGCCATGCTTTGTCCATGCCATTCCCTATTCCACACACTTGAGAAAGTGTGGGTTAGGGTGCATTTTAAGGTGATTTTTGCTGAATAGAATAATTTTAATGCCTTTTAGGCCATCGTGAGATCAATGACCTTTTCCAAAGGGCAAAAACAGAAGTAGGACATTTCTGATTGTGAATTCTCCTTCTTGCATGCTTCAAATTATATCAGAAAGTCCTCAGTCTACCTCCAGACCACCCAGATTTACCTGAGCAGTGTCAAGACACTGTCTGTAGTCCCAATTGCACTCCTTCTTTATTTTAAACATGAATTACTGAACCTTACTTCAACTCATACTTGGAACGGGGAGGGGCAGAATAAGAAGGAGGAATGTAATTTATAACAAATAGGATCATGAGATCTTTGTAAATATTGAGTTTAGGAAATGTTAATTCCACACAATACAAATCCCTAAAGGTAGAGAGGCTGAAGAGTCAGAGCTTCACTTAAGGAAGGCTCTGAGTGGCCCTGAAGTTGTTTCTTCTTCACCTTCTCCCTTTCCCTCTCCAGCAATCCAAGGAAGTTTTTGGACCACAAGGCTGATATGGATTTGATACATCTCCCTTGAAAAATGGCTGCTTTTAGGAATTTTTAGGACATTTGAGCACTCCAAGGTAAACCACACAGACTGAATTACATGGCTGTCTAAACTAGAAGTAAATGAACTATGGAAAACAGAACATGATTTGCTCTGCTTTTCTAGTTGAAAGCCAAGGCAAAGACAAGTTTGAATGCAAAAAGGACTTGCAAATCCTTTAATTGGCTTTCTAAAGCCACACCAAAATCTGTTGTCATAGTGGTGAGATAAATTTGTAACATACATCTCTTCTAAACACCGCTAATCTCAGTGACTTCAGGACAGAAGCAGAGATCAAGCAAACCAGCTCAGCTGCATCAGAGAGCCCCATTTCTGCACATGAATTTCAGTCAGCTGTGAGAAAACTTGAATATTCTTCCATTTATAAAGCTACAAAAGCAAATTTGATGAGCACAGTGAAGGGAAGATCAAGATTTCTTTGTGAGATTTGTCACTCCTCAGCTCATGAAGGAGGGAGGAGTGAAGATGTTTATAAGATTTTGTTTCTTGTTACCGTACTCTGCTTTGATTGGTAAAAAATTAACTCATTTCTGAAAATCAGGCCTGTTTTGCCCACAATGGCAGCTGGTGAGTGATCTCTCATGGTCCTTATACAGGATCCACAAGCCTTTTGTGATATTTTCTCCCACTGTCCAGCCTGAGGAGGGAAGTGATAGTGTGGCTTTCGTGGGCACTTGGTGACCAGACACCGCCAACAAGCCACAGATAGCTAATAACTAGATTTAACCTGGATAAAACTCAAATAAATCACAGTCTTGGGGAGAACTGGGTTCAGCTTGGAGGAACATTCAGCTATTGGAGCTCATTACAGTGATGACAAAGAGCTTTCTGAGGACAGATGCAGCCCCCTCTCTGACGTATGCCCAAGTGTTACTCCTATCACTTCTCTGACACTTAAGGGAAAATATCAGCAATAGTGAGCTGACCTAAGGTCTAACCCTGCATGATTCTGACTCCATAATGTCCCTGTGATGATTACTGGGGAGTTAATTCTCAGCTGTCCTATTAAAACCCCATAAGCCACCTAAGAGGGTCAGAGAGCATCTGAGGTTCTCCTTTAACTGCTATCATAAAATCGGAGGCTGAGTTTACAAAGGATGGCCACCATGAAAAGAGTCCCTCTGGATACAATTTAACACATTTTGTTCCATGTCCTGAGGGTATTTCCACCACAAGGAGATAAAGAAGCAATTGGGTTTTGGATGAAGGTCAGGAATATCCAGAGAAGAGCAAAAGAAATTAATTTGATGGAAATTGCATTAAAATATATAAGAGTTTATTTCCACGCTACAATAAGCTCAGGTGATCCTAACCCTGTATTTATTGAGTTTATTGCTCTCAAAAAATGAGACAACTCCGTTTTCAAAGCAATTCTTTCTTAAAATACAAGCTTGTGATTTTTACAAAAGTTTTTACCTGGAATCACTTTGAATATCCATTTCATGTATTAATAACCAAGATCTGTGGTAAACGGAGATTAAGTTACTTCTCTATGCAAACTAAAATTCTATTTGCATTTAGTGAATGAAATATTCACTTCTATTGTGTCCTGTGAACAGTTATTTAGCAGACATTACTTTCCCAAACAGAGCCCATTAATTTGTACAGTATAGCTTTTCTTTTTGATTGAGTCCAATGATTACCTCTCCATCAAATAACATATTAGAATAATTTTATTCACAAGCAAAAATTAGAGGAGAAAAGTATATTGAAGATGGTCTATTGTTAAGAACAACGCCAGGCCACTAATTTTGATTAATTTGGATTATTTTAACTAAGAAAAACTTTCTTACTGAAGTGTCACTCCTACATTTATCCGTAGCATTCTGAGAAGTTTGAGGGCTGCTGCAGTAAAACTCATGTATCCTCCATTCAAAAATACACAGTATTTTAATATGCCTTAACACCCTTTCAACTGAAACAAAAAACCCCCACAAACAAACAAACAACGCTCCCCAAAAAACACCCCCAAAACCAGACAGATAAAAAAATCCCATCTTAAAAGCCAGAGTTATTAATTGTATCTGTCAGAAGCAATGCATCTTCCTTAGAAGAATAAATTTGCTGTCTCTCACTCATAACTATGTGGGCTTATAATAGAGCAGCTGCCCCAAAGCAATACATGGCAGAATGACAATGAGGTCTCACAAAGACACAGCCCTTTTTAGCAGCAATCTACTGGAAGAAAACAAATAAAAGACCCAATCTTGCATTATCTACTGGGAGTAGTCACAAAGTCTAAGGGATTTCAAGCAAAGTTGTTCCACAAAGGTAAGGAACGTTTCACTTATGTGAAGCTCAGGACCTGAAATTCAAGTTATAAAGCATCATAATCTCTGTAGATGAATACAAAACCAGCACACAGAATAGAAGAAATGATTTAAATCTACCTACAGAGCTGCTTTACATCACTGACATTTCATTCTCCCATGCACAAAATCTCTTTCTGCCAGAACATTTTGGTTTTCAATTCAGGTCTTTCCCATCTGAGCAGCAGAATCTAACCTGACATCTTGTCTCATCTGAAAGACTCGTTGTGGAAGTTTATTTAATTTATGCTTGTAAAAACAGTCACCCGGTAAAATATTTAGTTCTGTTATCATTATAATTTCTTTACTTTTTTGTAGAAAAGACATTTTCTACAGCATGGACACTAAACTGGCAGCATAAGATTTCTTTCATGGAAAAAAAATACTCAGAGACCAACCACCACCACAAGTTGCTATGGGACAAGAAAAGATTTTTCTGGCAGCAAATTTTTAGTGTTCAGCTCATGATAGCATTTTCTCCAAATATTTCATATATTCAAAGAATTTTCTTCAAAAAAGTAAACTACAGGACCCTTGGGTTTTTTTATCTTTTTCATTCCTATCAATCACAGATAAAATAATTGTACAGCTTCTTCCAGAGTATAACATTTATATTTGCATTATGCTGGTTATCATCCACTCAAATCTCTGCTATGGAAATATCAGGGTACAATTATGAGAGTTATCTTTATGCTATAACCCAGACATGCACTTAAGCAGATGTTCAATTTCATGCTTATTAGTAGTCTCATTGAAGCAATGATACTGAATTCTATTCTCTATCTACTTTGCTCTTTTACTCCTTTTACTTCCTTCTGTCTTAGTATCCAGGGCAAAATGAGCATGTTTCCTACATGTGTTCTCCAAGAGATGCCTTGAGCTATCCATGTTGTAAATTTAAGCACTGCTTTCTTCAATAGACTGTAACTTATTATATTTGGTATAAACTGATGCCTTTTTTGCAGCATTTTGCTCCATATTCTATGCAAACTGATACAATATCAGGCTAAAAGCCACAATTTAATGCACTATTTTGGCTGCTGAATGCCTGCAACACCAAAGGTTTCATCCCAAAATCCACGTGTATCATCCTGCTCTTGCATAGGTGGACCCAACCACCGCTCCAGGTGTTAACAGAATTTATTTCCCATGTCAGAAGTTAATTCCCCATTGATACAGGAATGTATTCCTGCTTTTTTCAGCTCATCTCTCAGAGAAGAAATGCTGCATTGTTCCAAGCCAGCAGCACCCACGGCTGCCCTCCAAATGGCTCCACAGAGAGCCCGAGCTTCCTGCAGGAGCATCTGGATTGCTGCTGAAAGGCCATCTGTGCTTCACCGGGAGCAGGATTATAAAACTCTCTGCCAGATAGAACCTTAGGAGATTTTTTTTTTCCCCTCCTGCCCCCAAAAGTAAGTTCCAGCTCGTAAGAGCAGTACCTGGAAAATGGGCCTGTAATAATGACGCCTGGAATTCAGGCGTTTCTCAGTGTTTAAACAAATGTTCGTGAACAAACTTTGGTGCACTGTTCTTCAATTTTTTTTTTTTTTATTTATTTATTTTTTTGGTTTGGTT
Organism: Corvus brachyrhynchos; assembly: GCF_000691975.1. Taxonomy (NCBI): domain Eukaryota; kingdom Metazoa; phylum Chordata; class Aves; order Passeriformes; family Corvidae; genus Corvus; species Corvus brachyrhynchos. The sequence goes on along the minus strand of NW_008237911.1, from coordinate 51,440 downwards.
TTTTTGTTTTTTTTGTCCATTCCTTCTATCTCTCTCCTCACTTGCATATGGAAATCACATCTTAAACTTGCAGGCTTTTTCAGTGCTACTTTCTCCATTGCTTAATAAAAAAATAGATCAGTCCCTAATTATCTGGATCCACTAAACAGTTTTTGAGAGGAAAGAGGCCTTTACAGTTCTGTTTAAATAATTGGAGTGTGCGAGCACATCCCATTGCAGGAGATGTTCCTCTCAGCAGATTTGGTATTTAAATGTGTGATTGGGCTTGTTATATTGGGAAGAATGACTTAAGCAAGAGCCAGGACAAAATATTAGCTGACATCTGGAATAAACAGAGTATCTCAGAAGATGGGCTGATCATACAGGATCAGATTATAATGGGCTACACATCCACCTAAAAACAGAGTAAAAAGAAGCATTTTCTCTCCATAGAGTCCAGACTTGAGGGCTGAGTGAGGAAGAGGAAGAGGGGGGAAAGAAATTGTAACTCCTCTTTTCACAATATCTTGGTTTAGCAACAACAAATATTGTATGAAATTAAAAAGAGAAAAAAATTAAAAAGAAAATGACAACATTTCTTTTTCTGAGAAGGAGGCAGTGACCTAGAAGAGATAAATATCACCTGGAATTCAGAACACTGCTGAAAGGCACACACAATTAGGTCAAATAGAATTATAAAAAATTAAAATGAGGTCCAGAAAAAAAAAGAAGGAAAAAAAAATTTAAAATAAAGCTCATTCTTGTTTAGCTCATCCATATAGATTAAGGACATTTGTATAATGGGGGTTTCATTGTGGTAGACCTGGAATAAATTGTGTTGGAGCCAGGTTTGGATATGGACAGGCTGTGGCAGGGAGGAACAGCACCAAGTTCTGCCTCACAAAAGGAAATGTTCAGCTCCTGCAGATGCATGCCCACAAAGGCAGAGCTCAGCTGGGAAATATTCTGCCAAAAAGAAGTGTGAAGAGATGACATCTTGTCTTGATAAGTAGATGAGCACTTCCTCTAAGTGTTTATAGAATTACCCTGAATGAAGCTATTACAAATTAGTTCCTCTTAAATCGAAAAAGGATCAGAATTAGGCTTTGCTGGCCTTGTCTTGAAAAGAGAAGACTAAAAATTAACCAAGCTCTGAATTCAGCTGAATCCGAGCTGAAGCAGTTG
>NW_008237911.1:45563-50233 GCF_000691975.1 Corvus brachyrhynchos | reverse complement strand
ATTTATGAGGAATTTGTAAAGTGACGACTGGGGAAAGATGGGAAAGATTGCAAATCTCGACAAGAACAGTGTGAACAAACTGAGACCCTTCACAGAATGGAAGAAAGTATTTCCACAGACAAACAAAGCTGCCTTGGACATCAAGACATGTAGCAATAAAGCAAGAAGAGCCAGCATCAGTGCCAGACTGCATAAAGTAGAACACGAAGAGGAAACAGAGCTGCAGAGATACAAACTGGTAACAGCATTGCTCAATGTGAGCCAGAGGGACTGGAAAATATCCAGTCCAGAAGATTGGAACAAGCTGCATATGAAGTTGTATGTACAGTAGCAAGGATGTTTAAGCAATCTATTACAATGCATGGAGTTGCCTGTAATTAGAAATCTGCAAATGCAGTAACTTTGGAAAGGAAATGCTTTGATGATTGAAGTTTTAATAACACATAAAACTCTGGCTCAGGCCCTAAAGGAGAAAGGGTAGAGTACAGCCAAATTTAAAAGGAAGAGTTTGATCCTCACTGACCTTGTATATTTTCTTTCACAGCATACCTGGCTTCCTAGAAGGAACAGAGAACAAAGGGATCCTCTATTGGGATTTAGCAAAGCATCTTGACTTATTGGCACATCAAAGGTACTGGTTGGGCTGAAATTTAAGAGAACAGGAGAGGATTGTGCCCCCCATAACGTTAAAGGGAAGAGCTACTGGTTGGAGGGAGCTGAGTGCTGCAGCTCCTCACGGAGCAATCTGGGAACAAATTTTGCTGAGATCATTAATAACACGTTAACCAAGGGCATGCCAGCATCCCCACATTTGGAAATGCTATCTGCCAGGGGCCTGCAGGAAGCACTGCATGGTCTTAAGGAAGAGAATAAAAGAAACTGCATAAAACGAAGTGAAGGGTTGTGCCTTTAGGGACCAACAAATTTGGCCATCGGCACAAAACAATGAAGACAAGCCTGTGCACGCTCCTCAATCACATGACATTGTGAACCATGAGCGTGACATGTCTGAGGAGGAATTGAAAGCAAGCCTAGGACCCAGTGAGAGATAAATCACAGCCAGCCATGCACAGGGAGGGTAAAGGCTGAAGGAAAAGGCTACGGCAATTTTTACGTGAAGAGGTGAAATGAACTGGTTTGTTCAGCTTTGTGAATGGAAATGGGACTGCTTTCTCTAAATATAATAAGAGCAAAGTAAGGAGCATAAAGCCAGGGTGTAAAAGGACAAAGCCAACACAAGAACAAAGGATGTCATGAGCATACTCAAAACAGAAATTAAAAGAAGGTATATAACCACTAGGTAATGAGGTTTGAACAGCTTTCCAAGGAAGCAAATTAGATCTGTTTCTAAGGCATCCTTTCTGAATGCAATTAAAAAATAAATTGATGTTTACTAGATTTTAATCTGCTTCCTCAGGCCTTTTGTTTTTTCCTGGTGAGGCAAAAATAGGATACGGACTGCAATTGATTTAATTTCTGCTTTTTCCTTGTTTGTTTAGGAAAGGTCTGATTATTTCAGCATTGGAAAATCTTTGAGTATTTTGGGGCTTTTATTGTAACCTCGGTCACATATCTTTTGGATGAAATGTCTTGATTGTATCTCCATCAGGTCCTCATCAGAAATAGAGCGTACATTTGTACTGCTTGAAGTATTTCTAATAGCTGCCATGCAGAGGCTACAAGAAATTCCAGCACCCCAGAATGATGCAAAAATAAATCCAGGATGATAAAAAAGTAAAATCTTACAGCCCATGCTTCATTCCTTCAGATCCCAAGGCCTCGGAGTCCACCCAATTCCTGTCTCTGCAAATATCTGAATGCCAGATTTCCCAGCTCTCTGTTTTTTCTGTCTTTGTTTTTAAACCATTTGAAATATTTTTTTCTGTTTCAATAGAACCAACACTGGTACAGACTAGAAATTATCTGGCACCAAAATGGGAAATGCTGACTTTCATGTGCATATTTTGAAATTATTTTTAAAAACAACAAAAATTTGACCATCAGTCATGTGGAGCATGCTTCTATAGAGTGTGAGGGAAATAACATAAAGGGTTATTGGTCACTTGGCAATCTATGAACTGTCTAATTTCTTTTGCCATTTGCTCAATATCAATTTAATTTTTGAGGCAGAGAATCCAGAGCAACATTTTAACAGTGCAGACCAATTCTGCCTTGCATGATTTGCTGATGTTGTATGGAGACCACAATGGAAGGCCTCAGGTCGGTGGGATCTGAATGAATTGTTCCCTGCAGACTGTTAGGCCTAATCTGTTTCATCCAGTGCATTCAGCATGCAGAGAGCACGTATGAAGTTTTCAGGAAGCCTTTCATATTCAAATCAGGTAAACATCAAGCCGTATACATTCATGAGTACAGCGGTAATTACCATGCTCTGAGGACATGTTGAAATGACATTATCACTTGTCAGCAGGATACCGCTGGCTGCTGTCATTGACAATTCACATTTAGCATCAATGTTAAATAGTCTGCTTATTAGTTTGTTAATGACCTGAAAAAATCAATGGTTTAAAGCACTTTAGGATATAGGATGGTACCTTATATCTTTGGTGGATAGCCGTGAAAGCAGTGTGTATACAATAAAATATTAATTCAAAATAATGGGTCACTTAATACAAATAGATTGCACCCACAGTAGGAAAATGAGATGATGATGATGATAAAAAAAGATAAACAATGATATAACACTAATTAATCAACAATGGTAGAAGCGAAGATCAGCACAGTCAAGGCTATTCCTCTACTGGTGTAAGGTTTCCAATAGACAAGAAAATTTCATACAAATCCCTAAATAGTTACTTAATTTGTCTTATTACCCAAACCTTTCCAGAGGGTGCTGGCCCCCCTCTTTCTGTGGTAGAAAAAGCTAGAAAAACAATACTGATAATGAAGACAAGAATTTTATGGAACTAATCTCATGGCAACATTCTGAAAGGTGATCAGTGTTTGGGATCTTTTTCCCTTTTAATGATAAATAAAAGTGGTATGCTCTTCTCCAGAGCAATAAAGGCTTAGTAGTGTTTGAATCCACTGATTTTACATGTCTTCTATTTTTAGGAAATACTACCAAAAATGAAAACAGCTTTTCCAATATGCCCTGGTTACTTTGCAGACTCAATTTTGACTCAATCAAATGCAACAGCAAAGTTTTCCACATGTATTTTTCCCCTGACTCCATCTGCCTTAATAAGCACACGCTAAATATGCTCTAATATGCTGAACCAAAGACTATAATTATTTTTCTTTTCAAGTTCTCCCCCTTTCAATAATTTCTTCATAAATTTTTCTTAAGTATTGGGGTTTTTTGCCTTACAGGACTTTGAACAGCACAGAGCACTTCAGCTCAAAGAGAGATAATTACTGATTTTTGAATCCTGGAACAGACAAGTTCTATCTGAGCTGCTACAGGAATAGCAAGAGAAAATAAAAAGATATTTTCAGAACTTCCTCTTCACTTTTCAAAGCAGTATGAAACTGGAAATTTGAAAAAGTCAACAAAAAAAAAATTTTCTCACTCATGCAACACAGAGACCTTCCAGGTATGGGTAGAATTAGGAACATCTAGAGTAGGTCTAGGGAGCAATAAGATTTCCCATTAACATAATTCCAAATATATGCTGTGAAAAAATGGATGTTAACAACTTCTAGTGTCAATAACCTGTCTGTGGGCATTTGTCTTCAGCAGTATTCAATGTGGCTATCACAGGGACAAGTTTGACTTGATCTAAAGGGTATAACTATTTATGACTAGTGGTAGTCTCTCCAGTGAGTAAATCCTAAGTGGTTGTCACTCAAAACTAATGTATGTTTTTTGTATGCATGGCCTGTTCCTTTAGAAGTGTCTGCTGTGTGCACATGTAGCAAGACAGATGACAAAAAAAAAAAAAAAAAAGAGAAGAAGAAAGCAAATACTATGGATATAAGATTCCCCACATCTGTTTATTTTTGTTGACATTCAGGTTTTCCAAAGAGAACAACCTGGAAACATCAGCAATATTTTGCAATGCTTTGACCAAGGCACTGTTTAAACTTAGATCTACGAGAAAAATCAGAATTCGTGTATCAAGTCCGTTTCTTCCTGTTTTCAGCTACCTCCAGAAAGAAAAGAAAGTATGCAGGACGTAAAAACTATTAATTCCTCAATTTTCATCTTGATGTATTTTGTTAGCAATCTCAGATGTGGGAGGAGAGTGGCAGGTGCAGTAAAAACCACATTAAGCATTTATTATTTTGTTTAAAATAAGAAAGCGATACAGAAGCACCACGAAATTATGTAGGTAGGTGTCATTTCAAATTCAAATAAAACAAATCTCAGAAAAAAAGTATCTTGAAAAGCTCAGCTCATCTGCTATTAATATAATGCCATCTGCCATTTTATGGTGCACATATAAACAGCAACAGAGATGCCAAGGTAATTTAGAATTTCTAACTGCGGCTAGGCCAGACCTAATTTCATTCCAGGGGTAAATGAGGAAGTGTCCCTCTGCCAACTGACAAATGTAATGATTCATGATTAATGAAATCTTTTCTACTCCACAGGCCTTTCCTTTCACGTGTTTCATTGTTATCAATGGAGTGAGGGAAACTGTACTTTCAGAACTAAGCACAGCAGAGAAAACAATACACCCTTGAATGACTTGGATCAAATTCCT
>NW_008237911.1:15130-45532 GCF_000691975.1 Corvus brachyrhynchos | reverse complement strand
TGCTGAAAATCAGAGTAAGTAGTGATTAGAGAACCAGCAGCTGTCTCTGCAGAATTCTAGCACCATGCACTCAATCCAAATATAACTATTAAAATTAAATCTGATTGGAGAAAATTGAAATTTAATATTAAAAAAAAAAATGTTTCTGTGGTAGAAACTTGATTTTCATGGACTTTTTTTTCAAAAGATATTTATATTTGATGGTGAGCTTCAAGGGAATAAAAGTGATATTTATGGAAGTCTCTTATTACTGTTTTAAATTAACATTTAAAAGGTAAGCATAGCCCTTCTTTGATTTTGTAATGAAGCTACACAAGCAGATAAAGCCAAATCTTGCCCACTGAGTATAATGTTCCCTCAAAACAAGACTTTCCTCCCTTCAGAATCCCTGCACGTAAGGAGGGGGTTAGACTCTTGGTTGCCTCATAATTCTTACACTGAAAAGAGATTTTGTCTTCCATGCATCATAATCTCCATCAGAATGGGAAAATATATGTGGTCACATAAGTAGATGATGTTTAAATAAAGGAACAAGAGTAGGTGTCAATGAGCTGGAACCACAGACTGATTAGAAAGATTAGAAAGATTAGTCTTTGCAAAAACCTAAATGAGTAGAGGTTGATATGGTGTGTACAAGCACCTGAGTATTGAAAGATTATGTTCTAAATAAAATTTCACAGTATTCTCCTAACTTGCACTGTTTCACAAGAACAGCAGCTGGAGACAAGTTTAAACCAAGGCCTGAAATTTGAGAAGTGGTTATCAGATCCTCCGAAAAGCTGTGAGGGGAAGAAAAACTGAGTCCTTTTGCAGTGTTGTGCCTTTTGAAAATTTAACATTGCACAGAATCCCATATAGTTTGGGCTGCTGGGTTGGTGGCCAAGATTTGAACTTGCAAAGATAGTTCAGATTTTGCTGCCAAAACACCAAAGCTTTTGAATAAGCAGTGAGGAGGATGAACTCAAACAGCAGAAATTAGTCATAATAGATGGAACATAACAAGGGGGACTCTGATATTTTCTTCATAAGGGAGGTCAGATACATCAAAATGCATATCAATGATAGAGAAATCACTTCAAGCTTACTTATAAATGTTTATTTCTTGCAATTACTTCATGATTAAAAGCAGAGTTGTGCAGTGCTCCAAATGTACAATTGCTATTGACCTGATTGTGTTTTTTTTCTTGAGCAACATAAACCTTAAAAGTGAAAAGATTATAAACAGATATGCCCAATAAACATTGGAGACACTGGCATGTCAAGTTCATTTTCCATGTGTCTGTGATCATCTCTTCCAAACCATACAGCCAGAACAGCAAGAGAAATTAGGTCAGCAACTGCACATCCTCTGAAAGGATGTCTTGGGCTTTTCTGTAATTAATCTTTTCACAATCATCTTTAGACAGAAGTAAATCTGTATTGTTCTTGTACTAGCAAAAATCCTCATGAAAGTTCATTTGTTAAGTTAGAATACTCAAAGTTTTAGCATTTGCATTGGAAAAGGCATAGAGTAACTCTCTCATTACCACTTGGCATGACCAGTTCATGACAGTCATTTCTATAATGTAAGGGATTTGTAAACACTATCTACTTCATAATCTAATTTTAGTGCCTTCTATGGATCAAATAGAAACTCAGAAGAGAGAAAAATTAAAACCAACAGAATAGCTGAAAAGTAATTACACCAAGAGACAGTCCTAATTTTAATCTGTAAGGTCATATCCAAAACTAGTAGTACTTATAGGACAACTATTTTATTTAAGCCCAAATTCAAGTTTCTACCACACAAAAATATAAAAGCAGTGCAACGACAACCTATGCCTCAAGAAGAAAGAATTCCTTCATTTCTATTTGACCCATTTATGAGAGGTTGGATGATTAAAGATAAACCAGTACACCTTGTAAATCATCTTGTGCACCAAACATTAAGTGTATAAGACCAACTAAAATAAATGAAGAATTAACATGGACAGTAAAACATGGCTCTATAAACTTCTTTTTTGAAAAAAACCACAGTAGTACCCTTGTAATTAATACTGCAGTGGTCTGGATTTGTAAAGTTACCATCAATTGCCAGGAAAGAGAAATAAATCAGGCAACTCATCGGCTGTGCCCACCTGCAAAGATTCAGTGATATCACCTATTTCTTCAGAGCAACTCTATAGTTAATTGGGATGGTGATCCATGTGAAAATACAACACAGTAAAACGAATATGAAGAAATCTAGAACACTGTGTTAATTCATTAATAATTATAGCCGAGAATGTACCATCTGAATGGCAGGTATTTACTTCAAATTAAAGCATGGAACTTCCGTGTGACTAAATAATAGCAGTCTTGTGCCATATTCAAAATAAAACCATTTCAGTACCAAGGCACAGGAGCTACTCTGAAGAGCTTAATTGCTGGAATGGCTCCAACACAGCTGTTCATTCCAAGGAGTCTTGAAACTGTTAACACTTATCTAAACAGGAAAACACCATGAAATAAAACTTTATTTACAAACTCACACTGCTGCAAAACTGAACCCTCCTTAAACTTTCAGGTTTTGGCACAATTTCTCTGGAGTATTTGGCAGAGTTCATTACAGCAACGTGCAGTCCTGTGATTGTTGTTTCTCTCCATTTCAGCAAAAAGAGCCCAGAACTTCAAAGGGAAATGATTGCAAACGGTCTGCAAACTTCTGCCTACAGGAGACCTAAAGGGAATAAATCTCCTACCCAAGTCTTTATCTTCTCAGTTTAAAATACATTCATGGAAATCCTGACAAGGATTCCAGCAGGACCAAGGCCACAAAAAATAAAGGTGCAGATATTCATCTTGAAACACTCTGAAATCAGTTGGGACATAGCTATTTATTTAGCCCTGTGCAGGTTTCTGGCCAGCCTCAGCACAAGCCTTACAGAAATATGGCTGGAATTGGAGCAATTCAAAAGATGGTGTAGGCAACACTCAAAAGGCCCGGGAAATTAGAGCAGTTTTGTCCTCTCATTTACGCTGGGGTAATATGGGAAATCAGATCCAAGAGGTAGCTTCAATAGCCATGCAATCTCCCTCCCCTGAAATTTTAATTTCTGAAGGCAGAGGACAAATATGTCATCTTTTTTTCTGTCTACTCTATTCTCATGCAAATGGCATGGAGTGCTTTCCTCTTAATTACCCACCTTCTTGCCAAAGCTGTCAAAAAAAAAAAAAGAAAAGCTAACTTTTTTTGATTTATTTTATTAAACTTTTAACATTCAAATTTATGGGAGTCTTAAAGCCTAAATCCTCATTAGAGCTTATCAAATAATTCATGCTCCAGAAATTAACTCACTGAAACAACATGCACAATCCTCATTGAATTAAGCAGATAGATAATCCAGAGTGGAAAAAAAAACCCCAAACCCACAACCAGAAAACATCTAGAACCCCTTTGCTGCATCCATGAAGGAAAAGCATAAATATGTAATGTACAAAGCACCTTTTAGATTCAGATATTAAGCCCATGAAAGTCAGATGTCCACTAAAGTGCCCTGCATAGGAGGGGATGTTGGTGATAGCCCCTCTTCCACTGAAATGTCCCATGCAGATTTACAAAGGTGTTATCCCTTGAGGAAGCAGCTAAAAATATACATCCTCTTTTTTTTGTTGTTTGTTCTATTTTGTTGGTTTAGAAATATGTGGCTCGCCAGTTCAAAACAAAATATTGAAACACATCCAATAACTTAAAATTCCATTTGGGCACCGTGATATGCCTAACTAATAAATATTGTCCACTTGCAACACGGATTCAAAATTCTGAATTTTCCAAATGAAATTTAGTCTCAAGATGGTGATTATGAATAATCAGTAAACCCTGAAAGCACTGAAAAGTCCCTCATGCCCACCTGGAAAGCCCCATGCTGTGGAGGCCCTGACAAATGGTAGAAATTCAGAAAGACTTGGGGAATTTTTGTCTGGGAGGATGGTACTGGAAGTTCACCCCAAGATGTTCAGACTTAGAAAACTCAGGCTATTTAACTCCTTATCAGACAGGCTCCCTGAAGTTAAGTTGGCTGGAGCAGAAGATTATTACATGTGGCATTTCTCTACAACACAACTTAGACAACAACTTGTATTAAAAAAAATCCTTCCAGTGCCACCAGTGGCCCCCTCCTATCTGAAGCCTCCCTTTTGTCCACATAAACAGCTGATGAAGAGATCACAATCTACCCTAAGCCCAGGAGAAAGACCAAACAGAACGTGTTTTTCTGGCTGTCTTCCACCTAGTCAGTGACAAGAAAAGACTTGAAGCAGAAAATCTTACTATTCTGGCAAGAAACCTCTTTTTTACCATTAAACATTTCTGGCTGATTTTCCAAGGGAAAAAAAATTCTAAAAAAAATTGAAGAAGTGCATATAAAATTAGATTACCTGGAGACAGCTTTAATTTCTATAAAACCCTAAGAAGTTTTTATGTGACTGTTTAATCTTTTAACAGCTGCTTCTTTAAGTACTCATTTGCACTAAATATATCACATGTCACCATACTTATGATCTTCCTGAAACAAAAGAACATCTTCCCAAATGACTATAGCTAGCAATATTAAAGCAGCACCTACTGGCATCATTATATTTAAGTATCTGAAATAGACATTACTGTCAGCAGAAATTTTTTAAACCTTTCTCCCTTCTTTTCCTTTCGAGAGGTTATTAGAGTTACTTCAGTGTCCTATGTCCTGTGATAAAATGCTGGAAATGAACTCTTAAAACTGGCAATAAATACCTATAGCCCATGAATCTGAGTTTCTCAGATCATTTATGTACCTTAAAAAATTGTGTTCAAAGCACATTCTACTGACTACCTTGAAATTCTTAGCAGACTGCTGACACTGTTGTTCAAGTTTCCTGGAAAGGAAAAAAAAAAAAAGGCAAGGGAGAGGTTCACCCAGAACTCAGCTTGATGTCCTTACCAACACTGACTGGGGTTTTTTTCTGCACATGCTTTTGTTCTTAAATATATTAACTGATGTGGAACAAGCAGCCATCTCTAAATTCACCAGCTTCTGTCCACAGCTTTTGGTGGTGGGGCTGTGATTGAATGTTGGCATTATTCATGAATCAACTTAGGCACACAGTTAAGGAATAAAAGCCTTGGTTTTTTGGGAAAGATGACCTTTCAGGGGCACTGACAATCAAGTCAAAGTGAAGTTTCTGTGGGGATGCTTCTTTCCCTTCTCACCATCCTCAGTATCCTGAGGCTATCACGTCCCTCAACAGAGGATACACCTATTAAATTCCTTATTTTTTCAAACTCGACTGCTATTTTCCTCCACAGAAAGATTATTCCCTCTATTTAAATAATTAAAAGAGTTGCTATTGCTCAAGATGCAAATAAGAGGCACCAGAGTTGAGCTAGAAAGTATTTTTTGTGCATTTGCTTCAACCCTCTGGCACTTATGTTTCCATTTGCATGCTCTGCCATACATCTAAAAAGTCATTTGTTTTGGTCAGAACATTCTTGGTTTGATCATAATCCTACTGTCACCCCAAAAATATGAGTATAGAGCCTCCTTTAAAAGGAGAGAGAAAAGTTTCTGTCCACAGGTATTTCCGCTTTCCCTCTATTGCACTCCAGAGGCCACAAGTATGTGAGATAAATTGGTTGCTCTGAAAAGGTGGAGGCCTTTGTTTTGGGGATTGAGTTTAAAAAGCACAGGATGCTGTATTTCAGAAGCCAAGTGATGTGAAGGAGTGAGGCCTGAGTGGTTTGCTGAGCATCCCTGTGCTGTGGGAATGGGCTCTGCTATAAAGTACATCAGTCTGTCTCTGTTTACACATAAAAGTACATAAAACATTTTTAAATATCTTAGTATCTTGAAAGATGAAAATATAGTGGGCTACCCTGTGTAGGTTGAATGTCCTGCAAATACAGCAGCTTTGGAAGGGTTTAGGAAATCAGAGCAGTTTTGAAGCCTAGATACATCCTTCTTACACAGACACCGGCTAAAACAGAAGTATATAATACAAACAGAATAAAATAGTCATATTCCCCCACCTGCAGAATCCAAAATTAATCAGGTGCTTTTCTAAGCTGCTCAGAAACCTCCTGTAACTTTCCTAACCTGCAGCTTCATGTGTGAGATACATTAAGCTTCGCCTTCCCGTTCAGTTCTCAGGCTCAACAGTGCTCAGCAGGCAGCAGCAGTATATTTAGCAAGAGATCTTATCCATCACTGCTGAAAAAGTGCTGGGTATTGACTGATGAATGGAAGATAAATCACAAGAGCACTGTCCATTCAGGCAGGGCTGAGTGACACTGACAGAACCCTGCATGAAAGCTCATTTTGTGCCTGCCTGTACAATATGTGGTTTGTAGAGAGCATTGTTCTCCAATGATACCAATCCCTTCTCGGTGTGAAGCCCTCTCCCTTTATTTCCTTCAACAAAGGTGTCCAGTGTGTAAAACAGAAAATCCTCAAAGTGAAAAAATGTTATTATGACCTAAAATTCAAGTTCAGATGTAGACTGCCTTTCTTGTTTGCCACAAAGTAAACCAAGCACAGCCATTTCTCATTTCTGACAAGATGAACTAAAAAGGGCAAAGGGACAAGAGCTGGAGGAAGAGGAATCCAGGAGGTGGGCTAAGAGCATGTCATGGAGTAGTAACCTGTCATCTACTCAATATTACCCATCCCAACAATATATTCCTTGAAGTGGTGAAACCCCAGTATTGATTACTGATAACCATATCTCCAAGCATCACTAGAGATGATAAGCACAAAAGGAAATGCTCTTTTCATTCTCTCTGCATAATGTTACCTGTACTGATTCAATGTAACAAGACAAGTCTTTTTGGTAGCCAAGACAAGCCCATTTTCGCTATGAAGATCAAAACTTCCATTCCTAAACAATTCTGAGCCAGAAAACCACTTTAGAAATTACATAGCCTGCCCCTGCTCAAGTTTTAACAACAGGTACTTAGGGTCAGCAACTAATAAGTGAGCTTTTACCTCACCAAGACCAGGAAAACAGCTCTAGAAGTCTGCTTAGCTGAAGGTTTTACTTTTTACTCCTATGAATGCAAAAAAGCCCAAGGCTGCTAAAGCAGGGTTACACATTGAGTTCCAGGTTGCTGTCACAGACACCAGCTGAAAGGTGGAATCCCTTGCGTCCCCACAGCTCTCCTCAGCTGATGGCTGAGGGTTGCTTTGCTGACACAAGGCAGAAGAAGTGTGGGCTCAGGGTGACTTGACTGGGAATGCATTGTGCCACAGATGCCAGAAGAGAGGAGAACCTCCTTTGAAACTGGCAATACTCAATAAACATCACAGGATTGCCAGTTAGGCAAAAGACCTCTCAAAAATAGTTTTACCTGCTGTATTCAGCCTCCTGTCAAAATAATTTTTACACACAACTAATCTAAACCCAAACATGCCTTTTCTGATGAAGCTCTTTCCTTGCCAGAGCTCCAGTGAGTGCGGGCAGCACTCCTGTGTATGCCTGAGCTAATATAATTAGCATAAAGTATGCTGTGAATTCAGAACCTGCAAAGAGACTGCAAGCTCAAGAACTGAGTCAAATTCAGAAACACAGGAGCTGTTTGAGCTCAGTCATTTCAATATTTTCCAATTTGAAGAGAAAGAGCACAGAGTTATCCTTAATTCAGCAGTTTCACAGGGCTCCTTTTCAGGGTGGGCCATCAATCACAGCACCCAAAGCCAAAATATACTTTCTCTAGTTTGGTGTTTTGCAATCTTTCACAGCAACTTAATAAAAACAAGAGGAAGACACAGATGCGAGAGATCTCACCTTCAGAAGACAGTTTCTTTCCTTTTGCTTTAAGTCTTCAAATTCTATAACTCACTTATGGATCTAGAAGTCATAGGTACCAGTTAGGGACAGTATACATTAGTCACATTATACATTAAATACTAATGTACAATAAATAGTAATAATACTTCATCAAAACACTCATTTTCATTCTCTGTCACCAAAGCTACAGTTTTGCTGAAGACTAACTTTGTAGGTAACTTCATTGACGGATAATTAGACCATTTGCTGTAAACCAGCTCCACCACAAAGTTTATGAACCACCCCCAACCCTACAGTGTACATCTTTTATGTTACTTCTTCACTAACGAGATTAGCATGCTTCATAGCCAGGAATGATTAAAGTAAATCATTATATATTTGTTTCCATTTATGAGAACAAAACTTTTAGCTGTACCTCTAGGAGTCATCACCAGTTGGTGCTCATACCATGATTATGAAAAAGCCTCGGTACAGGCAAGACAATCCAAGCACAGTTAACACACTGAAGAATGAAAGCACTGCAGAGGATGAAAACAAGACATTTTACACAAGTTCAGACTTCTCAGAAAAGCCCCCATCTCAGATGTCAATGTCCACCAGAGAAGTTAAATCCAAGCTGTCACTCAGAAGATGGGCCCCAACCAGCAACTACCCACCAAGTTTGTGCTTCACTCTCTCTTTGGTCACGTTACACTGGTCAACTCTCCTAGAATAGGAAATGGTTACTCCACTGGCTACCTCCACAGCTTAATACCTTTCATGAAAAATAAAGCCAAACCCACAAAAAAAGAGAACCCTTAGCTAGAATAATATTTGAGCACAATTTTTACTTCAAGGGGCTCATGTGGGGAAAGTTCCAAGAGATAATTCTTTCACCCTTAGCTTGTTCCTAAGGACACATGAGGCTTCACTGAATTAATTTAAGGGGCATCTGAATAATACATTTATCTATGGCAGAAATATCTCTGTGTTAGAATGAAGGTTAAGTAACAACCTCAACTGTGGAAATAAATACCAATTGGTGTTGCCAGGCAGTTCTACATTGACTCTAGGCCATTCAAATTTATGTTGTCCTGGACAACTCAAAAGCTTCATCAAAAAATGAAAATTCATGTATTCAACTAGTGACCAGCTATTGTAAACTTGCACATTAGGGTATATGGGTGGAAAGGAAATTAATTAGCTTTTGCATGGAGAAAACAAAAGAGGGAATGGCCATGAATACTGTCTAGATAGACTTCAGTAAATCTTTTGACACATCTCTCGTGTTCTCCTAGAGCAACTGGCTGCTCATGGCTTGGACAGATGTACATTTTGCTGGGTGAAAAACTGGCTGGATGGCCAGGCCCAGAGAGTGGTTGTAAATGGAACCAAATATGGTTGGCAGCTGGTCACTGGTGGGGTTCCCCAGGGCTCAGAGGATTTGGGCCAGCACTGCTTAGTATTGATGATTTGGGTGAGGGGATCGAGTGTGACCTCAGTAAATTCACAGATGACACCAAGTGGTGGGTGTGTTGATCTGTGTGAGGGTAGGAAGGCTCTGAAAAGGGATCCGGATAGAATGAATCACAATATATACTCCAGTAGGACACGAAAGAAAGGGGTTTTTTTAAAAATGTGTGACTTGTCCCAGGGTTAGCTCTGTGCAAAGTTAACTCAGAGCATAAATACAAGTGTCAAACTCCACCTCAGCACGCTGCACATGCCCACAGTGAACACACAGGCATTCCCTGGACTTGAGACTTCAGCAAGGATAACTGCTGTACCAAATACAAGCTGCAGTCATATTACTTCTGCCTTCAACTAGCACCAGGGAAAATGTAGCTTTAGTTCAAGAAAACTTGATTTATTTTTTTTTCCATGTGAAATGCTAAGGAAGACAGTTTTGTGGTTGTAGGGCCACAGGAGAAAGTACAAGAACCTTGTTAACTTCTTGGGCAGGGACACAAATAAAATAGCAATATGAATGGAGAGATAGATATTGAATTAAGAGTTAGAAGATAAGAGTTTATACCCAAACCCAACCACAGCTTCATTCAAATGACCTTGAGAAGTGAATTCTCCTCTCTGTGCATCTGGCTCCTCATCTGCATAAGCAAACAACAATGCCGACTCCACTTCACAAAGTACCGGGAGATCAAGGCATTATTGGAAACCAATTTAACGTCTGTACCCAGGTGACACAACTCAGCTGGAATGAAATTTCCTCACAGAAGCAACTAAATTTACAGACTTTAAATTTAATTAGATGACAAAACCGATTCCTCTTCTCCTAAAGTTGGAGGTGAATAAATTCAAAAATAGCAGCTGGTCAGGATGAGCTTTAGTCACACTTTTAGAAAAGGGAGGTTTTTAGAAATGTTATGGAAAAGTTCAGCAGCTGTATTCGCACTCACTTTGAATGTATCACACTAACTATATCATCGACAGTTTCCTGTGGCTTTTTAAGCATAAGACAGGCAGAAATAACCTGATTTACATAATTACAATTATACACAGTAATTAGATTCCATCTTGTAGATATAATAGCTTCCCCAAACACAAAGGCAAAGAGCAGATCTGCAAATCTAATCCTTAAAAGAAAACATTCTACAAAATAACAGTTAATGTTGCTATATGTACCATAAGATTTAGAAACCTAACCAAATGCTATATAAATACAAATATTCTATTTATTCTGCATGCTAATAATTCAGACACCAATTATTTTGTTGCAATCCTCTAACAGAGGATAATTTGCCTTTTTATGTAAGTGAAGACCCTGCAATCTACAATTTTCTTTCCTTAATCAATGTCAAACTTCATAAAGATGCACCAGTGTGCCTGAATTCATCCAAGCTGCTTGCTGATGAAGTGAGTGTAGCTTCACAAATTCATAAAGACTACATGGACTGAAAGTTTCCATATGGTTTTTCAGCAAAACAAAAAAATTCCTAAAGATTCCACTTGCTCACTTTAGTCCAGAAAGAGTCTATAAGTACAACCCTATGATGCTGGAGTCTCAAAGTTTCTGAAATTCAAGACTACAAACAATCTTCTTAAAAAACAAACAAGGAAACAAACACACCCATTCTGAAACCAGTTGGTATTTTTTTGGTAGCAACAAGATACCTTATTCAGTGCACACTAAAGGTTGTTTTCAGCAATTTTTAGCTGTGAATTTTCACACTGTGAGTTCTCGGTTATAGATTCTGTTTTGTGCTACCCAAAGATGTAACAGATATTCAAAGATGTCTCCTCCCTGATCGGAGATTGTCACAACAGGAGAGAAGCTGGGAATAATGAGCAAATTAAAAAGATAAACCTCACAGGCATACAGAAACATTAGGTTGCAAAGGACCTCTGGAGGACTCGTACCTCCCACCTCCTGCTCAAGCAGAACCAACTTCAAACTTAGGTTGGGAAGATCAGTGTCCGATGTAACCAAGCTATTGAATTCTACAAGGATGGAGATTCTTCAGCTTCTCTGAGCTTGTTTCAGGGCTTCACCTTGCTCATAGCAAAGAATTTTCTCCCTTTTTTCAGCTGGAGTTTCCCTTGTGGCAGTCTGTAACTTGTTCCTTGTAGTCTTGCCTTGCACCTCATACATCACCTCCTTTACTACAGTATTTTTTTTAAACTGTTGCTGAAATTAACTGAACTTCACTCAGTGTAAGCACCACAGTAGAAGGGGACCTCTAGAAAAAACAGACATAATGCAGATGAGCTGACCTTAGTGCAAAGATGCTTGTGCCTAGAGCAGGGGGAAAAGTACTCATAACCCATTGCTGTTAAGAAATGAGGGATACTGAGGTTAAGTGGAAATTAAGTCCTATTTCTAGATAGTCTGCTTTAAATACATAGCCAGCCTGGAAACATTTCCCTTGAATTTGGGAAAATTATTTTAAATACTCTAGATAAATTGCAGAGGATATTTGTGTGGTCCTAGTTTTTTTTAATTTTAGTTTTGCAAGAAAAATTATTTTACGTAAACAAATAAATGCACTTGACGAGAACAGGGAGATCCACATATGGAACCTACGTAACCCAGGAAAGTTTGAAGAGGGTTTCAACTGACTCAAAGTATTTTTTCAAAGAGTAAAGACAGTTGTGTTTTCAGAAAACTTGGAACAATAAAATTACCATAGCAGTATTAAAAGGCAGATTGTCACTTATCTCCAGAAGAAGACGGAGTAAGTAAAGCCAGGCTGGGTTTAAACAGAGCACACGAATGATGCAAAATATTTTTCCATTTAAAATCACTTCAGATTAGAGCATCTGGCACTACATACACTAGAAAGGACCTAAAATATTACAGCTCTATTTTCTATTTTAATGGATAATTGGTAACACTAGATTACAGGATTTGCAGGTTCCAAGTGCTGTATTTTCATAGGGAAGAGCCTCCTTTCTTTCAGGCTTAATAAGCTTGGCCTATATCAGCTTTTCTCACATCAGTCCAAGTGTCACATTTGGGTTGGGGGAAGCTTGTTAGCAGTAATTACCAGCAGTAGGTTCTATTATTTGCCAAAGTAATTTTCCCTGCTAAGTACCACCAAAACTGCCTCAAGCCTTTAATTTTTTTTGCCTTCCTCCGCTTCCTTTTAAGCGGGTGCATTTTCCCATGATACTGCCCTGCCCGGAGCGGGCCGGGGCAGGGCGAGGCACCGGGTATCAATGTGATCTTGAGAGATGGGGTCAGCCCCAGCGAAAGCCCTTCACAAACAGACCCTGAACCCTATTAGAGATGCAAATCCACTCTCTGAGTGAGGATTGTTTGGCGGTATAATGGAGCCTGAGGAATTCCTGGGCAGCCCGCTTTTCAGCGCCTGGGCTTTTGTCCGCGCCTTA
Organism: Corvus brachyrhynchos; assembly: GCF_000691975.1. NCBI lineage: Eukaryota > Metazoa > Chordata > Aves > Passeriformes > Corvidae > Corvus > Corvus brachyrhynchos. The sequence goes on along the minus strand of NW_008237911.1, from coordinate 32,926 downwards.
GCAAATTTCTGCAGCCTGTTTAAACCCCAGCCATTGTCCCCATGGCTTCATTGATTTCTCTCCCTGCCATCAGCTCACAATAGGCTGATATGAACATCTTTGTTACTGCTTTTGTACTGTATATCAGAGTAATGTTTCAGCAGATTGAGGCCTAGCAGGAAGAATTAAACCTGTACTACACAGAGCATGATGAATTGCCGGATTTGCATATCATTTTAGAGGGTATTTCTGGTGATTCTTGCTGAATGGTGTTGTGTCTCGAAGGATGTAGTCAAGGGATGAAGTGACAGAAAAGGAAGTGATTTAGATATCCACTGACAGCTTAATACAAGATGGGGACAAATTGTGCTGATTCTCCCACTACATCCTCCCATGGTATTAAAGAGATAGGCCGAGGTGGATGCATCCAGATCCCATGGAACTGCCATGTCAGGCTGTGGTCTGTGGCCAGGAGAAAGAAGGGCACAGGAGATTTAACTTATTCAATAGCAGCTTGCTTTGAAACATCCTAAAGGTGCCAGGGCACACTACCCTGATGTTTTGATCCTACTGTTCTTGGCCAAGAGATAAACTGCTGATTGAGTCAGGTCCTGACATTACACAGGCAACATATTTCCAGGTCCTGACATGCTGCGCAGCACACTTCTAAGGAAATAGCTGTGCTCAATGTGAAACTGCACGACTTGAATCGACATAATTCCACTCAACATCTTCTGCAGATTTAAAGCCTCCTTATAGGCTTAAGTGTTGTTCTTTTTCAAAATTTACTTCACATCCCAAAGCCAAAAAACTGTGTTTCTATTTCTGTACCTTCTATCAATTGCACTTTGAAATAATATCTTTAAGGTTTTTTTTTTTTAATTTTGCCTGCACAAATCACTATCATTCTACATCTGTGTTGTTTATAATGGACTTAAGAATACTTCTTAGCAGAAGTAAACTCTGCTGTTTAAACTCATAAGGCTTGACAGTGTTTACATAGTTCACAAATGTGAACCTCAATCCACATATGGATCGTATTTTGTGCAATTGGCACTAAAACGATGCAATAAGAAGAGATAAGCAAATAAGTCTGTTAAATGGTGGAGGTAACAGTAGAAACAATAAGCAGTAATTTCAAAGTTTTCAAATCAGAAGAAAATTTATATTGACATCAAATCAAAGCAAAAAATATACGTGGGATGCAAATCTTTTCCAAACAGGGTAGGGCTAAATCTTACCCTCAAAAATCAGTCATATAAACTTCCCCTCCCTATCATGCAAAGTACCCCAAATTGGAACACAGTGAAGAGATTTGGGGGAAAAAAATCAATAGCAAAGACCAAACCAATGAGATTTTAAAGCAGCTTTTATGCTATTTCTTAACTGTGGGCATTTCTTTGTGTTAGAAATTAATATTTCCAAAGAGCAGAACTTTTGTTCGTTTCTGCCATCAACATCTGGTAACAACCAGATAGATTAAACGAAGCAATCACCTGAAAGAGAACAATCATCTGGTGGAATGAATCCAGAGGAGAGTCACTAAATTGATCACAGGGCTGAAACACCTATGAAGACAGGCTGAGAGAGTTGTTCAGTCCAAGAAGAAAAGGCTCTGGGGACACCTTATAGCAACATTCCAGTGCCTAAAGGGGGCTGCGAGAGAGCTGGACAGAGACTTTTCACAGGGGCGTGGAGTGACTGGACAAAGGGGAATGGCCTTAAGCTGAAGGATGGCATGTTTACATTAGAAATTAGGAGGAAATTCTTTACTCTATGGATGGTGAGGCACTGGAACAAGTTTCCCTGAGATATTGTGGACTCTGCATGCCTGAAAGACCTGGCCAGATGGGTAACCTGGTCTAGTGGGAGGTTCCCTGCCCGTGGCAGAGGGGTTGGAATGAAATGATCTTTAAAGTACCTTCCAACCCAACCCATTCTATGATTCTGTGAAATTACTTGATCCCTTACAGAGACAGGTACGTACGTAAAAGATTTCTTTGAGCAAAAATGGCAGCGTTCTGAAATATGGATTACCACTGCTAAGAGTTACCTAGAAAGCAAAGACATCCATTTGAAATGTTATTGCAGCAGTACAGGACTTGCTGTAGACAGTAAGGGAATCAAGTTTGAAAGAACCAAGTGATAGGCAAAACGAGCTGTTTTCATGGAGGTGCTTGAATAAGTGCTGGAATGTTGTTATTTATCTCTGAGAGGGTCAGAAATCAATGCAAGATAGACCCCAGCAGGAGCACTTCTTCAGACTTTTCCTTAACAAGTCGCAGCCTTATGTTAGATGGACCATTTCTACCATGAAAGACCATGAGCAGAAAATCCAGTACCCTTTGGCAATTGCTTACAAGATTAGACATTCATTCTGCCCTGATTCTTTTTCAAGAGATCCTTCACCATGAAACCTGGATTTCTGGCTAGGTATATACTAATTAATTCATTTCTAGTCATTCTTTCAAACTTTGCAGGTATGTACAGATCCCCTTTTCACTTGGAATGGAATAAGTGAGAGGATTTATTTACAGTAAGTAGATATCAAAGCTGGCTACTGAAGTACAAACAGGGCTGCCAAGGCAAAGTGGCTCAACACCCATCAAGTAAGTCATCAGCCATAATTATTTGACTCCCTTCCCTTGATCATCCATTGATCACTCCAATTTCTTTACGGTTATTACTTGCAGTAGGCAGTGCAAATTCAAAAACTACACTGAAAATTAAATTGAAATTATGCAAACAGTTCTCTTTGCCATATTCCTTTCATTTTTTTTTCCTGAACTATATGGAATATATAAAGTTGAAAACAGCAATTCCTACCAAAACCTTTTTAAAAATGGTTTTACATGTGACTTTGGCAAAGAGATGAACTGAGAAGCTGGATAAGTATTTACATAGAACGGGATTGGTTCAGGCAGTTGTTATTCATTAATGCTGCATTTTGTTTTGCATTAACAATGCAAAACCTTCATGGTGGGTTTGGTTTTGTTTTTTTGAGAACAGACATCAGTAAACCATAATTGAATTAAAATAAAAAACATCCACCCACCTGTCCCGCCCCGTACAATTGCAAGTTGTAGAAGCCAAGCTTGGTTCATTTCCCATCTTACTTGCAGAACTACCTGGCAAACAAGCTCACAAACAACTTCTTTCACACTTGTCAGAGAAACTAGTCCTGGACATGCTCATCATGAAACACAGTCTCAAGTAATTTCCAGAGTGCTTTTATATTTATTTATTTGTTTATTTATTTAGGTAAACAGGTATTCTAGTCAAACAGAGTTTATTACTCCATTGTGCCATAAATATTTCTCTGGTCTAGCCATAAGCTACTAAACAACATCTATCCCCAAGAAAGTCAAGAGTCAGCTTGTTTCACATTTTTAACAGGACCTACTCGATGGAAACTAAGTCACCTAATTACCTTTGGCAGTTTAATTTCTAAATATGAGACATACTTCTTCCGGGTAGCCTAATTCAAGTTACATTTCCTTCCTAACATATTCCTTATACCCTGTTAAAGCTCCCAAATCATGATTATGTAGACCGCCCCTCATAAAATAGCTACTCCTCCCTTCTTAGCCCATTTTGACATCTGCTATTATCACCCCAGCCCTATGCTTCCTTTTTTCCCTCCCTGTTCCAAATGTTCTCTCTTAACACTATCTCCAGCATTGCAGGCTTTGACAAACTCACAGCACATTCTCCAAGGGAACTGGAATCCGCATTTATTCAATTCCCAAAATATATATTAGAATTAAAGCTTGCACTCTTTTGAGTCACTTGAAGACAAAGCAAAGGTTGTCTCATACACAATTTCTATTTCTTTTCAAATTGTGCTAAAAGGGCAGTGATCCGTTCCTTACAGAAGGGAAAGACTGAATTACAGGAAAGTCCATTAAGCAAACAAAATCCCCAGCAAACCAGAACACTTTGGCAATGTGCATTTTGGTAAACTGAAACTATTTTGTGACAGAAGAGCTTATTGAAAAACCTTGCAAGCCTGCAGGTGTATCTACATCTGTCAAATTCAGGCTCCCAAATTCTGATCTAGATTTTGTTTCTGTGACCTGAGACCTGAAGCCTCTGGCTTTTGAAGGAAGAAAGGTGAAGAAAAGAAAAACTGAGCAAAATGTTAAATTCCAGCATTAAGAGCTACTCTGACTATCCAGCTCAATCTTTTGTACTTCCAGTGCTGAACTCAAAATAAGCAAACCCTGGTTTGTTTTTTTCCCCCAAATTTCTGGACACCATGAATGAAGGGCCCTCTTCTCCTCTTCTTTAGCATGAACTGTCATGTCCAAGGCAGATGTGAAGTATCCTCAATATGCCACAGTTTTTGGAGCTAATACCATGGAGATCCTCATTCATAGGTGTTCATTTAGGTTTTTTCCATGTGTTTTCTGGTGGTTTTTGGCTGTTCACTCTTGATGCTTGGTTGTCAATTTGTAATCTTCAGGATGTCAATGTTATACAAATCAAAGCTAGGAGAACTTAATTTCACTCTTAATACCACAACAGCTTTGCTTAAGGTGCAGCCTTTTTCCAGAGATTCAGAGAGAAGTGACAGCCACAAATGATGCCTTAAGTTTTAACTTTTTTTTGAGCAAGTGTGAAATCCGCTGCAAAAACAATCCTGATACAAGGAGAAGAGTTGTGTTGGGAGCAACAAAGGCAGGGCATCTTCATGGAGATTACTGACAAATAGACTTTGCTGAGTTCCCATGCAAAGAAGGATACAGGTACATACTGGTATTGGTTGACACCTTCAGTGGATGGCCTGAAGCTTACCCCTGTCACACTAACACAGCCAAGGAGGTGGTGAAAGTTTTGCTTAATCATATAATACCAAGGTTTGGGGTTCCTTTGGGTATGTCCTCAGACAGGGGACCCCATTTTGTTGCAAATGTGATTCAAGAAGTTAGCTGGATTTTGGGAATTGCTTGGGATCTGCACACACCTTACAGACCCCAAGCAAGCAGTAAGGTGGAACACATGAATGGGACCCTTAAGGCACAAATCAGCAACATTTGTCAAGAGACATCCATGACATGGGTTCAGGCCTTGCCTACAGCTTTGCTGAGGATCCACATATAACCGAGGTGAGGGATAACATCAGTCCCTATGAAATATTGTATGGCAGGCCGTATCAAATTCCACATGTTTCAGGTGAAATTCCTATGAGGAGGAATCTTGATTCACAGAGATATCTAATGGCTTTAGGTTCCACTTTGCAGAAGCTCCAGAATTACATCATGTTATCCAGACCCAGAGGACTGGACATTCCTGCCCATCCCTTCCAGCCTGGAGACTGGGTCTATGTTAAGTGGTGGGACAGTGACCCTCTACAGGCCAAGTGGAGAGGACCATTCCAGATTTTGCTGACCACCCTCACCGCAGTCAAAGTCACCCTGGATTCACTACTCCAGAGTTAAGAAGGCTTCTGCTCCTGAAACAACTGAGAAAACAGAGCCTGATACAAATGAAGATGATGTAGTTTAAAGGATTCTTTTCCTGTGCTTATTATCTACACAGTTGGTAACCCTGACTCAGGTTTGGAACCAAAATTTGCATATGATTCTAGCTCAAAGTGTATCCAAAGACATTCATTTGGGTACAAAACTAACAGTTGACTTGTGAACTCAAGTGGAAAGATCAGCAAAATTTTTTAACGATTTGAGAACTAACTCAGATCTTACATTAGATAACATTCAAAGATAACACACTGAATTCTGATTATATCTTCCACACCCTAAATTCATAGTTACCAAACTGACCCTGGATTAAAGAATTGTTCATAGTTGTTGTAATTATAATTATTGTTTATATATATACTATTGCTAATGTATACTTCTGTTAGACACACATTATTAGTAGATATTTAGAATATTTAGAATAGAGTCTCGACAAGGGACAGGCCTTGTCAAGCCTCTAAAGGGGGGAAATGATGCCTTAGGTTTTAACTTTTATATTTTTCCAATCCGGTACTGCTTAGTGTGTAACGCTGACGTTTCTTGTAGCCTGTTCACTGCTGCTCTCTCATGCCAGGCAGACATAACAAAGCCTCTCCAGGCTTGTCCTTCAAGGACACTCAGACCTTCCTAGGCCCAAAAAGTATAAACCAAAAGCCTCTAAACGGGGGGTAAGCTGAGGGGAATTACATCATTAAACTGAAGTTTTAATTGGAGAGTTAACCCTGATATGCAAATGAACCAAACCTATAAAAGTGTGAAGAACTCGTGCCCTGCCGTCCACCTTGGGGTCCATCTGGGCAGTGGCCTCTGGCTCCCCAGGGGTACCTTTGAAGGCCCTTCAAATAAAGACCTACCTTACTCCCTTGCCCCTGTCTAGTCTCTGCTTTTAGGCGGCCTCTCAAGGCATCACACACACAAGAAATGATAAAATATGCATCAAGGGGCAGGGAGGGATGACACAAACTCTCTTTTTACATAAATCATGGGGATCAACAGAATATAGTTATAACACCAGGAAACAGATCCCCTTAACTATATCAGCCCTTTGGACAAAGACAAGCTTTGTCTCTGAAACCTCTCCTAATTTATTGTACAAACTACTCTTACAGGCTATCAACTGCTATCTTAAATACCTTTTGTTTCCCATCACCACTGCCCACCTGGAAAACACATCCATGCTTTCACTCACTCTTTGGATGATTAGAACACTTTTCCAAACTTTCAGCCTCCACTTGTTCACAATCATGGGATGCATTGTTTTAAGTATCACAAGACACCACATAACTGGAGGATAATAAAAAAGAAGTATTAAAAAAAAGTGAAACCCTGAAAAAGTGAAACAAAACAAAGTGCAGGCCACATTTTTGTCACTTAGAATACATTAGGCACTTCCTTCCAAAAACACATGTATAAACACAACTTCAGCTGAGATCCTGTAATGAGTCAGGGATCTGCCTTCCTTGTCCTAGGAGGATAAAGAAGTTGTAGGTGGGATCAGTCTGGGGGATGCACAGTTCAGCAGATGTGAAGCTTTATACTTCTGCACATTTTCATTATTTAGTTATTAAGCAGTTCTCGCTTCTTCTTCCCCAGGGAAACCCAGGTTTTGAATGGTTTGTTACCACCCAACTTTAGCTCCTGATGGATTCTGTTGTCCCTCATGAAAAGGAGTAATCCTCAGCTCTCCATTTATATTCCTGGCTCCTTCAACATTTAAAAGGAGTTCCTATTCTTTATTCTGACTTAAAGAGTCATTCTCCATAATACTTCATTTCTCAAATGTTAAATCAAGGTGAAAATGCAGTGTTAGGAGCACTACCAGATCTGTCATGAAAAGTTAAACCTCCCTAACTAGAGGTCTAACTTATGGTCAGTCCTTTATGGCAGGGACAACCACAACTCCCTTGCTCCAAAGGTAGACATGCAACCCAAAATGCCATTGCTCCAGAATTTTCTGCCCTTCTGTCCTGCCCAGTCTTTTACTTTATGCTTCCACATACAACGTAGCACCTGAATGAGCTGAAAGATACAGGCTGCTGATTTTGAGCTTTTCATTTTAAATAAATGGCAGTAGTGGGAGAAAAACAGCTGACTGTAGAGAGTATGTGACTTTCCTCCATTTTAAATTTATTTAAATTTTTCTGCGCTTTGGGACGAGTTTTTGAGAGTGGAGATAGGGTGAACTCAGGTTAAGGGACATGGGGACAACCTAAAGTGTACATGTTGAACATATACCATTCAGTAAAGGTCACAGATACACACAAAAGCAAAAATTAACCCCAAACTCCAAATAACTGTCTTGCACTTTCAAGTTACAAGCCTTTTTGTCAAAGCACTCTTTAAAAGTTACATTTCGAATTTCAGCAGATATTGGAAGCTTAAGAGTGGGGACTCTGAACAACATGTAAACTAATTATTGATTTTCCCTCTTAAGATAGCAAGCTCATTTAAAGGAAAAGAGATAATCCTCTTAATGTTTTGCTCTAAGAACCTCTAGGAACACAGATAAAATAACTTTATAAATAGGTATCCATTGAGAATTTATTTACATTTCAGCAAAACAGGGCCTGATGGAGGGTCTGAGCAATGTTTTTCTAAAACAGATTATTTGCTGAAGAACTGCTGCCCATACAGTTTTAAAATATTGCTGTATGAGCAAGATCTCACATGTTTTGCGACAAACTGTCTAGTATTTAAAACCGGTTGGTCCATTTACTTCAGTCAGGTTAATTCTAACGCCTTGAAAACGCGCTTTTGTCACAGTAACACCTCATTGCTCCAGAGGTGGTTTGCTTGGAGCAGATGTTCAGCTCTGTTTACTAATCTAGGAGTGAATATATTTCAAGGACTGGAAGATATTCTTCCAATTTTTTTTGCCTTCCAAAAGCCATCTGTATTTTTTCCTACCTCACCCATCACCTTCTCTGCGTCTTCTCTAATGTATATAATTACTGAAGCACTAAACCCTGTGTTTACTGTTGCTCAGAATCAGAGACACTTATTCTTACATATCCTGTTCTTTCGGTCCTGACCGTGAACAAAATCAATAGTTTATTACAGGAACAATTTTTCATCTGTGCCACTTTCAAATTGCACCTCATAGTGCTCTAATATACAGATATTTCCTGCCACCTTCATTTATTAGTGAGGGAGTCTCAAAGAGGAGAGAAAAGGTTTAATGAAAGTAGTTTTCCACTTGCAAATGTCAGCTCACTGCTTATTTTCAGTGAAGTATCTCACAGTGTTTGTCAAAACAAAGAACTGAAGCCTGGCCTGATGACACCACTTCATCATGGTGACACCACTTCAGATATACTCTAACCCACTGACTTTTCATGGTGTCAATAGAAGGCACAGAGAGGGGAGAAAAACAATGAAATAAATAAAATCTTTAAAAGTCCAAAACCACAAAAAAAACCCCTAGCAAAACCAACAGTTTACAGATGGCTTAGCCTGGTTTGTTTAACACCGTATAAATCAAGTTGCAGTTGACAATAAGACTTCATGATTAGCTGCAAATGCAGTAATTTAACACGAGATAATGAAATAATCACTGTTTCTGACTGGTGACAGCACTTCTAGCAGTCAACTAACAGGTAACAAGTAGTCTGAACTTAGATATTTTTAGCAGTATCTAAAGAATCAGTAGTAAAACCTGAGTAACATGACAGCCAAATAAACACAGTTGTTGCATCCTCCTTTGCTTCTCTTGGCTTTTCAGTGAGACACCAGGGGCTATTTTTCCCTTTTCCCATTACCTCAATACTACAAGAGTGCAAGGAGTCATTTTCCCCGTGGACCTCCTGTTCAAGTTACCCTTCTGCTCCATGAATTCAGAACCAGACCAAGCCATATCTCATTCAAATAAATGAAAATATCTGCCCAGAATAACAGTTCTGTTCTTTTAACAGGAAAGGGAACCTCCTACCAACATATTTTTTAAAGAAAGAATTCTTTCAAAGGTGTAAAAAAGTGACACTTACTCTGTAGAGACCAAAATGAAACAATTTTTCAAGGTTCTTGGGAAGAAAGCACCTCTCTACCATTTTACCTTTCCTTCAAGAAATAAAGACCAAACAGCCAATCAAGCTGCAATTTCCTCCCCTGCACCTGAGGTGACTTTTCACTCACAATTAATTCTCCCTCTCTGATCAAACTAAGAACTTGCAATTGCTGATCTTTATGAATTAACGCTTCCCTTTTCAGCCACAGAATTTCTGAGCCCACTAAATTCTTTCATTAGATTGACAACTTGAGGGTGAGATCCACTTTAAGCCCACAAAAAATTCACAGTAATATGAGCCAGTTGCCCAAGTTTTCATATTTGTAGCTAAAAAATGTAGTCCATTTTTGTTGTTCAGGATAAGTCCTGATTTCTTACTGAAAATTCTATTAATAATTTATCAGACAATTGGGCAAAAAAGTTATCATTTTGAGAGTCAAGTCAAAGTTCATCATGTCTGTAGCAGTTTTTAATAATTTCTTAATCCCTTATAAAGCCTTTATTAGCAAAGAGTCTAAGCCAAAGGTGCATTAAATTATGTTTGCTAAGTTTGCTACACTGGATACTGGCTGCCCATCTTACATGGTTTTAATCCCCTTTGTCAAATAAAACCATGAAGATTTTTCTTTTAATAGAAAGGCATCTGACACTACCAGGAAAGCACTTCACACAGAACTTCTCAGCTGAATCGTTGCTTATTCCCTAACTGCTTAAGGTTTCAGTATTTACAAAAAAAAGTTCAGGAATATTACTGTCAGAAAAATATTTAAACAACAAACCATGTGGTCTTTCCTATCAGAGGATTTCCATGTTTATGCACAGTTATTTGTAAACTACCTCTGTCTTGCCAGCTTTACATCCATTCCCCACTAGCGATTACAGAGAGGAAAAAGAAGCAGTGACTGAGAGCGGCACAAGCTCGCAGGCATCTGGTAATTTATGTGTCATGTCTCCCCTCCTGAGCAGTGTTTATATTATCTTTCCAATTCGTTTTGCCCGGGCTCTTAAATTCTGTAGACTATGTGGGGCTAGAGATTATTCTGCTAGACAAAGTGAGTCAATTGGAAAACAAATAAAGAGGAGAATATCAAGTTAAAGAATGCAGAGATTAAGAGAGACAAGGTTACTGAGGCAAAAGGATGTCAAGGGAAGAATTATAGTCCCAGACAGCAGCTCCAAAGTAGTTCCTAAAACCTTCTGTTGTACTAAAAAAGTAACTCCCCCCAGTTTGTAGCTCTGTAGAATGCAAAGGTATCATGCTCAAGACATGAGATTTATTCTGTCTGTAGGCTGAGAAGATAAAGGAGCAATTTAAATCTGTTTAAATACACAAGATGGGTGGGGGCAGAGTGTGAAGCAGAGAGTACCAGCAATTTAAGGAGCAGGGTTACCATTCCACAGAAATTTGGTATGCACTCAGCCCAGTGGAATTCTCATCCCAGACACAGATAGCACATTCATCATCAGATTTCAAAGGTGCTCTTTCACTGTGCGTGGAACGTGTCAAAGTCATTACTGTAAAGAAGGCAGCAAATTGGTGAAAAAGAAACAAAGTATCTGAGTTATTCTGGACTTTACATGGCTACAACATGCAGATTTTCAGGTTTTACCTTTTCATATTATAACCTAGGGCATCACTAATGAAAAATAGATATCTTGACTTTTATTACAGCTGAGTCTTGATCTGTGCCATGCCCGTTCTGCAGGCTGGCATCCTACTCTGGATGCCACAAGGTGGAAATCTACAGCTTGTGGACAAAACCATGGCGACTCCTTGTCCAGCTAAGTAGAAAATATTGTTCATTTTCGTTACTGGACAACTGTTATACATCTTATTCAATCCAAATTTCGGCTTGGATTAGAACATCTTGGTCTGCAGCATTTCATTTTGAAAAATTTATTAACACTGTTAATGCCTGCCTTTTTTTCTTTCCAGTCTTCTCTCTTTTAGGCAATTTATCAAGTATTATATACTGAGATAAAATTCATCTTTCAAAACAAATATTCCCCAAAAATCCAGCTTTTCCATTTCATGCTGCCCAGCAGTGGAGTTTGCTCTCAAGTCCTGCATTTGCTGGTGCTAAATTTCACAAATGAGGTGTGTGGCCAAAATGTGTAAAACTTCCTAGTGGTTTACATCTGAGTTTGTTCTATAGTACCTTTGGTGTGGGGTGTAGGGTGTCTTATAATCACACACTTTGATTTTTGGTATCTTGTGTTCTTGACAAAATAGCACCTCCAGTGCAAAACCTGTAACACAAATACTGTCCTCTGAGCTTTTTTCTTCTCATCCTGAGGGAAATATTTTTTTATCCTCGTGGCACAGATTTTGCGTCATTTGACCACTTTGCAAGTTTTCAACCACAATGCAAATAGAGTTCATTGATGCTCATGCTTTCAGCCCCATTGTGTGCCTTGCCAGCCCCCTAATGTCAGATGTTAAGGTCAGAGTTCAGCCGGTGTCTGGCTGCTGAGTGGTATTTTGTCCTCTGAACAAAACAATCACCAGCAGGATCTCATGTACTCTGTATCCATCATGTTAGCACTTTTCCAGCATCCTTATCTCTGCCTCCAGGAAGCCGTGTTGATGATGTTCTTTCATTATCCCAAAGCAACTGTGGTGAAAGGTGAGCGAGTCCTTGATGAGGCTGAGCACACAAGGGGGCCCACGCTGAACAGATACGCAGGATGCCGCACAATTTGGTAAGTAGGTTTGTGTCACGAGGCAATTATTCATTTAAAGCTGTCTGAAAACAATAGCCTAAGTATATTAGGAGGCTCATTTTTTACAGCTTTCCCAGGGATAGGGTCATATAGCCAGAGACTCTTGCAAAGCATTATTTTGTCTGCATGGACTCTGGGCTTCCTGTCCCTTACCAGCCTCTAAGGAATATTTAATGTTGGCAGGACCTTCCCTATCTTCCCTATCTATCATAGTAGATTTTCCAGAGTTCTTCACATATGATTCTTCACAGAAGATGGAATTCCCCAGAATTAAACATTCGTCACCTCGGATGTATCATAATATCTGAGAATATCCTTTTATCTTGTCATACTGGGAAGGAGGCTGTAATCATGCACTCAAAAGATATTTTCTCATACTTGTTATTGGCAGGGACCTCTGGTTTGGAGAAAGAAGTCTCTGAAGTACTAGGACTTTCATGGGAAGTACTGGAGCAAATGGGATGTAATCTGGTTGTTTGCTTTAACTGGTAAAAAGAGTTTGTCCCACTCTTGCCACCAAAAAAGACTCTTTTAGTATTGGGTTAAGCCAATGGCAAACATATTTTTCACTCAACAAACTTAAAGTGTCCTTTTCTATGTTATTTTTTTTCTTTGCATTTCTCATTGTCTCACCATCTCCATATAAACTATCGATCTCCTGTACTCATCAATTCCTATCACAATCAACACCACATGCTATAAAAAATTTTATCATTACAACATACCTGAGGTGGGAAAGGGAGTGTTGTTCCCTGTTATCTAGAGAAGAGATAGCAGCATGGATAGACAAAGTAGTGTTTTACAAAGGAGAGATGAAGTCTGCAAACATAGAAGGGTATGAACTTCAGTTTTAGGTCACTGGACCATTGAATTATTTTTCTCTCTACCATTTATTTAACACAGTATTATAAGTGTGCTGAATAGTGAATATAATCTGTTGAAAAGTATTTGAACCTTGATAGTGTGCCCCACACAAACCATTTTTGGGTATTTTTACCAGAGCCCTCAGAGTGGGACCAGGCTGGAATTACCCTCACTGGCTTCACTTGGCCTTTCCACCTTCAGCTGCAGCACATCAGCCCCAAGAGGGGTTTCAGCTCCAGTCTGAAGGTTCAGGGGGAGAGGTGGGACAGGTTTATTTCTGCTCCCTGGCCTTTGCTCTCTTGTTGTTTGGATTTCCTGGACTAACTTGGCTGCAGAGCGCGGGAGGGGTTTTGTTGCTGCCATCATCTCGATGCTGCTTGCCTGCATCAGGAGCCCCACCTGTTAGAGCCCTCAGGAATTCATCAAGGACTGAAAGGTAAACTGTGCTGAACTGGGAAAGAATTGGGAAAGGAGAGGCTGAAAAACTAAATACCAAGGCAGCAAGGAACAGATAAAAGGGACTGTGCTGCACTGCATTAAAACCAATCATATTATCAGAAAAGTGTGTGTGGAACTCATGGACAGAATAGAGAAACCAATCAAGCACTATGAGATCTCAGGCACAGCAGTTGCAAAATGTATATGGACTGTATCATGTAAAGGTTGTAGGATGTAAAAGTAGGTACAGTGTGTAAGTAAGTAAAATGCATAAGTACTGTGTTATATAGAAGTTGTAAAAAGTTTAAGTGAGAAAATGTATAAGTAGAGTGATATATATATGTAGTATAAGATAAGCAAGTGAAATGTATAAGTAGGTAGAATGTGTAAGTAGGGTATGATATCAAAGTTGTGAGATGTGTGAGCACAGGGGTATTTTAAACAACAAGATGCTTCTGTGTAATCAGATTGATTCATTGATCAGAAGACAGGAGTTCCTGTAATAGTCTGCCATAAAAATTATTGAATGCTTCCAGATTTTAGATAGATTTCAACTCAGAAGAGTTCAGTGAAAGACCTGCTTAAAAAATTCCACATAATACAGTGACTCTTTTATATTTGAAACTTTCTAAAGGGTGTTCACAACCATGAGATGATAGAAATGTTATTGGAAGTGCATGTATATAGCACTGAAAATTTAGGAGCGTTTGGAACAAGTGTTTCAGTTTTAGTCCCTGTCCTCTTCTGCCTCCTCTGTAATTTAGGATTTTATCAGTCTGATTTTATAAACACATGCAACTTCATCTTGTGAACAGGGTTGCTTTCACTGGTGCTTTGAAATTTTGCCAACACCTCCCTTATAATGCCCCTGATAATCATCAGGTAGCACTGTGACTGTTACTGTCACACCTTCAGTGCTTTGCAGGCGTTAAAATTTGGGAGACAGCAATCATTGGACTGAAATTTTCAGGTTAGTGCTATTGCTGTGGGAGGAGGGTCACAGCTTTCACACTGATTTTGGTGGATATGGAACCTAGCACAGAATACTGTAAGATAACCTGCAGTACTGTCAGCTGCTACCTACACACAAATATAAGCATCTGAGATGGGCCCCTTTTGACTGAGTAAAGTTTTTGACGGGGGAGTTAAATATTGTTGAGACTTCTAAAATAAAATTGTTTTCTAGCAATAGAATTTATTCTCTACAACTATAAAGCTAACTTCTAATTTTTTTAAGTAAAAAAATTAACAGAGCAATGTAAATCTGAAGACAGGAAGCCCAGGGCTGGGGTTTGGTAATACCGAGAGACTCGTGCAGAAGTGATAGCCATGAGCTGTAACATGCCTTGTTTTGACTTCTAGAAGGAGAGGTCCGTGCCTTATCTCTGGAAACCCTGTAGGGATCTGTAGGTGCCTTCTTTTTTATTTTTTTGCTTTTGAACCCCTTATCACAGGCTGAAGAGCAAATTGCTTTTTCAGATCCTATAAACAAATTCTGCTCATGAAATCACACACTGGAAAGTACCAGAAGACAGTCCTCCTCCCAAATGTTAAGTGAACTGCTTGTATAACATTCACAGACCTCAACAACCCAGTAAAGGGGTGTCTGGGACCTGGAAGTTGTTTCCTCTTATATTCTGTGGCTCTGCAATAGGAGGGTGGGACTTTAATAGTATAACCAAGACATGGATGACTTACAGACCTCTAGTCCTGCCTCTCAAAATCTCTCAAGTATTCATGATTAATTAATTGGCATGTGCAATTTGCTATGCAGCACAGGAAGAAAGCCTTAAGCATCACAGACATTTATTTTGGAGTCTGGAGAGAAAACAGAATGATTATCATTAGGTTTTGAGGTGCATTTGAGATTCTAGTGAGGCTGGAGTGTTCAATTCTGGTTGCTGGTTTAGAAGAAGGAAGGACACTGTTGAGATTGATAAGGGCAACAAAATGATAGTAACTAATTCAAAAGCAACATGTCAGTGACTGAAGTTATAAGGAAGGGATTAACCTATAAGCAATTTAGGTGGAATGTGTTTTTCAGTACACAAAGGGTAACTGACACACAAGATGAAATAAATTGGCAAGGTCAGCATCAAATAAGCAGAGAAATCAAGAAGAAATGGGATAACACTTCTGAAAAACACAAAGTAAAACAATGCCCTGCACTGGGGGAAAGGCTCCATAACAACAACAGATCACATTCATTCCAAAAATTGCCAAACATAGGATAAAAGTACAAGGGAAAGGTACAGGGTGTCCTTGTTTTTCTGGGAAACATAAAATTATGGATTCAGATTACAAAGCCTTGTAACCAACCATCTGTGGATTGGGATACAATTTCTAGGCAGAGCAGGTGCTGACAGATATTAGGATTCTTTTTACTATTCTATATTACAGCACAGCAGAAGATGCTCATTGTTTCTTTTCCATTGCAGTGTCAGCCAACAATTGAGAGAAAAGTCTTGTGGAGGGAAAGGATGAGAAGAAGCCACTTTTATAATACTGCAGAGAAATAGACTTTGGTATGAGCCATAAACCTCTTTTCACAGAATAGCAACCCCTTTAAATCTCAGACACCAAATAAAAGGCATCTCTGTCATCTCTTTGGTAGTGATTAACATGTGGCATTGAATATAAAAGACACATTTCTATTAACGGAAGGTAAAGTGGACAATGTTTCTAAACACTATGGGGTAATCTAAGGATGAAAGCAATTTGTGGAAGTTAACTGTTAAAAAGGAAATGACAAAGATTTAGAGGAACAGCGAAAACACTCAAACTCCATTGAAAGAGACAAAATTTGTTTCAAAATATTCATATTAATTTATCTAAACAAAGGATGTTTCTTCTCGTGCTAATCCAGCACTGTGATGTGACAGAGAACTTTAATGATTTCCAGAAAGAGCTGGGATTTGAAAAAAATTCTGTGATGGTCTAAGTTGGAAAGAATAAGTTATATTACAGGGAACAGCATATGTCGCAGGAATCACAGGAAATCAAGGCAATGCCAACATTTTGAATAAGATATAAGAATTACATCTTTGGAAGAGCTTGCAATGTACAGCAGAGGGAATGAGAACAGCAGAATCAGCCCAGAGGAATTCTTAGGAGAAGTGGGGTGTGCTAAAGCATGTCTTTCATGCTTTTTGATGTGAGAAGGCAAGACAATGTTGTTAATTTTGAAGCAAACAAAGGTAAATGGATGCAAGTCAGGGTTTACTGCTGTGAGAAAAGTTCCTATTAAAGGTACAAACCCCAAACCTAAGTACAAAGTTACAAGAGGCAGTATTTGTAAAAAATTAAAAAAAAAAAAAAGGGAAGAATATTTACATTTTTATAAGGCCAACCCCAAAAAGTCTGCCCTGCCCGTTGCTTGCAGGAGCTTTCTGATGGCCATGAGGCAAAGAGCAAATGAGTATTGGAAAAGATGGCTGCTGTATTTATGGCACAAGTGGAAAAATTAATAAAAAAGTAGAAAAACTAATAAAATTGCTACAAAGTGCAACACAGCTAAAGAGGAGAAGTTACAGAGGAGATGGGTAGCTTGGATGCATCAGCACTTGAGGCAAACAGCATAAAATTACACATGTTCAATTCTTACTTTGAGAGGATCCTGTTTCTTCAAACTGTCTCTTGGATTCTGATAAATGCATGAAGTATTCTGCTAAAAAATAAAAAAAAATTAAAAATTCCACAGCATAAATATTATGGTTTACAGAGGGACTGCATCATTCTGTGGGAAAAAAACCCAAAACAGTAGAACATAATCATCTGCAGGAAAATCCAATAGGCCTGGGTTAAAGTTCATCCTGTAAAACACATATCCATATTTTGGAAATGGTATTTGGGGGACAGATGTTAAAAAAAAGACAAGGTAAGAATGATGCTGGTCCAAGTATGCCTGTCTCTAGAGACAAATATAAGCCCAAATAATTTGCAAATATATGTTTGAGGTGATAAAAGAAATCAGTCGCTCCACATTTATGATCCTTTCTCTAAGTCTGTAATTGCAACAATTGCTTCTGCTAAAAGTGAGCAAGAATTTGTTGGGTTTATTTGCTGTTAAATTGAAAACTCTTCGGGGTTTTTTTGGCTGGTTTTTTTGGGGGGTTTTTTTTTGTGTTTCACTCTGCTTATACTTTCTGTATAATTGGCTAGAGAATGATCAAGACAGTTATTGTGGTATGAATGTGGGTTAGGTTGCCCAAAAGTTCCAGCTGAATAGAGAACACATCAAAGGTGAACAGGAGCAAAGAGAAGTGACTTTTCTAATGTCATAGGCCAGGTCAGGCACAGCAGCAGGAA
>NW_008237911.1:5452-15107 GCF_000691975.1 Corvus brachyrhynchos | reverse complement strand
CCTCTGTACCTCCCACACTTCACTGCCTCAAAGGCAGAGCTTTTTACACTTTTCTCTCAGATATGTCCATATGCACATTTGGGCTTCACTTGAAACTCGTGGCTTTCAATGGAAGTTCTTATTCTGAAAGAATACAATTCTGTCAATGACATAGTGTGCCCCACATTGCTGTGTGTGCCATCACTCTGAGCTCATCAAGTCTTACTCCTGCTTTAAAAAAAAAACTCAGATGAAAAATATTGCCAGGACTGCTGCATGGTTTTCAAAATATTTTTGGAGTAGTCAAAACAGGAGGGTAAAAAAAAATAATTACTAAAAAGCAGTCCAATAAAAAATGAAAAAACCCCTGGATTATCTCTAATGAAAACAGACATTCCATAGTCAAAAAAAAAATTAAAATAAAGATATCTTGAGCAAATTAATAATGTTGAATTCTTCCAAGAATATCTGGCCCACATATATATAATAAAGATGAGGCACTGGAGGTGTGATGAGTCACAATTCAAAGTGAGTGGATTTGGTAAACTTTGGGGGGCTTCAGACTGCTCAGAAAAATGAAAGTCAAGGGGAGGATGCTGAGATGGGTGGAGTTACACTAATTGAAACCAGCTAACAACATGGTGGGAAGGAAAGTAGCTGTCAAGACAAGGGAAAGGACCCAAGCATCCATGAAAAGTAGAAATTAGTAGCTAATTGTAATAGACAAATGCCCAGGTCACTTTATTCACTGCTCTGCAATTTAAAGATTGCCTAATTTAAAGCCAGTATGAGATAATCTATTTTTTATTGAAACCAGAAAGGAGTCATGTACTCAACACAACGAGACATTTATGTTCTCTTAGCTCTGCCACAGGTTTTTTTTTTCATGTGACCTTGGACAAGTCACAATCTTTCAGTTCCTTATCTCTGAATTGGGGATTATATCCCACTGCTTCACAGAGGTGCCGAGAGATAAACATTTGTTCAGATAACGTGGTGATAACATCTCAGATACAAAAATAAATTAGAGCTATTATCTCCAGGGCAAGGGTAGAGACCTTGCAGGCATTTGCACTGCATTTACTGCTGCACAGGCTCAGTCCTCACCAGGGTCTTTAGATACCATTGTGATACAGATAATTAATAGTAGAAATAACAGTTCCAGTACAGGCAAGTCACTAATACAGAAATAAGACAGGGATGGCAGATGAAGCCCTTCACCCTACAGAGAAACTCTTCACAAAATGGCATTTTAAAAAGTAGTTGTCAAATCAAAAAGTAAAGTTAAGGCCATTACGAATGCGAGACTGAAAATTGTTACCTTCTGATAGAGATTTATCAGGCTGCTAAAAAAAGGCTTCAATCCCAATTCATAATCAGCAGCCTGTAAGGTCACAACTGTGGGAGCAAAGCTGTACTGAACCATGAACCCTCTTGGATTTGTTCAGGTTATGAGCAGCCAAAGGGATCTGGCCAAATTTGTCTATTCCATCAAAGGCACCGTGACAACTGGCAAGGGTTGGCACACCATGGGGGGCACCAACCATGAATTAGTTATCACAGTAACTTCAGGCAGCAATTTATTTTCAGTCCATTTTCAGAAATACTCCCTAGGTTAGATGTGGGCCCTCTGAAGAAAAAGTTTCAATGAACTAGGTAGATAATAACCTTCATTCCAGCACTTAGAACTACTGAATTATACACACTGGTTCATAAAACCTATAGAAAAAATTGCATAGATAAATTTATCTATGGCCATATTGGTTTCCTCTGCATTAAATTATGCAGGACTTTTGCAGAATGGGCAGTGAGAAGCTATTTTTCTGTTAATCTGGCACAATTCACGAATACTAAATTCACACTGCAATAAAGGAAAAGAAAGACTCGGTGTACAATACCTTGGATGAAGAAAATTCAAGAGGTGCTGTGAAGAATGAACCTGTTCCTATAACATATTCATGTGCAGGAGAGCTTAATGTATCTCTGTCTGTAATATACTTAATTTCTTCGTGATGCCAGTCATATGCTAATATTGTCAACTTAATTTTGGCCATTCATAAGACATGGCATCTGGATAAAAACATTGAAAGATTAAATCTTTATATTGAAGGAATCCTATAAATCACAGTATTCAACCTTTTCAAAGGTGATTACTGTCCATTCTGTCTAAGCATTGTTTTAATCCTTAAAAGACTAATATTAGTGTTTCCACAACATCATAAATCAAGTCAAAACCAGAATGAGGCAGACAGCAGATATTTACTCTGATGGCTGAACCTGTCATGATAAATACTAATGCCTCTTCAGCAAACATTGCTATAAATGGGGATAAAAATAAAAGGCAAATCGCTTCTGTGCGTTTAACTGAAGGCTTCAGAAAAAGGGGCTGAAACTTCAGAGGAAAAAATGGGCTGAGGAGACACAGGCTGAGTTGAATGTCCCTATGAATTCAAAAATCTCTCTTCAGCTTGTTTGAAATTACCATATAAACCATCATACGTAATATTCCTATAATTCTTTTTTTCATGAGGAAACAAATTTCAAAGAAAAAGAAAACAAAGGGTTTGATTTTGTTTTAGTGATTTTTTGGATAATGTTTTTTATTATTTTTGTTGTGGAACATCTGAGCTGCTGCTTTTATCATTCTTTACAGAAACAAAATTGTAAAGCAATTTTTCATCTCTTTGCATACGGTTATTTGGGAGACAACCTTCTAGACTGAAAAATCCCTTCCTTCTACTTATACTCAGCCAATGACAGACTTTTAAGAGGGAAAAAAAGCAAAAAACCCCAAAACTTTGCAACACTTTTGGAGAATATACATTTGCTTTATGCAAATGTATGAGAGTAATTTGATTTATGTTTAACCCAGTACTGACTTCAGAGTAGTTCTTGGGCTGGAAAGGAGTTTAGGTCACAACTTCTTCTTCTGTCCTAGGCTGCAGGAAAAAAGGTGTTGTTTTCATCTTTTAAAATCAACACCTGTAAGAAGTGAGACAGGAGTTAACAGAAGCAGATACCTCTCAAACTGTGAGTTAAAAATTGACTGCAAACACATTCTCCAGCAGCATCTCCTTCTGTCTAGGACTTTCCCTTCTCCCATCAAAGAGTTCACCAGTTCTGCCAGTCTCCAAAATTCATCTAGTTGGAAAAACACACAGGGGAAAAAGGAAAAAAGAAAAAAAAAAGAAGAAGAAGAAGAAAAATAAAAGCTGGGCAAGCTTTAATTATTCTGCAAAAGCACCACAAGTTTTCCAATGTTAAATAAGAAATTTTAGCTTATAGTAACTGCACAATTTTTACCATTTAATCCAGATTTTTACAAAGTGAGCCACCTTCAGCTTTCAAATTTAAAAGCTCAGCTTCAACTTTGAAGGTTTGGTCTCTGCAAGACTTAGACTTGCTGTTGTTGGGAAAGGGAAACCTAAAGGAGGACCCATGGCCATCATCTGAGCAGCCACAGGGAGATTAATTCACACCAAACCCACGATATTTGTTCAGGAATGAACCAGCTCCCACCACGAGGGGAAGGGGAAGAGCTGCACAAAGAAATTGGTGATTCATTCTATGCCTTGCTTTAGAAATAACCCTGCAGCATGCCTGGGTGACCTCTCTCGTTTGGTGCATTAACTCCTTTAAGCTCTCAGCTCTTGCTGTCCCCTGCCCTGCCCTGACTACTCCATTAAGGGCCAGGCAATCTCTGGTAGGACAGCTTGTAGCTGCTGAACTGTCACCTCCAGCACTCTGCCCCATGAATGGAACCTTCACTAGCAAACCCTGCTCCTTTTATACCCACAGCCAGCCATCAGCTATTCATGCTCTGTCAAAATTCCTCTTGCATTTGCAAATTTTTTATTGTGAACTCCTAGATTGGTTTAGGGTGTCATTTATGCTCCACAGTGCATTGTGGAGCTTTTCTTCACCGTGGGTTTTTATTTTAAAGATCCAGTCCCTGGAGAGCAAGGTCACAAGACCCACTAACTATTGCATTTAGCAACACAAAGACAACGCTCTGTTCTTATAAAATTCAGCAAAGCTTTAGTCAGGCAGATTTACATAGCGAAATCCCTTGGCAATAGAATTCATCAGCCCCTGGAATTATTGGAAATGAACCAGGGCACACATTTATCAGGGTGTGCTCCATCCTTTTCCACCCTGACAGCCTTGCTCTACAACAGTTTAATTCTTGCTGTTAGAGGGTGTTCAGACTGCATCAGTCCTACATAATTTAAACTGGAGTTGAGCAAAATCTAGAAAGGAGAGCCTCATTTATGACAGGAAAGGCTGCAAGTGGCTTTTGTTGTTCTGTAAGTTCTGTTTGTTACATTCAGAACTATTCATATTGACAAAGATATTCATATTTTGTGCTATTTTAAGGGTAAGGAGAACACTTGAATCACTAAAGCTTCAAAGTAACAAATGAAGTTTTGTTTAATATTTCCCTTAGAAAATATTTCAGTGTAAAAATCTTACAAGTGTTGGTGATGGAAAGGCAATATCATGATTTCTAAATGAGTAAGATCTTAGGACTGAACATACTTGGGAATGCCTGTACCATAGTCCTATAGAGACAACTGAAACAATTCTTCTAGAACTGCCCAAACTCTTGTTTCAGAATTTTTTAACTAACTTCAGTGCTACTTTCAGTAGCTTTGAAACAGCAATTTTTAAAAAGGAAGCAGGTTTTTTTCTCAGCAGAGTAGTTGGATGCCCGTGCCATAAGTCTGCAAAGTCATTTAGCACAGGAAGAAGGAAAATGTTATAAGTGATCTTTAAGAACCAATGAAGGACTTTATTGTTGTCATTAACATTTGCATCATTGTCAAGAACATAGTTTTGCATTTTACTTCTCATAACTGTTCTTAGATTGTTGTGCTAATTTCTTAGAAAAAAATAATGGCATAACAAGTAGTGGGACTACGTATATTATGGAAAATAGAAATTCCTAATTCGTACTCTATCTCAGCTCTATTTTTACTCAAAAATTACTATTCAAATGTTGTCTGCTGTCGAACTTTTACCCTCAGAAATTTAGAAGGTTAATTATTGTGCAAAATACTGCACAAGGAACTGAAAAAAAAGACTCAATTCCTGAATGGTTCAACAGCCAGTAAAACGAAAATGGACATATACCACAAAAAAAACCAAAAAATAATTCAGAGTTGTGCTCCAGTTTTCAAAATCATTACCACACACAAAGGCCCACCCAGAAATGAGAACTGCCCTGCAAAAGGCTCTGTACACAAACAACTTCAGAAGCTGTCATTATCTTGATATAAATTACCTGCTTATCTATGTGATAAGTGTTGTGAAAAAGTTCATATTTTCATCACAGAGATATGAAACAAGTGTAGGAAGGCAGACAGATATTTTAATTTAAGGGAGTAAAAATAGAATTATTAGCCAAGACCTCCAGGGTACCTTCTAACCTAGATCTAGGTCCTGACAGCAGCCAGAGGTAACTGTAGGGGCAGGAAAGTAAAGAGAATACCAATTCTTCCTACATATTTTTATTGGCATGGAATTATATTTCCATCTCCCTGCAGCCTCTGTGGGTCCCTCTGAACTACTGGATTTTGGGTTCCAGCACAGAAAGGGACATGGGATACTTCAGTACCAAGCAAGACTCCAAACCCTCTCCTCTTTGCACTCATTTGTTTAGTGGGATTCCCCTAGGAGAGCCAACATGTGTTTAAATGAAACCACATGGTGGCTTTTTTCTGCTGTATCTTGTAAAATTCTGTGACATGGAATGGAGGAATTAGTTAAAAATGACTTGTGGTTTCGTCATTTTCCGAGCTCCATGATGCTTCCTGCTTTGATTTTCAGAGACCACATGTAGCATTAGAGAACAAACCAACCTTCTCTGTGTTTAACCCTTTCTTTTACATACCAGCAGACACTTTTTCTCTGTAAATAGATTCCCCTATTAATGGTAATCTATTGAAGGTGTTTACATGCAGAAAATATGCCACTATCTCAAATTTTTCATACAGAAAACCATGACTGATGATGTACCTCAAGAATATGTCAACAACTGAAAATGTATACAACTGAAAGATTCAGCACAGCCAGTGTTTAAAATAGTTCTCTTTTTTTGTTTTGTTTTATGGCAAAGGATCCATAAAAAGCTGCATCTTGTGGATTGAACACCTTTTTTTTTGGTTGTTTCAGGGAAATAACCTCACTGGTTATTAGGGTTATTTTGTCTCAACATTAACGATGCTCTTATGACAGTGAAAGTTTACAAATGGATAAATGATTAAGGCAGCAAAAGAGGCAACGAGCAATAAAGAGTGAAAGAACAAAGAAATAAACAGAGTTTTTACAGACAACTGGTTAATTTTGGTTGGTTGGGAGAGCTGGGCTCCATCCATTCCTTGATAAAGTTAATATTTAATGGATTAAAATTTTGTATTGCAGAATTTGTAGTGACAAGACATTTCTAGAGCTTAAAATGCAACTGGTAATTATACAGAGATTAATTCTGATGAGTGTGTTTTGGAGGTGCCAGAATACCAAATGTAGAAGTAACATTTTTCCTCTTCACTGAAAGGAAAGGGAATATTTGTGTGCACCTCAAACAAGTAAAATATGAAGATGGGTAATGATGGGGGTATTTCTCTGACAAAAGTATTTGTTTTAAAATGAAATTTTAAGGTTCAGGGTCTGTGTTTACAGCAATGTGGGAATGAAGTGGGGAAGGAGAGGTCCATCATCATCTCAAACAGAAAAACAGAGAAACAAAATATTTCCTTGTACTCTTGTGAAATCTGTCTTTAGTTCAGTGGCTTTCAGGTTTTAAAACTTGCAGATCCCTAATAATATTTCAGTGAAAAAAGGCACTTCTGTGTACTGAGCCTTGTAAAATATGGTTGCTTTTCCAAGTCACTTGCTGCTAGGCTTAAGCCCACATGTCCCTAAAGCTAAATATCTGATTTTAAGGTGTATATTTCTTTAGTCTGGAAAGCTCAAGCTAGTATTAATTATTCTAGGCACTTGCACCAGAAACTTCTGGACATTTTACTGGTATAAAAATCAGGGTGAGGCGGAAGGGAGTGAGGCTATAACAACCTTGGTTACAGCCAGCTATGAGTAATAAAGTCTTTAATTAAGTAGTGCAAGTGAACTCTGTGAGCTCTTTTGGGATGGGAAGGTGGAGAGAGTGGGATTACAGCCCACAGCACTAAATCAACACACACAATTACAGGCACATATGGTGCAAGTGGAATTCAGTAGAAGTTTGAGACATCTGAGGCCAAATCAGCCCCACTGCTATAAAGTTATCCCGTTAAAGGATAGCAGCAAAGGTCACGGCAGCTTGTGCCAAATATAAAAATGGGAACTAGGGGCAGGAATTCAGAGTTCAGGTGTTACCGAGCTTTCAACCTGTTTTATGTCTGCTTTGGGCCTTCCCTTTGTCCAGACACTGCACACCAAACCTGCCCTGACCACATCAGATACAGCACAGCCTCGATTTTAACAGCCATGAAAACAGCAGCGCAGCTGTGCGCCTTTGCTATGTGGGGTATTGGAATAGATCATGTTTGTAAAAATTAATTGGTGGATATTCATATATTTATAGCTTCCCTATTGCCATTCTAATTGCAAATCAATTAGAATTTGTATCTTCCATAAATAGTAACAAAATACAAACCCCTCATTTCAACAAGGCAGAGTAAAGTGAGACAGAATCAAGAAACAGGACACAGTTCCCAGCTGTGCACAGCAGAAAGTTCTATGTGCAAAGAACAGTGGCTACTAGGGCAGGATGAAAAAACCCCAGAACATTTGCTTTGTCAAAGTCATCTTAAATCCTGAGTTTAAAAAAGGATTCTATACTTAAAATAAAATTTAAAAAAATACACTCTACCCAAGACAGAACACCTCGTCTTTGTATAAAAGAGATCACTACATCCATTCCTTAACTCATAAACTTCAGCCCAGAAGATCAATGGGGTCTTAAAGAGGCTAACCAAACCTTTTCTCAAAATCATCTACTTTAAGCAGGTTATGACTTCCCACAGCCTAAGGGCAGTGGTGGTAGGAAGACAATTGGTATCAATTTCCAACTTGCAGAAGCAAGCTTTCGACTTTCAAACACACTTTCTTCACTGAGAAAATGATATAACTGTGGTTTCTTTTATTCATTATTATCTTTTGCTAGAAACATTTTTTTCCTATAGAACTCAAATTTCTGTGCCATATTTGACTCATGAATAAATTCATAAAGATGACTTTTTATTAGCAAAATCCCTAACATTTAGAACAAGTGTTATTAAAATCACTCGTACACCTGGGAAAGCTGAGGAAATGATTATAATGCAATCTTTACATATGGTATTGAGGCTACATTTGCTGCAAGATGACAGATTAGTACTTATGGACTTTGCATACTGGTAACCACTTAGTATCTGCTGGTATCATCATCACGGCAGACAAACAGTATTTCTGCTGGTCCCAGCAGTGCAACATTGCATTTATCCACTGTAAAACACAATACACGTATCCAAGTACAGAGATGAAAATAGAATTTTGAATCAGTGCTGTACCTGAAACTATTTATTCTTTTGATCAAGGAGTCTGCTAAGAGAAACATTATTGATCTTGGGTTCAGTGCAGCATTGCTTTTTAACTATTTTATGAATATGTGCAGGTCTGGTAGTGCAGGTGATCTTGTTTCCATGCTGCTGTTAGGGGAACGTGCTTTCAGGGTTTCCCTTTTTTTCAGAGTGGTACCTCAGGGATGGAAAGGTTCCCTAGATTAATTAAAAGCTGTTTCAGAGGTGGTGGGGGAGATGAGGCCGTGGAAAGGGAGGGGGTTAAACCTTATGGGCTCTCCAGGTGGACACAGGCAGCAGTTTTTGCAGAGGCAGTCTAACCAAGAAGGCAAACCACAGGGACAAGAGACAACAAGCCATTAAAAAGAAGTGGTAAACCAGAGAGGGAACAAAGCTGGCATGAATACAGACCATTCCTGGGCTGGAATTGTATCTGCTTCTTTGTAGCTCCTTTCTACATCCATGTTTTACTTCATGGAGGTAATTTAGTAGTTAGTTATCATTGTTTCTAGGGCTAGAGGCTGACTTAGGGCTGCTAAGGCAACTGTGATAAATCACATGTGCCTGGTGGGAACAGAGTGTGAGTCAGCTGAGGGGTGATGGATGCTGGGGGTTATTTATTCCAGAGGATGCCAGGGTGAGCTGGAAGTGCAGTTGTCCCTGTGGTGACTGCAACAAATCATCTGATTAATAAAATTTGTATTTTAAGTCCAGTGATCTTGAAAAGTCGATGTGCTTTGTACTCCTCCCATTTTTCTCTCGTCTTGTTTAAAAAAGAAATGGCTGAATGTCAAGGTATTTAGCAAGCAGGTAGCAAAACACCACCACAAGTGGGCATCTAATAACTAAACTAAAAGTCAAATAAGTACATAGTAGTTATAGTACCCATATGCCTGAAAATGTTCTCTTTCTAATATTAATATGAACACCTCGAATGCAGATAAACTTTATCACTCAAATGAATTTCTGCACCTAATAAAAGCAGTTTACTTCTCACAACTTCTGTTTCCCTTGCAAAATAAGAAAAAAAGAGAAAAATAATTGCTTATTTCAGGCAGTCAGAGTAACTCCAGCATCCCCCAGTGTCTGGGTCACCATTTACCCCAGGTTCAGCA
>NW_008237911.1:0-5388 GCF_000691975.1 Corvus brachyrhynchos | reverse complement strand
TCAGCAGGTAAAAATCAAAATCTGATTCAATCCTGCACGTAGCTAGCTGGAGATTGGTGGGATTTTTGAAAGAGGGGCTACTGCAAGGAGATAAGTTACACATGTCCAGCGCAGGATAGCAAGTTGCTGCTGATTAGTGATCTTCTGTAACAGTAATGCAGCCCAGTCTTCAAGGGATTGCAACTGATCTCTTTTGAAGATACACAATGGGCCCCTCCTTTGACTCAGTCTCTGAGGCTGCTCAGCACACTGGCAGTGGAGGATGAGAACCATTTTGAAAACCAATGTTAAAAATTTAGTTTCAATTAAGGCAAAATTAAGGTAGCAGAGTTTAGTTTATTTGCTTGCTTTGCATTGCTGTGTCAATGCTGCTGCAATTGATAGAGTTAAGGGCAATTTTAAATCCTGAATAGCTGGGTTGTTTACACCCTGATGATCATAGCAACCACAAATTTTGACACTGACTGCTTGCTCAGTTGCATCGGTTGAAAGAATCCCTTCCATGAAATCAGAGAAATCTGCAAAATCAAACTGAGCTGTGCCATTCCTCACAGAAGTTTGTTTGAACTTAGCTGAGAAGTTTCACTGATGGGGTCTCTGCTGACTTCCAGACATTTATTTCCACTGCTTGCTTATACAAAGAGATTTCTACATCAGAAATGGTGAACACAGTGGTCATAGCCGCTCAGGGAGTAAGAGGCAGAAGAACACTTGGATATACTTACAGAGGACATCTGTGCTGAAGTTGAACTTGGCTGCAGAGGCAAGCAGCGCATTCTCAGTGTCACGGGAAGAAGAATGCTTTGTTCTCTGTCCTGTGCCCCTCACGGAGTCTCTCAGCTCAAACCAAACAACATTGAGTGAATTAAACAAGTTCATGCTCTCCTCCTACTCCAAGAGAGCCCCAGCCAAAAGCAGTGGGAAAGAATCATCCTTGGGTTCACCTGTAATATTCTCACAAATAAATGGTGATCAGTGGCTAATTTACAGTCCTGTGTAGCCTCCCCAATTTCTGAGTTTCTCCAAAAGAGCTCCTGTTAATAAGGCACTGCTGCTTCAAGCTTCATCATCAGAACCTCTGCATAGCAACTAGATGTCAATAAAATGTCCAGAAACATTGTTATAATGTGATATGGAATTTACTGAACTGGATTAGAAAAGCAAAGCCTTCTAGCTCCTTACAAATTTTCCACTGTCAGGTCCCAATTGTGACATTTGCTTATGAACTATAAACCACTCCTGTTTTACACAGCACTTAATTTTTTTTTTTCTGAGTGAGAATGAACTCCTGACACATTTGAAACAGGGAGATTTTAAGAAAAAAATGTTGGATCCAAGAGGCTGCAGAGCTCACAGGGCACCAACTATTTGTCTGTTGTGTTTATTCCTGATTAAAATCCTTTCGACCAAGCTATTTAAGCTCTGCACTCTCACCATCCTTGGCTAGCTCAGGCACATAGAAATTTACCAGACAGGTTTTGCCTGATGTTTCTTAGCACATCATAACAGCAGTTCCCAAAGAAGCAGGTTTTCCAAGGGATTTTGGCACAGAAGGAGGAATTGCATCCCTTACTCTGTTGCAACTCCAAATATCTGCACCTCTATAAGTGCTGCTGCTCTGTAGAGCTTTGTGTGTTGTGTTGTGAGTGAAGGTGGCCAAACCCAGCACAAATCCGTGTGCAGGGATGCAGTTTGCCAAGCACAGTTTCAACACTGAAGGGTTGTGTGCTGATGGCTGCTGTGCAGCCAACGCACCTGTCAAGACACAGGGAGAAATGACATAAAATAAAGAACTGCTGGTGTAAATCAAATATTAATGAAAGGAGGCCTTTAATCACCTGCCCACAGCTCCACAAGGCACTGTGAGAGTTTATTTCAGACTTATTTACTGAGTTCCTTTCACCTTTTCCCCCTTCATTAATTTGCTGGGAAGTGCTAAATGGAGAGATGGGAGCCTGTTGGCTAAAGATGAGATGTTGTTGTAAGCACTGTTGATTCTGATACTCTTCCTCTCTACTTTCCTGCTTAACTGAGACCTTCCCCCCCACACATACACACACTGTGCACAACGAACAGGGCACTCGTGGCACTATCTACGTATTTTTTAACACCAAGATATATTTACTCAGTGTTCTTCCAGCTGCAAGTGTTAGACCAGCTGACTGGTCTTGACCCCTCTCTGGCTCTTTTTATCTTGGGAGATTTGACCACGGCTGCAGGTACAAGGACTTCACACCTTAAAGCTCCTTTAATCAGGTGGTTTATCTTTGTCTGCTTGCTCAGCTCTGGTTAGGGGCAGCTGGGGGAGAGAGTTTGGAAGAAATTGGATACATTAAGGCAGAGAGGCACATCTTTCTGTTGCTGCCTGTTCCTCCCTCATTTTTCCACTCGGTTTTAAGGCTCTGACTACTAGCCAGACACACTGTTTTGGCCTGGGAAGGTTGCATTTTTGGATTGTTTGCCCCTTTTTTTCTGTCCTGTGTTGAGAAGGGTTCAAAGCCAAAAAGGAAAGAGAGAATGGAATGAAAACAGTCATGTGGGGGGCTGTGAAAAAAAACATTGCTGTGAAGCTGGGATAATAAACAGTGACCCATGATGATCATTACTGAGCAGCTACAAAAGCACTGGGAAAAAGGGAAACATCTCTCAGCTGCAATAGAGTCTTTAAGTGACTGGTCCTATGGCAGCTGAACATCCGCTCAGATGGTTGGGAAATCAGCAGGGCTTGAGGGAGCCCAGACATTTTGCTATTAAAAACCTTGATGTCCTCTCAGCACTGATGGCAGGAACACGTCTGAAGGTGTAGAGCATCTGTTCTGTTCCCATTCCTGAACCTGGCTGCAGTCTCAGCACGGAGAACGTTTAACTGTTTCCCCCTTGCACTTCCTGCCTGATACAGGATGCAGTCTCCCACAGCAATAAAGGAAATGATAGCCTCCCATATACATTCAAGTAATAATAAAATAAGAAGTAGGTAATAATAACCAGAGCCATATGAAATATGCACTTCATGAACCAAAATTAAACTGGAGAAATGGCTAAGCAGGAAAGGTCAGGGCTCATAAACTGAACATAATCTCCTGTGCTTTACGCCTCCCTCCCCAAAAGCAAATTAAATTTTAATGATTTTTGGAAGCTCTGACTGCTAAATACCATTTCCAGCCTTCTGTAGGAATGACAGCATAACCCTAAGGCCAGTGAAAGTGGCCAAGACCATGTGCTTTTACACGCAGTGTGTTGGATTATTCCCTAAAGCATGGAACACACATCCTGGTGGGATGATGCAAGCAGTTAGGATTGAAAGCTCCGCTCAGAGCTCAGGACATCAAGGTGACGGAGAGGGACCTCTTCAGTGTCCATGACGATCAGAAGGGAGGTTGTCAGGAGGATGGAGCCAAGTGGAAAAGGTAGAAACTGATCCAAAACTTCCACCTGGACATGAGGAAGAACTTTCCAGTGCTGTGACTGAGCATTGGGACAGGTTGACCCGAGAGGCGATGATTCTCCCTCACTGGAGATATTCCAGAGCTTTCTGGACATAATCCTGTGCCCTGTGCTCTGGGACGGCCCTGCTGGAGCAGATGCCCCATAGCGGTCCCTTCCAACTTGACTCATTCTGGGATTCTGTGGTCTCCACTGCTCTAACGCTGACAATGCCATGAAAAATCTCTCCTAGAGCAGAAGACAAGGGTGCTGTGTTCACTTCACATAAAATTAAGCATCCACGCTGACTGTAATATGTTGGGAGATAAGGCTTAAATTATTCAGTGAAGGTAATTATTGATAAATCTCAAATACTGCAAATCTTTGCTTCAGAACACAGGTATGCTTTCTTTTTTCTTTATACTTATTTTTCTCACTACTACTCTATCGATATGAGTATTTCATATTCTGAACTCTATTCAGCGTGCATAAATCAGGATGATAGAAGAAAATGAAAGCCTAAAATAGTTTCTAAGATATTTCTTCAGCTTCAGATGAAGTTTTTTAGTCTTTGAGTAGCCATCAAGAAATTACAGGTATTAAGCTGGGAAGTAAAACAGCAGAAAATTAATGTGGGCTCCAGCAAGGAAATGTTTAGGAACCTGGCCTAATGTGGCTGGGATAAAGGAAAAGGGCTTAATTTGAAATACAGTAGAGGCTGTACCTAAGACAAACCACAGGTAACTCCTTACACCAAATATTTCCTCCATGTTCATCCCAACTGCTAAATAAACAGCCAAAATTGGCAGCAGATTTTAAAAGGGTTTTGGTGGCTTATTCAGTTACTTGAACTGGTTATTTGGTTTACATATTTGTTTAAGGCTTGTTTGTTTTCAAGTAAAATGAACACAAAATGCCAGCTAATAGTAGTTTTTAAATTATTTTCAGACAAAAAAAAGTCAAACTGGAAGAGTTAAATCTTTCTTAAAGATATTCTGCACTGACTCAGATGTATTACATAAATTTGCATGAAAAAAGGATGGGGTTTTTTGAGTACTATCTAAGCCTACAAAATCATGCCATTCACATTAGAGGGCAACACTTCAAAGTACAAACTTCACCTTTCATGATAAACAAATATTATTTCTGCTGCCAACCAGTACATCACCATTCATTTAAAAATAATCTGCAATGATGAATCTGTCCTGTTTTACAGAAGAGAAATAGAAATTACATTTCACACAGATAGCAGAAAACTCTGGACTAAATCTGGTTCCCAACTCATCCTACTTGGATTGTTGGACACACTGGGAATTAGAATTAGTGTTTGCACTTTCTGTTGTGTAGAAGTATGGGAAAAGTGACTGGCAGAACACAAGAAAGGCAGAGGAGATGCATAAATAAAAGACCCAGGCCTTTTCTGTTGTGAGACTATGGTGATGACGATTGCAGAACAAGCCTCTCTTTACTAAAATCAGATCATCTCAAGGTCATTATCACACTTGCAAAACCTCTGAGCATCACTGACTTTTCACAGCTTTTGTGCTTGCCCATCTGTCATTGCCTCCTTGTCTTCCTCACATGCCAGGGGAATGAATGCCATGGAAAGTAGCAGGGTAATTAACAGGGCTGCTATTTCAGGAGGTGCCTCCTTTTGTGCAGGGCAGCTCTAATGGATAGAGACACACAGTTACAGTCAGGAGCATCCCTGCACTGCCAGGAACGGCAGCTCACTGCCTCAGCCCCAGCTGTACATTTGGTGGCTTGGAGAAACCTTAAACTCAGAAAAATAAATGAAAACAAAAGGATAAGGAGACTCGTGCCATGAAGATGAATGTATTTGGTTGAAGGACTGATTGTCATTTAACTTTCCAGCCCACACACACTGTAGTAAACTCACAAATAAATAAGGATTTCCACAGTAAACTCCAGAAGCTGCTTGCTGGTGAGAGGAAAGCTGATGTC
>NW_008237910.1:94842-95858 GCF_000691975.1 Corvus brachyrhynchos | reverse complement strand
CAGCTGCTTGGTATATTACCGGGAAGGCAACCGGATCTCTGATCGCCTCGGGGAGTTAGCAATCTTCATTTTCAAGGGCTGTTTTTATGATATTTCTCCAATCAACCCGACTACATTGTAACTTAGGGGTGTTACATGCTCTGCGAATTTCAGTTCCAGCAGGCTCATGGCGTCATCTAGCAGCTTCTTGGCCTGTTTGTTGTCGCCATCGATAACTCAGCCTGCTTTCTCACCGGGGATGCAGTAGATATGGTACCCGGTGTCAGATCTGTAGGGGGTTTTACAGGTATGGGACACCCTATTGGTGGCGTGGGAACATAATCGCTCCCGAGTGTCAGTGTCATTATACCTGGGGGAGTATCCTTGCCGTCTAAAGGAGCTGTAGCAACTGCTGCTACCTGCTTCTCTACCCGATAGTGTTTCAAGCAATTAAGAACTGCTCTCCACGGCTTCATTAACTTCTTAGCTTCCTTATTGTCATCTATAACCAAATTCCACAAACAGTCACCATACTCTTTCCACTGCTGCTCATGAAACAGCGATCCTGACTCTTTAAAATAGCCTCTTGCCATTCCAAACTCCACTAACCGCACTAATTCCTTATTAAGGTTTATCTCCTTAATTCCCTGCTTTTCTAAAAAGCGTAAAAATAAACCAAAGGCCACCTCAGTTTCCATAACCGCGTCCTACCGCGAACTGCGTCCCAACCGCAAACTGCGTCCCGACCGCAAACTGTGTCCTACCACAAACTGTGTCTTACCACAACCTGCGTCCACCCGCAAAGCCCGACCGCAAACTGTGTCCTACCACAAACTGTGTCTTACCACAACCTGCGTCCACCCGCAAGGCCGCGTCTCACCGCGCTGTCCCTGCTGTCAGGTTCGTGCATCCTTCAGGTTTAGCCTTTGTCAGCCAAACGGCGAACCCCTGATGTCAGGTCGGTCCAGGCTGGGATCAGGCGAGCCACCGATCCTTACGCTGCTCCGGCACCGCAGTCGGCGCCCCCCCGGGCGCGG
>NW_008237910.1:92628-93356 GCF_000691975.1 Corvus brachyrhynchos | reverse complement strand
ACAGTGGTGTGAATTAGGTTATAGACTACTATGTAAGATTGTCACAGGGTGAAAATTTAGAGGTTTTAGGCTTCTCTTTATAGTAAATAGATGAGTAAAAAATATCAAAATGGAGGATTGTTGTTCTCTAGACCTTCTTCTCCTTCTTCTACCACTCCATATTTTGCAGTAAAAGTAGTTTGGATTGATTGGATAGAAAATTCCGCAGTTCCTAGTCTTGTTACTGAATAATTGGTAAGAAAGTAAAAATAATGTACGTTTTTAGTAACTATTGGTTAAAATATCTTTAAAAGTCTGTGTAAATCTTGATAATTGCTCTCTCTCGCTCTCACTCCTATTTTTCCTCCTTCTATGTTGTACCTGGGTCGCGCTAGTGGCTCAGTTCCTCTGATAAGACTTAATAAACAACTATCTGGAAGCATTGAAACTACAGAAGACGTCTCGCTTTATCTTTTAAACTGCTTGCAAGGACTTTCAGCAAATTCTCTCCCATCAGGAGAGACTTGATTTATGGCATGGTAAAGTGTCAAGTGGGAAAGGGTTGTTTTTCAAAAAGAACTTGATTTGGCTTAAGAAGGGAGCCCTTCCATAAACCTCCTTATTATTGAATTAAGGCAATCAAGTCCAGTCCCTTTAATAATTCCAGTATTTCTTCACTTATCACCTCATTCAATAGTGACTCCTGTAGTATATATAATGCCGGTTACTCTGAAATTTCTTCTTCACAC
>NW_008237910.1:91279-92440 GCF_000691975.1 Corvus brachyrhynchos | reverse complement strand
TTCCTCAATTAACATCTAACACACACAGGGGATGGCAGCGGATGATTTGAAGCAAGTATAGATAAAGTAAATTACAAGGATTAATAAAATTGCCAGTCCAATCCCTAACCCATATTCGGACCACAACATGAATGCAGTTTGAGGAAACAGAAGTATGTGAAATAACAAAGGCAGTGGCCAACAGAGTAATAAAATAGAAAATAAAATTATTGCTAAGACTGCTCCAATACCAGCATCATACAACATAGAGAAATTTCATTAATGTAATCAGGAGGAAAAAAGCACAAACCAAAAGTCATATAAGCTAAGCAACCTTAATTATGTTAAAGAGGTAAAAAGGCAGAGCTTATTATCAACAAAAGATACAATTTTCCAAATTTCTGCAAAGAGGGGCCCGACGTGGTACTCCCACCCAGGGGCTCAATACCACACTTCCCGTGTATATTTTAAAAGGTGCTAGCAACCAGATATACCCACCTCCAGCGTACGGCTTACGGAGTGTATTACTTTGACAAGTCAGGTTACAACCAGGTAAAGGGTGCTTTAAAGTTTGCGTACCTTAACGTCAGGATCTTGTCCGTCCCCGCGGTGATCCACTGGAGCACGGGTGGTCTATCCAGAGAAGTCTCCAGAGGCGCCTGCTAGACTGTAGCGGGTTGGGTTTGTAACCGGGCAGAAACACCAATTTAGTGTAGTGGTTTGGCCCAAAATACTCATTACTGCTTATCTTCTGTGAGATAAGAATTAGGAGAAATGCAAAGCAGGCACCAAACTTGAAAGAATATAAAGAAGTTTATTAACAGACCTAAAAGAGGGGGAAAAAATTATACCATACCTTCAGAACTCTCCTCCTTCCCCCACCTTCCTCCCTTCTCCCACTGACAGTGTAAAAAGACAACCCTTAAGATGTTCAGTCTGTTTACCACTTCCGTAATAACCTTGTTCAGTCCATTTAGAAAGAGAAGTCTCTTCTTGCTCGTGCAAGAAACATTGTCACAATGAGACAGCTGCCCACTTCCAAATATTGTTCAGTCCATTTAGGAAGAGGTCGCTCTGCTCGCATGTGAGTCCCTTCCCCTGAATTGCAGCTTTTCCCGCAACTGCTTTTGAGGGTCCACTCTTGAAGTTTTTTGGGGTACAATTTTAAGGTTGAGCCGTTCA
>NW_008237910.1:89370-91123 GCF_000691975.1 Corvus brachyrhynchos | reverse complement strand
CAAACTTCTCATGAAATTACAGCTGCGTCAGCATCTGCCTATTTCAGCACAGGTGCTTTCACTTACGAGTTGAACGCTCCACCCCCCATATCTTCATGAAATTACAACGGGATACTCTGATATATCATAATTTCACAACAGAATTTCATCTTTAAGCATCTCCTCTTTCTCATCCCTCAGGTTTTCAGCTCTTCACAGCACTAAAAGGGTTAATCTTACCTCGGTCTTGCAGCTGTGTTTCTTATCGCTGTTGGTCACCTGACCTCTGCCAGACAGCGGTGCGCCCGAGCAGGGCCTGGGCCAGGCCCACTGGCCCCACACGGGGCCCGCAGCCACCTGTCCCAGCACCGGAAATGAGAGAGAGCTTGAGGGGGGGAGTTTGTCTATTCTTAAGTGTGGATCACAGAGGCGATCACAATTTTAAGTGGCTTAAAGAATTGTCCATATTCAAATTGGCCATCTGATAGGTCATGGGGGGGGGAAGCTGTAAGCACCCCTTGGCACAGACATCACTTCCGAGACTCAGCTTGCTAACCTATGACAATTACTTTGACGAGTCAGGTTACAACCAGGTAAAGGGTACTTTAAAGTTTGCGTACCTTAATATCCGGATCTTGTCCATCCCCGCGGTGATCCACCGGAGCATGGGTGGTCTATCCAGAGAAGTCTCCAGAGGCGCCTGCTAGACCGTC
Organism: Corvus brachyrhynchos; assembly: GCF_000691975.1. Classification (NCBI taxonomy): domain Eukaryota; kingdom Metazoa; phylum Chordata; class Aves; order Passeriformes; family Corvidae; genus Corvus; species Corvus brachyrhynchos. Next base: position 90,431 of record NW_008237910.1, on the reverse strand, counting down.
CCAGATTTGGACAGTCCCTCAGCCCGATGGAGTTTCTCCTGGCTGGCTCGCCAAACTGATTCAAAGGAATCTACTCCACAGCAAAGTACTGTAAAGTAAAGCACACCTTTATTGGCCAGGCCGAGAGCACCCAGGGGTTAACACCTCCATGTGTGTGTCTGACATAGTCATCTTACAGAGGTTTTTTATACATTTGCAAGTATGTTATTCTACGTATACAAGTTTGTCATTCACTCTTGCTTTGGTCACTTATCTAGAGTTACAGTCCTAGGGGGTCTTACATGACTTTGCGGTTTTCTTATCTTAGGGTTACAAACACAGCACACTATTCTTAATACATTTATCACATCTACTTTGCTAATACATACTTAATTCTACTATTACACACTTTGTTGCTACATTAGTTAAACTTTATTTATAATTGTGTATTGATTATGTTCCTATTTTCTTACTACAATTTTACTCTTTTGTGACAGTTCCTCTATTTGTCATTAAAACGGCAGTTAGCATGCATCTTCCTTCTTATCGCTTAGCCCATAGGGGCTAGGCGCCTGTTCTGCAGACAAGCAGTTAACCAAACCCATTAGCTCGCATTCAATTCCCTCATCATCCTAGTCCACTAGGGTTTGTTTTTAAGAGCAGTTAGCGTTAGGCATAGCATCTCCTATTCGCTTATCATCATAGCCGCTTTCCAGGGCTAGGCTTCTTGTCTTGCAAAAGCAGTTGCAGTCAAGCTTAGCAGCCAACAACCAACTTTTACTAATCTATACTTTATACTAAAGCACCTATGTTAAAAGAATTCTATGTTTCATATGTTAAAGGAGTCCTGTGTTTAAAGGAGTCCTGTATATCAGATGTCCCGTTCCGCTATATAAAGGGAGTCAGGGGGGATTCTTTTGATAGATTTCTCAGGCGAAAATAAAGCGCAAACACGGCAATATTATATCTGAGAACCATTTATTGATAGGAAAAGGGTAAGTATTACTAAAGGGGGATAGAAAAAGGAGCAGAGAGGGAAAAGGAGAGAGAGGGGGAAAGAAACAGAAGGCAGGGACCCCGGC
>NW_008237910.1:87571-88969 GCF_000691975.1 Corvus brachyrhynchos | reverse complement strand
GTAGCGGTGCCCAGCGAACACAGAAAGGGTGGCTGGTTGTGGACTCATGCCTCGAGGAGGTAGCAGAGCACGAGGTCGTCACAATGACAAGCTGGTTCACGGAGATGGTGAAGCAGGCATGGGCAGGGAGACAGGACCACAGGGGAGAAAAGCAAGGGCGGGGGAAGAAGGGCCAAGTTGACCCTCTGAGCAAGCCCCGATCCCTCCAAGCAACCAAAAGCAAAAATGGCCCCTGTGGTGTCATAGCTAGCCACTTTTATGTGCTAAGGCCCCTCTCACAGCCCGACTTTGCGGGCATTTCTTCACAGGCATCTGGGCATTTTCCCCAGCAGCCAGTGGGGGAGGGTCCTAAGCATGGAGGTTTTCCCTGCCCTGATTGACTGCCAGGCAAAGTGTCCCCAGGGATGGGGCTGCTAGCGCGTACACATCCCCTATAAGAATTTCCCACCTCCTGTGCAACATATGTTGAGGCATAAATAAAAAATCAGGTTGGTTCCTCTCAGATGATAAGCGAATACTAAATGCTATGCCTAACTTTAACTGCTCTTGAAAAAACAAACCCAAGTGGACTAAGATGATAAGAGAAAGGAATGTGAGCTAATGTGTCTGACTAACCGCTTTTTTGCAGAACAAGGGCTTAGCCCCTGTGGGCTAAGCGATAAGAAGGAAGAAACATGCTAACTGCAGTTTTAATGACAAATGGGAGAGCTGTCACAAAGGGTAGAAAAATGTAATTTTTATATGTAATAGAGAATAGGAACATAATCAATACAGAATTATAGATGAAGTATAACTAATATAGCAAGTGTGTAATAGCAAAATTAAGTGCGTATTAGTAAAATAGATGTGTGATGAATGTATTAGACAAGAATAGCGTGCTGTGCTTGTAATCCTAAGATAAGGAATGTCTTGGGGTGACTTTATGATGTATATCCCATATCGCTGCCCTATGCTCAGAAATGAATTCTTGTACCTTTCTATGCCTCTAAACTGAGCCTGAGAGGGGGAAGGAAAAACTGAGCAAAACTTTTTCAAAGCAGTTTGCAGCAATCATGGGACCCGAGGGTCCTTGCCTGTGCAGGTGTCGCGGGTTCGGTTTTAACCGGGCAGAAACACCAATTTAGTGTAGTGGTTTGGTCCAAAATACTCATTACTGTTTATCTGCTGTGAGATAAGAATTAGGAGAAATGCAAAGCAGGCACCAAACTTGAAAGAATATAAAGAAGTTTATTAACAGACCTAAAAGAAGAAAAAAAATCATACCACACCTTCAAAACTCTTCTTCTCCCCCCATCTTCCTCCCTTCTCCCAGTGACAATGTAAGAAGACAACCCTTGAGATGTTCAGTCTGTTTACCACTTCCGTAATAACCTTGTTCAGTCCATTTAGGAAGAGGAG
>NW_008237910.1:87349-87561 GCF_000691975.1 Corvus brachyrhynchos | reverse complement strand
ACATTATCACAACAAGACAGCCGCCCGGGTTGGTTCTCTGCTCGCATGCGAGTCCCTTCCCACGACTTGCAGCTTTTCCCATAACTGCTTTCGAGGGTCCACTCTTGAAGTTTTTTAGGGTACAATTTTAAGGTTGAGCCGTCCAGAAACAAAAGTTCTCTTCACCCATCTCTGGGAGCATTTCATCTCTAAGAACAGAGGCCCTTCTCCTT
>NW_008237910.1:85443-87017 GCF_000691975.1 Corvus brachyrhynchos | reverse complement strand
GTGTCCACAGCTACCTGTCCCAGCACTGGAAACGAGACAGAGCTGTGTGTGGAGGGGTTTCTATTCTTAAGTGTGTATCACAGAAGCGGTCACAACTTTAAGTGGCTTAAAGAATTGTCCATATTCAAACTGGCCAGCTGATAGGTTCTATCAGGTCACAGAGGAAGCTGTAAGCACCCCTTTGCAAGAACATCACTTCCGGGACTATGCTTGCTAACCCATGACACAGAGATAGCGACTTTTTTTTCCCAGCTGCGGCAGGGGGGAGAGGAAGGCGCCGGGCTATCTGTCCCCGCGGCGGGGTCAGTTTTCGGCCAGTTGTTCAGTTTCTTTTTCTCCAGAGAGACACTGAGAGTTGAACTTTTTTCCTTCCCTGGAATTTCAAATTTTCTCCCTTTTCTGCTGGAGTGCTTCAGTATCAGAGCACATCGGGAGGACTTTCCACTGAGCACAGAGGGCCTGACCCTGGGCCAAGCCCCAGCTCCGAGGAGATCAAAGGGAGGACTCTAACACTTTCCCAGGTTTTTTCTCCACAGAGAGAGATTTTATTATTTAGCATTATTTTCCTTTTCCCGTGTGTTTGTTAAATAAATAGTTTTTATCTCACTTTCCTTCGAGGAAAATTTATTTTCCCAGAACCTGGTGGGGGAGGGGTGGTGACCTGTCTTCTCTCAGAGGATATATTTCTAAATTTGGCCAAACCGGCACAAGAAACCACAAGTTATGTAAGACCCCAACCCTTAGGACTGCAACGTTTAGATAAATGAACAAAACAAGGGTGGATGCTGGACTTGTAAACATATAAATAACCTCTGTAAGATGAGCATAGCAGACATGCACATGGAGGTGTTACCCCCTGCATGCTCCCCCCAGCTGGGCCAATAAAGGTATGTTTTAACTTTACAGTACCTTACTGTGGAGTATCACAGAATCACAGAATCACAGAATCACTTGCTTGGAAGAGACCTTCAAGATCACCGAGTCCAACCCATGCCCTAACACTACCTCAACTAAACTGTGGCACAGAGTGCCACATCCAATCATTTCTTAAACACATCCAGGGACAGTGACTCCATCACCTCCCTGGGCAGACGATTCCAAAACTTTATCACTCTTTCAGTAAAATACCTCGTCCTAACATCCAACCTAAATTTCCCTTGGCTCAGCTTGAGACTGTCCTCTTGTTCTGTCAGTTGTTGCCTGGAAAAAGAGACCAACTCCCACCTGACTACAACCACATTTCAGGTAGTTGTAGAGAGTGATAAGGTCACCTCTGAGTCTTCTTTTCTCCAGGATAAACAACCCCAGCTCCCTCAGTCATTCCTCATAGGGCTTGTGTTCCAAGCCCTTTGTAGGAATCCAGAGTGCCCCAGAGTGCCGAGAATATTTCTCTGCCTGTTTTTAAGGGTTCTTACCCCCCTGAACAACACTGTTTTAGCTTCAAACCTTGGAAAAAATTACCAACAGTCAGACAACAACTAGAAAATACAGTGGTGTGAATTAGGTGATAGACTACTATGTAAGATTGTCACAGGGTGAAAAATTTAGAGGTTTTAGGCTTCTCTTTATAGTAA
>NW_008237910.1:83299-84793 GCF_000691975.1 Corvus brachyrhynchos | reverse complement strand
ACGTACACATGTCCCTGTTCACTCAGCCATTTCTCTACAATTCCCCCTTTTTCTTCTTGCACAAGCCAAGCCCGATGAACAACTTTCTCTAAAGCTTTCCATATGCACCCAAAAACACAACAAATTATTATTGCCACAATTACTAATGTAGCTAGCAGACATAATCCTTCTTGAACCAGGTTTCCTAACCATCCTGTCAGACTGAGCGAGGACAGCCACTCAGAGAAGCTGTCTGTATGGATCTGTATCTTCTGAAAAGCATCTTGCAGTTCTGAGAGCTGTCGATGGATACTCTGGGAGTGGTCTGATAGGTTCATACAACACATACCTTCAAACTCTTTGCAACCATGGCCGTGAGCTAGCAATAAAAAATCAATCGCAGCTCGATTTTGTAGTACAGCATGCCTAATGCTATCTACATCAGTTAAAAGCTCATTTAATATATGGGAAGTCCTATTAAATTCCTTTTCTGACCAACAGGCCAACTTTTTCAGATTGTTATAGCCATGAGCTGCAGCACCCCCTGGGTTAAAAATAGCCAATGGTATAAACGCACTCAAACTCATAATGTTTACCTTATCATTACAATCTTTATCAAACGTGGAAACACTACGCTGGTGTCTATTTCGCATCCTATTTTTCCAACTTTCTGATGCCGTAATGTTTTTCCATGCTCGTATAGAAGGGGCAAACATAGTTAGCTTTCCCAGGTCGCAAGGACCCCCAATTGGACTATGCGGAATCCCATTCCATGCTCTATCTCCGCATATCAAAAACACTCCAGGAGGTAAAACCTTTCCTCCGGTTGTGTCATTAGACTCAGCTCCTCCCAACGTGGCCTGCACGTTCCAGCCTCCGATGGAGTGTCCTGATACGTTCTGTTTCCTTGGAAAGGAGGGCATGCCCTGTCGTGCCTGGTAGTCCTCCCGAGGATCTCCAAAGAAGAAAACCCCAAACCCATTGGCATATTGCATTGGAGGCACCACATTGGAACAGTTGGTCCATGGTGTTACGTGAAGAAGAGTACTGGGTAAAAGGGACCCATAAAACTGTAGCTCTTGAAAGAGGCAAGGTTGCATTTTTTGTTAAATTGGCAATAATACGGATTTGCTGCAAGGAGTGCTGATAACTAGACCAACAACCTAAGCACTCACCCCGGTTTCTTTTGATTTGCATTTGTTGCTCCACTTCCTCATTGATTTTCCCTATATCGTCACCCATTTATGAAACGTGTCTTCGAGTGAGATCCATGGCATGCCAATTAGACATGTGCGGATTGGATCTGCTGCTGACCCCATGGCCAGACAGAAATCTGTCTGGTTTGCCTGGCGAGCCCATGTTACCCACACATTTTCTCTTTCTGACACTGAAGTTATCACAGCTTTACTCAGGGTGAAAGTACTTGAGAGGAGGAGCCACATGTAGGGCACCATGCCTGGGTTACAGTGGTCTTTTTACTCACTTACAGACGTCTGATGGCTTCCTTCCCTGCCC
>NW_008237910.1:81428-81801 GCF_000691975.1 Corvus brachyrhynchos | reverse complement strand
TACTTCCCTCCACGCGGCTGCGTCAAAGAGGAGGGGGGGGGACTCGCAAATGTCCATGCTCCCGCGCCCATAAAACGAGCTTATTTATATCCTTTTCCTTGACCTCCTCTTCTCGCTTAGCGAGGATACTGAGGAGTAATTTCTGTCGTGTGGCAAACTCTAAATCCATGCTAGCAGGGTATCACGGAGGGAAGGTAGCGACCCTTCTTACCGGCCTGACCGACGTCCTTTGACTCACGGTCGACACTCTCTGCCCCCAGTATCTCTGTCGCTCGTCGTTGTCACCCTCCTTTTGGTGATCAGCGAGCGTATCTTCCTTGGAGGAACAGTCCCTGTTCGGGTGCCAGAAATAGCCAGAGATCTGTCGGGATGA
>NW_008237910.1:80995-81266 GCF_000691975.1 Corvus brachyrhynchos | reverse complement strand
CAAGGACAGTTCACTAATATAGCTTGGATTGTGCACGTACACATGTCCCTGTTCACTCAGCCATTTCTCTACAGTTGTTGTTCTCTAGACATTCTTCTCCTTCTTCTACTACTTCATATTCGGCAGTAAAAGTAGTTTGGATTGATTGGATAGAAAATTCCGCAGTTCCTAGTCGTGTTATTGAATAATTGGTAAGAAAGTAAAAATAATGTACGTTTTTAGTAACTATTGGTTGGAATGTCTTTAAAAGGCTGTGTAAATCTTGATAATT
>NW_008237910.1:77588-80687 GCF_000691975.1 Corvus brachyrhynchos | reverse complement strand
ACAGGGGAAGAATGACTTCCCTGGTCCTGCTGGCCACCCTATTTCTGATACAGGCCAGGATGCCATTGGCCTTCTTGGCCACCAGGGCACACTGCTGGCTCATGTTCAATCAGCTGTTGACCAGCACTCCCAGGTCCCTTTCTGCCTGGGCACTGTCCAGCCACACTGTCCCCAGCCTATAGCGTTGCAGGGGGTTATTGTGGCCAAAATGCAGGACTTGGCACTTGGACTTGTTAAACTTCATCATACTGGACTCTGCCCATCTATCCAACCATTCCAGGTCTCTTTGCAAAGCCCTCCTACCTTCCAGTAGTAGATTCCTTTGAATCAGTACCGGGGTGTCGCAGTGCAGATAAGTTTTTCTCTCCCCTTTTTTTCCTTTCCTCTTTACTACAGATGTGACTATGGCAAAATGCTTGGCTGTGTAAAATGCTTTAAATTCCCAGGAGGGATTGAAGCCCCTTATCCAGGCATGACCATGGCGCTACAGCCACTCAGCTGGCTACAAATCTTTCAGAGGGGAATCCAGCCCCTTATCAGGTCCCCTGGACCTGGGGGGCCTCTAACCCCTGGTAAGCTTACCAACAGACAGTACAGGGACTAACCCTGTGTACTAGTTTGAAAACAAACCAGTGGGAGGCACCAAGTCAGAATAACAATTTAATGGGGAAATTAACGAAAAGGAAAAAAAATAAAAGAAAACACTGGTTCAAACTGACAGAGTCAGGATACAACCTGACACCCTGTTAGGCAGGGTGGTGGTAGCAGTCTGGTAGAATGGTGGCTGCAGTCCTCCTGAAGCGGTGATCCTGTAGAAAAAGGGTCTGCTCTTCCTCAGAAGGTCCGGTGGCGGCTATGTAGCTCCTGTCCTCTGGAAATCCAGTGGGAAAGTTGTCTCTGGTGTTCAGAGTCTCAGATTATATCCATGATGGGATGCTTGGTTCCTCCCTCTAGGTGGAGCATCTCACAATAGGATAATGAGTCATGAGGCCAGGTGTTTATGGGCTCATTAACAGAAGATAGTCCGGAGGGAGTTATCTATGAGTCATGTGGCAAGTAATTGATGGGCCATTAACAGAAAGATAGTCTGGGGGGAGGAGGCAAGGAAACACTGCCCCACCTGATTTCAACAGCTCATGAGGATGGTAATAGAATACACTGCAACCCAGGACACCCTGACAGGGGCTCAAACCCCCTGTTACCAGAGTTACTGGAATTCCAGAGTTACCAGAAACTTAGCCAATAACCCCAAGATTTAAATAATGGCTTTTATTTACCCCAGGGATCTTGTCTTGAGTCTCTTAATGATCCGAAGGCGAGGGGTTCCCCCCAAGAATTCCTCAGTGCCAGCTGGAGGCCTGTCAACCACAGATTTGCTGAGGCTCCAGGGCTGATCTCCTAGTCTGGCTCACCAGTTACTGTTACCAAATTTCCAAAAACTAGAACAAGGCTCCTTAACACCAGGTTTTTTTGTGTTAAAGAAGGCATCATTTATTTAAGCGCCTGGAAGGCATGGGGGATCACTCCTCCCAATATATCCCCTGATTTCTACAAGTGTGTTGTTACTATACAGTCACTATATGCATATTATAATTTGTCCATGTAGCAGGTTGAACATGTCTAGGTGCCAGGTACCCTCTAAGCTGCTCTATCATTCCCTTTCCCAGTGGGACAGGGGAGACAATAAGATGGAGAACAACCAGTGGGTAAGGCAGTTTATTACAGTGAAAGAAAGAAAATAAGTGAGAGTTTGTGCACGCATAAGCGAAGGGAAAAGTCAATCTCCACTTCCCATCAGTGAGTGATGTTCGGACACTTCCTAGGAAGCAGGGCTTCAGCACACGTAATGGTTTCTCCGGGAGGCAAACACTGAAGAATCACAAATACCTTCCCCCCTCTTCCTCCTCTCTCCCTTAGCTTTTATATCTTAGCTGAGGTCATATGGTATGGAATATCCCTTTGGATAATTTGGGTCAGCTAGCCTGGTTGTGTTCCCTCCTGGGATCTTGCCCACTCCCATCCCTTTGATGGGGAATGTCAGAGGGACAGCGCTGCTCAGCAGTAGTCACAACACTGGTCTGTTATCAACACCCTTCCAGCTGCTAATGCAAAGCACAGCACTGTGAGGGCTGCAAACTTTACCTCAGTCAGACCCAATACAGCCTGATGCCTTTTCCTGGTCTTAAAATCAAGAATCAAACACGGTTAGAAGGGAAAAAGGGATTTTACCTCAGTATTTATTTTAAGGATCCTTAGGTGCACCACGTCCAGGTGGAATGCACCAAAATGCACACCGCAATGCACACATACGAGAGATCGAGTATACCATTTTAGGTCTTACTAATTAGCATATCTATCAAAGATTCCCCAATGACAGGCTCAAGTGAGCCCCCCTCCCCAAGGAACCTTCCCCTGGATGGTTCTATCTTAGTTTATAAAATGTGTTCTGGAGAGGACCTTGGTGTCTGGGGCTTCTAAGAAGTTTAGTCTCCTAGCTTAACAAAATAAGTCTAAAAATGTAGGCTCAAAAACACTAAGAATACAAAAAAGGAATAAAAAGGTATATTAAAGGGGTATAAAAGAAAAGGCAAAAAATCATCATGGCATCATTTCCCCCCTTTTAGAGACTAACAAAACTCTACCTTGTCTAGTCTCTACTCTACTCTATATTACTCACAGAACCAGTTTACACAACTGGCTGTTCCACATGCTATTACACAGATGATAACTACAATTACAGCTATTATAAATGATTCTTTTACCCAGGTTCAATTTGGTAACCATGAGGTGAAGGTGTCAAAAATATGATCAAATTTTAAGGTATCATTTCTGGAAGCCACTTCATGTAGAATTTTAGTTCCCTTCCATTAAAATGCCAATCAATGGCCAGTGACCACTCCCATCCATGGGTGATAACTGGGTACAGATCCAGCAATTGTTCTTATTAAGAACCTTGGACACATTTGGACCACAGTCTTATGCAAATCATGGGGTGAACCCTGAACCATGGTTACCAGTTGGGCAAACAGCAAACATGTAAAAAACAGTTTAAACTGCATCCTTCTGATTTGTATCAGTCTCTGTCTTCTTGGTGATTTC
>NW_008237910.1:76194-77199 GCF_000691975.1 Corvus brachyrhynchos | reverse complement strand
GGCTATAGGCAGGGCTTGAACCCATGTCATGGATGTCTCTTGACAAATCTTGCAAATCTGGGTTTTGAGGGTCCCGTTCATGCGTTCAACTTTACTAACGCAGTTCTGTGCTTGCTGCACGACCTCTGGCATGCCCTCAGTTATTACTGTATGTAGTGGTTTGGTCCAAAATACTCATTACTGTTTATCTGCTGTGAGATAAGAATTAGGAGAAATGCAAAGCAGGCACCAAACTTGAAAGAATATAAAGAAGTTTATTAACAGACCTAAAAGAAGAAAAAAAAATTATACCACCTTCAGAACTCTCCTCCTCCCCCCACCTTCCTCCCTTCTCCCACTGACAATGTAAAAAGACAACCCTTCAGATGTTCAGTCTGTTTACCACTTCCATAATAACCTTGTTCAGTCCATTTCCATTTAGAAAGAGAAGTCTCTTCTTGCTCATGCTATGAAAACATTATCACAACGAGACAGCCGCCCACTTCCAAATATTGTTCAGTCCATTTAGGAAGAGGAGTCTCTCTGCCTGCGTGTGAGTCCTTTCCCCCGACTTGCAGCTTTTCCCGCAACTGCTTTCGAGGGTCCACTCTTGAAGTTTTTTGGGGTACAATTTTAAGGTTGAGCCGTTCAGAAACAAAAACAGAGGCCCTTCTCCTTCCCTGGGAGCAAAGGGTCTTCATCATCTTCATCGTTAGGACTATCTCTGGGAGCATCTCTAGGAACTGAGGTTTTCTCCTTTCCCATTTGGAGCAAAAGTCCTCATCTGGTTCATCTCTAGGGACTGAGGTTTTCTCCTTTCCCGTTTGGAGCAAAAGTCCTCATCTGGTTCATCTCTACGGACTGAGGTTTTCTCCTTTCCCATTTGGAGCAAAAGTCCTCATCTGGTTCATCTCTACGGACTGAGGTTTTCTCCTTTCCCATTTGGAGCAAAAGTCCTCATCTGGTTCATCTCTCCCGGTCCAAACTTCTCATGAAATTACAGCTGCGTCAGCATCTGCCTATCTC
>NW_008237910.1:74518-75639 GCF_000691975.1 Corvus brachyrhynchos | reverse complement strand
GGTGGTTTGTTTGCAGAGGAGACACGGCAGGAGCCGGTGATATAGGCTCACATTAGTTCGGAGATAAAGGAAGAGACAGGTGGTTCTGGTCTGGCTCCTAACAGGTTTATTGTCAGAAGTTTAGCAACCAGAACATAGCAATGATCTTAATCTGGGATCCCCCCGAGACGCTTTTCCCTCAGTTTTATAAGGGGTTTGAAAACCGCGGGGAAAGGGGAAAACAACCAATGAGTTACAAACCAGGGGGGAGGATACAATTCAACAAGAACCAATGGGGGAAACTGAGAGGCGGGAGTTATAACAAAGAACCAGTGAACAACCGAGTAACCAAGAATTTTCCCGAACACGGGGAGGCAGCTTGGACCCGGGAGCAGCCCCGGGAGGATGTAGCTTAAGCTTCTGAGCCGCCCATCGACCCACCCTTCGAGTCTGTGTCTTGGGGAAACTCGATCCAGGGGAGGGTTTGGGATTGATTGGCATCTCACTGCCCCAGCCCCTCAATGGGCTGGGTCATAGCAACACTTTACCACTTTCCTGGGGCCTGTATGGTGTGTGCAGGTCCCAGGTAAGTCCCAAAATCCTGCTAACTTCCCCAACCACCGTTGCAACAAAATGTGGTCCCCTATCTGATGACATTCCCAAAGGGACCCCAAATCTTGGTATTATATGATTAAGCAAAGCTTTCGCTACTTCTTTTGCTGTGTTGGTGAGACAGGGGAAAGCCTCAGGCCATCTACTGAAGGTGTCAACCAGTACCAGTATATACCTGCATCCCTCTCTGTGAATACAAAAATGCTGTTAGCAAGAATTTTTCTTGCTTCTTTCTAAGTCCATGGGATACTTTTCTCTCTCACGAAGGGATAAGCAGAAGTTCTATAAACTATGACCACCTGCGACCTTGTAGAACTGTTTATGGTACACTAGAAAACTATTTTGACAATGGATGTTTTAGGATTCTAGGCAATCACCCCAGGGGGTGGCTGATCCTTTGTCCAATTAGACTATGAAGAAAAAAGTCTATAAAAAAGTTTGTAAAATAATTAAATAAATCAATCTTGCTGCACAATTCCTGCCTGCTGGATCTTCTCTCCTCCTCCCTACGGCTGCAGGATACAGTAATA
>NW_008237910.1:71676-72741 GCF_000691975.1 Corvus brachyrhynchos | reverse complement strand
CCTAGGGCCCAGGCCTGCGGTAATAGTGGATGATAAAAACATCACAGGGTTTACCACAGAAGTTGTCTTTAGAGTAACATCATCCTGTTCTAACAACACAGATTGATATTTGAGCATTCTTCTAGGGGAGAGCCAGTGTCCCCCCTTTTGCTCCAGCACATTTATCACTGCATGGGGTACATACACGACAATGTGCTGCCCAAGGGTGAATTTACGGGCCTCCTGTATCAGAAGGACTGTTGCTGCCACAGCTTTCAAGCATCCTGCCTTCAAGTCTGCCTGCCGGGCTGCAGGGAACCTATGTCTTCAATGACCTCATTTATCTTGCGAAGATAGTGGAGAAGTCCCCACCTATCTTTGCCAGGTTTCTTAATAACAAAGACAGGAGAGTTCCAAGGGCTGTTGGTGGGGTACTATATGGCCTCTGGAAAGGTGCACTTCCACGAGGAACTCTAAAGTGTGCAGCTTTTCAGCTGAGAGGGACCACTGGTCTGCCCACACCAGACTATTGGTCTTCCATGTCAGCGGTGGGGTGGCGTGCTCTGCAGTGGCCCCAACTAAAAATCCCAGGGTGGCTCGGGGATTTCTAGTCGAGCCCCTCATTGAGATAACAGGTCCCTGCCCCACAAGGTAATACCTGACGTGACCACGAAGGGCCTGATGGTGGCAACCTGACCTTCAGGTCCCTCCACGATATTATCTTTGCTGTGCATGGAGACTTCAGCACCTCCAATCCCCGAGATGACTCTGGTGATGGGAGTCAGTTTCCAGTCCCGTGGCCACTCGGAGTGAGCTATAATGGCGACATCGGCTCTGGTGTCTGCCATTCCTGGAAGATAGAACCTTGTCAGGGTCTCCTCCCCCTGCCATGTAGCCCTGGCAGAGGGGCCCTGAGGGGACAGACACGGGGTTTCCCGAGCCCCTGGTCAGCCTCATTCCCCATTGGTTATTTTGTGTTTCCCTGCGCAGCCAAGGACCCTTGGGTCCCATGACTGTAAGAGTTCCTCGGCAGAGCCCCGGGCATGCGGCTGGGGGGATAAAAAACACGCTCATAAATCTCTCCAC
>NW_008237910.1:65767-70259 GCF_000691975.1 Corvus brachyrhynchos | reverse complement strand
TCCCTGTGGATGTTAAGGATGGCATAATCTTCTTGTCAGTTCTTTTTTCTTTTTTCTCTATGACCTGCACTGTGTACACCATGCTTAGGATCAGAGCTATGGCACAGCATCCTCAGGATGAGAGGAAATAAAAGAGCCAAGCAACAAGCACCATGTCTACACAGATTGTTGCAAAGAAGAAAGGAACCAAAAGCATAGTGACAGCATCCATCTCTACGCAGACTGTCACAAAGAACCCAGATGCAAGACCACAGCATCCATGTCCACGCAGACTGGCACAGAGGAGAAAGAACCCAGACACAAGACCACAGTGTCCATGTCCCCGCAGACTGACACAGAGGAGAAAGAACCCAGACACAAAACAACAGCATCCATGTCCACACAGACTGTCACAGAGAAGAAAAAAACCCAAAGGAGCTGTAAGCATCTCCACACAAACTGTCACTGAACCAGAACAGCCTATACCGATTGCAGTTGCCCCCGTTCAGAAGAAATCAAAAAGCAAATCATGCAGCAGGACCTTCGCACCCAGCAGAAGAGACAGAGCCAGAGATCATCACTCGGTCGCTATCCCTGGGGGAGCTGCGTGACCTGCAGAGGGAATTCACCCGCCAGATGAATGAGTCCATCTTGACCTGGCTGCTCTGCATCTGGGACCCTGCAGCCAGTGACACCATTCTGGATGGAAGTGAGGCCAGGACACTGGGATCTCTATCCTGGCATGTGGTCATTGACCAGGGGATCCGGGGAATCCAAAAAACTCTCAGCCTCTGGCAGCAACTGCTGACAAGTGTAAGGGACAGGTACCTTTGTAAAGAAGACCTCCAGGTGCACCAAGGAAAATGGAGCACAATGGAACAAGGTATCCAGTGCCTGAGGGAATTGGCTGTGCTGGAAATAATTTTCTCAGAAGACGAGAGATTTCTTAAGAGCCCAGACGGCGTCCAGTGCACGTCACAGATGTGGTTGAGGTTCGCACGCCTTGGACCAGAGATGTACTCCCATTACCTGGCAACGCTGCAATGGAGGGAAGGCAAGGACAGGGTGGGCGTCTTGGTCAACAAATTGAGAATTTACGAGGACACTGTCACAGCCCCGTTTCGCACCCATGTCTCGTCCGTAGAAACAAGGCAATTAACTTGGAAAACAGATGAACCCGTGTGGGTTAACCAGTGGTCGTTAAAAAAAGAAAACTTAGAGGCACTCAAAACATTAGTGGCTGAACAATTGGCTAAAGGAAATATAGTTCCAACTAACAGCCCATGGAACACACCCGTGTTTGTAATACAAAAACCGGGAAAGAACAAATATAGGCTACTCCAAGATCTTAGAGAAGTTAATAAGGTTATTGAAGACATGGGACCCCTTCAACCAGGTATGCCATCACCTTCAATGCTCCCACAACATTGGCATTTAGCTGTTCTTGACATCAAAGATTGCTTCTTTCATATTCCACTCCACCCTGCAGATGCCCCCCGATTTGCATTTTCTGTACCATCTCTTAATCGTGAAACTCCCATGGAACGTTATCATTGGCTTGTGCTTCCCCAAGGTATGAAAAATTCCCCAACTCTCTGCCAAGAGTATATTGCTAAAATTCTATCTCCCATCCGTGCCAAAGCAGAGAAAGCCATCATCCTGCATTACATGGATGATGTGCTGGTGTGTGCTCCCAATAATCAGTATCTCGAGCAGACACTTAACATGGTGGTTGAGGCCCTAGAGGCCAAGGGCTTTGAGTTACAACCTGAAAAAATGCAGAGAACAAGCCCTTGGAAATACCTCGGACTCAAAATCACAGAAACCTCTATCACCCCAACACCTGTCACCATTAATAATAACCCAAAAACATTAGAGGAAGTGCAACAGATCTGTGGGACACTGAAGTATTTAAGGTCCTGGTTAGGACTCACCACAGAGGATGTAGCTCCTATTGCAAACCTAGTAAAAGGGGAAGGCGGTCCAGCATCCCCTAGATCCCTGACAGAAGAGGCAAGGCAGTCTCTCAAAAAGATACAAGAGCTCATTTCCACCAGACAAGCACACAGGTATCAGCCCTCCCTACCCTTTAAGCTTGTCATTCTAGGGAAGGTACCACGCTTTCATGGCCTCATATTTCAGTGGGACAAAGAGCAGAAGGAACCCCTCATCATAATTGAATGGATGTTCCTTCCACTCCAACCGCTGTTGGGGTCTCCTCCCCCTGCCATGTAGCCGTGGGAGAGGGGCCCTGAGGGGACAGACATGGGGTTTCCCGAGCCCCTGGTCAGCCTCGTTCCCCATTAGTTGTTTTGTGTTTCCCTGCGCGGGCAAGGACCCTTGGGTCCCATGACTGTAAGAGTTCCTCAGCAGAGCCCCGGCCATGCGGCTGGAGAAATAAACATCTCTCTGAAACACCTATCAAGAATCTTTCTATATATACTTCTTTTCCATGGGCCTCCTGGTTTAATACATCATGTTACAGAATCCCCACTGTAACAGAACCTCTGTTAAGCAGACCACACTCTATCATAGGTTTATCTGGACCCACAACCTCAACCCAGCATGCCATTGGGTTCTCCAGGATCCAGTCTCTATGATGTGGTAGTAGAAAGAATTGGGCAATAGCCATTCCTTTGTATAAAAACCAAGGGGGCTTATTGCATGAAACAGGAACAGAAACATCATCTTGAGGTGTCTTGGGGTGACTTTATGATGTGTATCCCATATCGCTGCCCTATGCACAGAAATTAATTCTTGTGCCTTTCTATGCCTTTAAACTGAGCTTGAGAGGGGGAAGGAAAAAATGAGCAAAACTTTCTCAAAGCAGTTTGCAGCTTGTTCAAGGTCACATAGAGATAGCGACTTTTTTTTTCAGCTGTGGCAGGGGAGCGAGGAAGCACCCAGCTTGCTGCTTTCTAGTCAGCTTTTGGCCAGTTTTGCAGTTTCTTTTTCTCCGGAGAGAGACTGAGAGTTGGACTTTGTTTTTCCTTCCCTGGACTTTCAGATTTTTCTCCCTTTTCTACTGCACTGCTTCAACCTCAGAGCACATCAGGAGGACTTTCCACCGGGCACAGAGGGCCTGGCCTTGGGCCAAGCCCCAGCTCCGAGGAGACCAAAGGGAGGATTCTTTCCCAGGTTTTTCCTCCACAGCAAAAGATTTTATTATTTAGCATTATTTTCCTTTTCCCATGTGTTTGCTAAATAAATAGTTTTTATCTTCTTCACTTTCCTTCGAGGAAAATTTATTTTTTCCCGAACCTGGTGGGGGAGGGGTGGTTGTGCCTTCTCTCAGAGGATATATTTCTAAATTTGGCCAAACCGGAACACGAGGGCCAACAGTTTGGACTTCTGGAGTAACATAAAGTTCGTCCGGCTCATAAAGTCCATTTCCTGTAATTAAAATATCTCTTGGGCCATTCGGCGGCCTGAATTGTCCGATGGGGATTTTATACATGCCCTCCTTATCAAACTGAATAGAAAGGTTACTCACCAGCTGCTGTTGGGTTCGCACCTGGCTCTGTTGGAATGCCTTGGAGACCCGGAGCTCCTGGTCTGCATAGGCGTAATCGGGAATTATCTCCGAAACCTCAGGACAGCAGGCAAGGCAGGGCTGGGCGGCTTGGCATTTGATGTCGTAGTGCGGGGCTGTACTGCACTTTGCTGGCTGTTTCCCTAATGGAGCTGGTGATGGTACTGACAAGTCGGGCAGTCTAATAGTGGGCATCCCACTGGTCGATGAAAGTCCTTGGCCACCCGATGTTCCTGGCAGTCCTTAATAAAGTGTCCAAACTCCCCACAGTTAAAGCATCTTTGTTCTTCCTTGGATGATGCTACTAAGGCTTCAGCCATCCCTTTTGAAACTGCTATTGCTATTGTGTGTTCTGTGGATGTTAGTTTGGCACAGGCTTCAATCATTTGTTCTATTGTGGGCTCAGGGTTGAGAGGCAGGGCCCTTAAAATTTTCTTACACTCTGTATTCGCATTGGCCATTGCCAAACTATGTAAAATCTCTTTGCGGTCTTCTGCATTCTCGACCTGCCTCTCAATAGAACTCTTTAAATGATCA
Organism: Corvus brachyrhynchos; assembly: GCF_000691975.1. NCBI lineage: Eukaryota > Metazoa > Chordata > Aves > Passeriformes > Corvidae > Corvus > Corvus brachyrhynchos. The sequence continues at coordinate 66,211 of NW_008237910.1, read as the reverse complement.
ATAAATTTAATAAAAGACTCCTCTATGCCTTGTCTAACATCCGAAAAGTTCACAGTGGGAGTGGCAATATCTGGGGTTTGGAGCAGGGCTGCTTCCGCTGTCTTTTTAATATCTCCTAGGACAGCCTCAGGGATGTCTTGGGCCTGGTCCTGGGGGCGCTCAAAGTTACCCTCTTTGCATAAATGTTCAATAGTTAAATGAGCCTTAGTGCGGTCTCCTTGATATGTTTGTAGGAGCCCTCTTAATTGTTTTTTCCATGTCCTTTCCCACAGCATATTCTCTGCGGGAGAGAGCAGGCATGACACAATGTTTTTAATATCATGGGACACTAGGGTGATGGTGGAGAGAGAGACTTGGAGCAGGTTTTTAAAATAGGGTGACCCCCACCCATAGTCCTTGCTAGCTTTACATAGCTCTTTTAACTGCTGGTAAGGTATGGGTTCC
>NW_008237910.1:63772-65281 GCF_000691975.1 Corvus brachyrhynchos | reverse complement strand
GATTGCAAAATGGCCACAGCCACAGCTACGTGGCCGCCGCCATCTTGTGTAACTGGAGTGGAGGTAGGAGAACTTAAAATAAAGGGAGAAGATGGGAGGACAGGGCTGGTCATGCTGCCGACACCATCTTGGGGCAAATGAAGTGGAGAGAACCAGGAAAGTGGGTACAGGCAAGAGGTTTGGGGGAGAACCTGGGACAGCCTGGCCAGCGCCATCCTGGGCAGGGAACAAAAGAGACCTGGAGACGTCAGGGAGACAGTAGCAACCCTGTGCGCTGGGGCAGAATCCATCTCCCAGTTTCTCTTGAGGCAGGGAAGAGGGATCAGGGATGCAGGGAGAGGGAAGCAGGCAAGGAATTTTTTTCCAAACTGTTCCCAACATTCTCAACAGCTTTCTAACTAGCTGGTAAAACAAATAAATTTTTCCCAACACAACCAGCCAAGGAACAAGCCGTTTTAGATTTCCCCTAATGTGCTTAGACAACCAATTAAGAAAATGCATTAAATCTTCCTTTAAAAAGAGAAAATTCCTGCAAATAAGGGCTTTTAGAACTTGGGGAAATGCTTCCTGTAGGAGACAGGCTATCTCAGCCTCCATCTCCCTCTCTTCCCAACACCCAAGACAAAAGAGAAAAACAAAAAGGATACAAAGTGACCCGTATTACCTCACCAGAGGGTCAAATGAAAATCTTGGGGGTGGTCCACTGACTCCTAGACCAGTCTCCTCCTTTCCCGAGGAGATTATCAGTCTCCCCCTCGGAGACCCCTGATAAAATTCAGGAGTCTTCTTCGGGGATATGGCTGCACCAAAAGGCAACTTGCTTCCAGCAGCAAAAAACGGCTGGAGACACTCACAGGGACGGTCCAAAGAAGTCCACGTTCAGGCGCCATGTATCGCTATCTCTGGCTCTGCAGCTTACACTCCTGCACGCACAAATGCATGGATAGCTTCAGTAATATGGGTCGAAAGCAAAGAGGCAGGAAGGATCTTGCATAGGTTTCCACAGGAGCAGTTTATTGCTTCTAAACTGTGAAGGGTTCTAGAGGCAAAGACCCAGAACAATGAAGAACTCAGGCTTAATTATGGGAGTGGGGCTAGCACCAGGAACCAATGATGTGAGGGCACGGGGGCAGTACAAAGGCAGGACTAGGGAATGGGGGCCAGTGGGGGAGCTCTGGGGGAGTGGTGAGGGGCAGAGGCCAATGGGGGGAACCTGGAGTGGAGAACTTTCTATGGCATGGAACTGTGGATGGTATCTTTTCAGCTATTTACCGGCTAGGCTAGTGGTTTAATGCCTTAGAAAGCCTCGAGCAGCCTAGAGAGGTAGCACGGGCAATCTAGCACTTTAGTAGCTCTAAAATCGGTAACTGTATCAGCTGCAAAGCAAATACCATCAGCAGAAGCAAAGAGGGAGAAATATAGCTCCCTGCTCGCTCAATTTCCCGCAGTTAGAAGCTTTCAAATGAGACAGACAACAAGAGATGTTCACAGGAAGGTAGCTGAGCCAAG
>NW_008237910.1:58627-63706 GCF_000691975.1 Corvus brachyrhynchos | reverse complement strand
GGGCGAGGGGCAGAGGCCAATGGGGGGAACCTGGAGTGAAGAACTTTCTAGGACATGAAACATATAAGGTAGCAAGAGGGTGGAACGACCAACAGCCAACCCGGGAAGCAGAACTGGGGTAGATTACCATAACAGAACAAAGCATTCTGGGAGAGGCCTCTTTTCTCACCGTGACCTAGACAGAACTCTCTGGTACTAGGGTCTGTCTTACCGAGAACTCTCTCTGTCCCTTGTACCACAGGCTAACTGGCCACCACAGGGCAGTCTGATGGTGGGCGCCCCACAGGTCGATGAAAGTCCTTGGCCACACGATGTTCCTGGCAGTCCTTAATAAAGTGTCCAAACTCCCCACAGTTAAAGCATCTTTGTTCTTCCTTGGATGATGCCACCGAAGCTTCAGCCACCCATTTTGAGACTGCTATTGCTATTGTGTGCTCAGTAGATGTTAATTTGGCACAGACCTCAATCATCTGGTCTATTGTAGGCTCAGGGTTGAGAGGGAGGGCCCTTAAAATTTTCTTACACTCTGTATTTGCGTTGGCCATAGCCAAGTTTCGCAGCAGTTCCCTGCGGGCCTCTGCGTTCTTGACTTGCCTCTCAATTGAACCCTTTGGACAGTCAATAAATTTAATAAAAGACTCCTCTGTGCCTTGTCTAACATCTGAAAAGTTCAGGGTGGAAGTGGCATCATCTGGGGTTTGAAGCAGCGCTGCTTCCGCTACTTTTTTAATATCTCTTAGAACAGCCTTGGGAATGTCTTGGCCTTAGTCTTGTGGGTGCTCAAAGTTACCTTCTCCACTCAGGCGCTCGATGTTTAAATGAGCCCTTGTACTGTCTGCTCTGTAAGATTATATGAGCCCCTTTAATTGTTTCTTCCAAGTTCTCTCCCAAAGCATATATTCCGCAGGAGAGAGGAGGCACGACATGATGTTTTTAATGTCGTGGGGTACTAGGGTATGTGTGGAGAAGGTAACCTGGAGCAGATTCTTAAAGTACGGCGACTCCCGGCCATATTCCTTGCAGGCCTTGCATAGCTCTTTTAACTGTTGGTAAGGGATGGGTTCCCAGTGGGGATTTCTCCCGCCCCTCTTATAAATAACTGGGGTGGTATATGGCGTGATCTTATTTGCCAGTTCCCAGTTACCATCCCTGGTTTCCGGCTTCTTCACCCCAGCCCATGTTGCAGTGGGGATCCTGCAACACGCATATATCAAACCAGGAGTCCCGTGGAAAGGAAATATATATGGACAGACAGATTCTTGATAGCTGTTTCAGAGATGTTTATTTCTCCAGCCGCCTGGCCGGGGCTGTGCTCAGGAACTGTTCCAGTCACGGGACCAAGGGTCCTTCTGCCCGCGCAGGGAACACAAACCAACCAATGGGAACGAGGCTGAGCAGGGGCAGGGAAACCCCGTGTCTGTGCCCTCAGGGCCCCTCTCCCAGGGCTACACGGCGGGGGAGGGACCCCAACATTGGTTCACCATAAATTTAAATTTCTTAGCAACCCCAATATTGGGTCACTCTGGTAATTTCTGGCCACTTTTTCCCAGGCTTCTAGATCTATAATAGAAAAGGGGATTTTAACTAATATAGGAATCCCTTCATGATTTACTGCTTCCCTTAAAGGTGCTTGTATGTTTCTTTTAATTTGCCCCCGGGTCCTTAATGTTATAGGACCCTGTGGGGAGGGTGATTCATCCTCTTCGCTGTCGCTGCTCGGTAAAGGTGGGTAGAGGTTAGTTGTTCTTGATTTCCCAGAGGGAGATGAACTAGAGTGTGGAGCGGGGTTTGGGGATGGAGATGATGGTAACTCTGATTCTGTATCATTTGCTACCCCTCCCCCATCTCCCTTTTTAGGGGGTGACTTAAGTAGATCTGCCACTTCTTGTTCTTGGGCTTCTACCTGATATACCTTGTCAGGATGGGTACATCTCTGGTTTATTGAACATGCACCGCAACATCGCTTAGGTTTTTCATTATTAACTTTGTTATCCTTTTCAAAAGCCAATACTAAGGGATCAGAGGGTGGTCTGACCCAAACTCTTTTTGTCACTCAGGTTGATTTTGAAGAGTGAAAAATAATTCAGCATAAACAGTCTCTGGCCATTTTTGCTCACGGCTAAGAAAAAGCATTAGTTGCAGTAATGTTTCATAATCCAGTGTACCAAAAGGCGGCCACTTCATACCCCCTTCCAGTTTATAAAACGGCCACCATTGGGTGCATAACTTAATAAGCTCCCTCTTGGTCTCTGCACCACTATGATTCACCATCTTTTTCCAGTGTGTCAAAACACATCCCAGAGGGATACTTTTAGGAACCTCTTTGCTTTTGTTTGCCACCATTTTTAAAGTTCACCAAAAAGCTTGTTTCACAACACACTCACGCACTCCACCACTCAAAAAACCCCGCTCCTTTTCATTCAAATCTAAAAAAAATTCACACAGCACATAAAACTCACTCCACACATTCAAATGCTTGAAACAATTCACTCAAAGCACTTCTACCAACAATTTTAAACTTCTAAAACCCACCACAAGCCTTTCGCAACCCCGAGCAAAACTTTTGCTGGGGTTGCGCAAGGCTCTTGGGTGGCTCCGCCCGCACGCGGGAACTGCCTCGCTGCTGCTCGCAGAGCGCTCGGTGCACGTGGCCTGGGCCGCACGGTCCCTGCGCCAGGCTTCCCTTCGCCCGGACACAGCTGACATTGCTCAACAGTCTCGGCAACTAAATAATATTCACGAAAATATTCTTCCATCGGCATATATTTTGACTCCAGTATTAACTGTGTCCAAACGGTTTTCCAAAAGCCCTTCGTAAGAATTAAATCCCAAGAAACATAGACAAAGTTCTGAGCAGTCTATGGCTTTAGGGATTGCTCTTTCTAGCCCTTTTATTATGAATCCCCAGTACCTTTTTAACTGTGCCATTTCATCTGGCTCATTAGGGCCCCACTCTGGATCCTGAAGAGGAAGTACCTTTTTAACATCCTCCTGTGTTATCCTGCAATCATCTTCAGCCATATTCACAGGTGTCTTTATAACTAATTGCTTTTCTGATTCAGGTAGAGCATCAAGCAGTAACTGGGTATCAGCCCAATAAGGATTGTGTTGGTTTGTTGCAGTGGGGATCCTGCAACATGCATATATCAAACCAGGAGTCCCGTGGAAAGGAAATATATATGGACAGACAGATTCTTGCTAGATGTTTCAGAGATGTTTATTTCTCCAGCCGCATGGCCGGAGCTCTGCCGAGGAACTGTTCCAGTCACGGGACCAAGGGTCCTTCTGCCCGCGCAGGGAACACAAACCAACCAATGGGAACGAGGCTGAGCAGGGGCAGGGAAGCCCCGTGTCTGTGCCCTCAGGGCCCCTCTCCCAGGGCTACACGGCGGGGGAGGGACCCCAACAAGCCCAGTGATCCTCAGACTCAGCGTCGGAATCAGAGGGATCACTGCTCTCCTCTTCCAAAGAGGAAGGAGAGTGCCTGGCAGGGGTCCCGAGTTTTCGGCAGACCGGAGCAGCCTGGTGTGGTGCAGCAGTGGACTGCAAGATGGCGTCCTTCCGGTTGCCACTACCTCCACTTCTGGTCCTGGTAGTGTGGGAACTGAGAGTGGGTTGGTTCCCAGGGGCGGAGCCACTGATGGAGGGGGTGGGAACACAGGAAGGAGAGGCGGGGTCTGCAGCCAGAAGGGGATTCCCGGTGGAGGGCAGCGGTCCCGACGCAGATACGCCCAATGATTCAGGGGAGAAGCTGGGAATGGAGGAGGGCCCGTGAGTTTGTGAAATCGCTGCCGCTGCCAGGTGGCCAATGCCATTTTGTGTGGCTGGGGTGAGGGCGGGAGAACTTGGAGTAAGGGGAGAAGATAAGATGGTGGGGCTCTTGGGGGGTAACTGGGGTGGACAGAACCAGGTAGGTGGGCATATGTAGGAGGGTTAGGGAAGAGCCCAGGGCAGCATGGCCACTACTGTCCTGGGAAGGGAACAAAGGAGACCAGGAAACGTCAGGAAGACGGTAGCAATCCTATGCCTTTGGGCGGGATCCATCTCCCGATCTCTCCTGAGGCAGGGGAGAGGTTTCAGGGATGCTAGGAGAGGAAAGCAGTGAAGGGATTTTTCCCCGAACGATCCCCAACACCCTCAACAGCTTTCCAACTAGCCTGTAAAACGAATAAATTTTTCCCAACACAAACAACCAAGGAACAAGATGCTTTAAATCTCCCCTAAACTGCTTAGACCACCAGTGAACAAAACGCATTAAATCTTCCTTTGCAAAACAAAAATTCCCATGAACAAAGGCTGCCAAAACTTGGAGAAAGGCTTTCCGCTGCAAGTGGGTTAAAGCCCCCATCTCCGTGCTCTTCCCAACACCCGAGAGAAAAGAGGATAATGAAAAGGATAAAAAGTGACCCGAAATACACTCACCAAAGGGTCAACTGAAATTCTTGGGGTGGTCCGTCAATCCCTGACCGGTCTTATCCTTCCCAAGAAGATTGTCGGCTGCCCCTTGGAGAGCCCTGATAAAACTCAGAGCTTTCTTCGGGGAAATGGCTGCTCCGAAAGCGGCTTGCTTCCAGCATGTCAGGCTGCTGGAGATGCTTTCAGGGATGGTCTGAAGAAATCCCTGTTCGGGCACCACTCTGTCGCTAGCTGGGCACTGCAGCTTTGCGGTGCTGGAGCGCCAGATGCAGCGACCTTCCTAAAAGCGTCTCCTTAGCGAAGCCACTCGGCAGGACCACCACACACTCACACACACACACACACAAGTAAGGATAGCTCCAGAAAATGGGTCAATGACAAAGAGCTGGGAAGGGTCCTCATATGGGGTTCCACAGACAAGGTTTATTGCAGCCACACCGTGAAGGGTTTCAGGGACGAAGACAAAGAACAATGGAGGGTCCAGGTTTAAGTACTGGAGCAGATCAAGCATCAGAGACCAATGATCTGAGGGCACGGGGGCACTACGCAGGCGGGACTAGGGAATGGGAGCCAATGGGGAAACTCTGGGGGGTGGTGAGGGGCAAGGGCCAATGGGGGGAATAGGGAGTGGAGAACCTTCTAGGGCAGGGACATATGAGGGAA
>NW_008237910.1:53289-58323 GCF_000691975.1 Corvus brachyrhynchos | reverse complement strand
CAGACCCTTTTTTTCTACAGGATCACCGCTTCAGAGGACTGCAGCCACCATTCTACCAGACTGCTACCACCACCCTGCCTAACAGGGACTCAGGTTGTATCTTGATTCTGTCAGTTTGAACCAGTGTTTTCTTTTAGTTTTTTTTCCTTTTCTTTTATTTCCCTATTAAATTGTTATTCTGACTTGGTGCCTCCCACTGGTTTGTTTTCAAACTAGTACAGAGGCCAACGGCCAACCAGGAAAGCAGAACTGGGGTACATTAACATAGCAGGACAAAGCATCCTGGGAGAAGCCGCTTTTGTCACCCTAACCTCGGGAGGATCTTTTGGTACTAGGGACTGTCTCACCAGCGGACTCTCTTTGTCCCTTGTACCGTAGGTTCACCAGCTACCACATTAAGAATGGCACATTTTAACCCAATGACTACCCATTTCTGGTACCGCTTCAACTTTTCTATCTGTGCTGGGACATTGGGATCCCAGCCAGGGTTTACTAGGGGGTAGATATCATTAACTGACCTTTGGAGATTCCCAGCTGCAATTTGAGCTTCTATAGCAGACATAGCAGCCTTGTTGACCATCTCCTTTTTTGTGCTATCTAATAATTCATCTAGCATAACATTCAGGTTACCCCAATCTGGGTTTTGGGCTTTAATGGCCATTTCTACATGCATAACTACCTTTTCAGGGTTGTCTTTGTACCTCCCTGTCGGCGACTGAATCACAGACCCAGACCGGCAGGGAATCTGAATCATTTATTCAAAGGAATGAGCTGGTTTTATACACTTTTCTAAGGCACAGTATTTCCTTATATGGCATGACCTATCCCGTGTTGCCACATCAGCAACACACTTTCTCAATGTCCTTTTATGGGGTGGTCACTCACTGTTCACCTGTCCGTCAGCTCCCGGCAGGCTCTTCTCCATAGAGGTCTGCCATGTGACACATCCTTCCCCCAGGGTCCACTGGAGACAAGCCTCTGTGTACCACCATGTGCTCCTTTGTTCTGCCTTGTGCCTCTGCAGGCAGGTTTAACAGCTCACAACCCAATTCTACTTTATAATTCCCCATACCTCCCAACCGAGTTTTTCCACTGCTGTAGTTCTCCGAGGGAGAACGGTGTCTTTATATAAATCACTCCCTGATTTCCCACAGCCTGTCTCAGAGGTACTTCCAGTATAGGCTCTTCTCTTCCCCCTTCATCTGCCTTCATCTCGTGTGTTTGGCGATTGGACTGGCTGCTTTTATGGCCTCTGGGGCTCCCTTTCCCTTTCTCTTGCCCCCCTCCCGGCATGACCCATCCATATTGGAATCATCCCATTCACTTTTAATCGAGGCTGCTTCATTGGTATTAAAGGTTATCTCAGCCAAAGGCCAGTCAGAGACTGCTTTGCTCTTAATCCCGGCACTGGCGGCACGGCGGAGCGGAAACTGTGGTTGGGTCCCTCCGTCCCTAGCTCTGGAAGAGCCATTTGGGTCGGAGTAGTCCTGCCTGCCTTGAGTTGGGGTGGCCTCACCCCTGACTCTGACACTTGCGGCACAGTGAAGCGGGGACTGTGGGGTATGCCCAGCCCCTGCCCTGGAGGGAGGCCTGCTGATAAGGAGATTCTTGTACCCCATTGGCTTCTACCCTCTCACACCCACCCTTGTATCCCTATAAGATCTAGCCCTCTGCCCCTTTGAGTTGGAGAACTTGTCCCTAGCCTCCCCTTCACGGGGTGCGGACTAATAAAGCTGCCTCATGCGGAACTGCTAAACAAGCCTCTTGTCTCTCTCCTCCCGGTCTAGCCTGGGGTTTGCATTGCAGAACAAGAGCTGAAAATCACTCACTGAAATCACTAGAGAGCTGACAGCCTGCTGAGACAGGCACCTTTCTGCGAAGGCACCCTGATGGCTGAGGGAACGCTGTAGACCTCTGGAAGACTGTCCCTTGCGGGACACCCTCTCTGGATTGGTCACGGCTTCCCGGGTCTGAGCCACAGACCCCAACCCGGCCGCAATAGATCCTGGCCCTTGAGCGGCTGCAGCCCCTCACGGCCTTTCATGATTAGCTGCGCAAACATGTCATTGATAGTCCATACAGTCTTTGTCGCCGTATGAGGTAAAAATAGCCGCTCTAATTCATGCAAGGCATCACTGTCATCAGGAGACCACTGAAACAAGACAGCAAAAGGTTCAAACTTGCTAGTCACTATAGCAAGAGAAATGGGTTCATCAGGGTCCCATCTCCAGCCCTGACAATTTTCCAGTGCCTGAGCACAATGATCTAGGGCCTTCTTAGCCTCGGGAGTTAGCTGTCGGGAAGAGTTGAGATCAGGGTCACCTTTGAGTAAGGCAAACAGGGTGCAAAAGCTCAGTGGATAAACCTAAAATGGGATGTAACCAGTTCAAGGAACCTAACAGTTTCTGCAAATCATTTAAGGTCAGGTTATCCTTAACACAAAGTTTTACAGGCTGAGGGCAGATAGTCTGCTGAGTAATTTTCCACCGTAGGTAATGCCACAGAGTCTGCTGCTGCACTTTCTCGGGTGCAGTGACCAAGCCAGCTGCTTGAACTGCCTGAATGAAAGCCATCTGTATGGAACACAAAACAGAATGGTCTTTAGCAGCAAGTAAAATATTGTCCATGTAGTGGTATACGGTTGCCTCAGGAAATTGGCTGTGCACAGGTTGCAGAGTAAGGTCCACCATTCTCTGGCATATAGTTGGGCTGTTGCACATGCCTTGTGGCAGAGTAAGGTCCAGTGATACCTTTTTGTTGGCTCTGCATGGTTCAGGGTGGGCACTGAAAAGGCAAAACGAGGTGCATCATCAGGGTCCAAGGGAATGGTAAAAAAGCAGTCTTTTAAGTCTATGATGATGAGGGGCCAATCGAGAGGCATCATCACTGGAGAGGGAAGTCCAGGTTGTAAGGCACCCATTGGCTCAGTGACTGCATTTACTGCCCACAAGTCATGTAACAGTCTCCATTTACCACTTTTCTCGGGAATGCAGAATACAGGAGCGTTCCAAGGGCTAAAGGATGGCTGTATGTGCCCAAGACATAGCTGTTCATCTACAAGCTGCTGTAGGTTCTGTAGCCGTTCCTGACGTAGGGGCCATTGAGAGACCCAGACAGGGTCATCAGTCCTCCATTTGAGCTTACATATGTTCAGTATTTGTGTTTGGAACGGCTGTTCATTGGCCCCTGTGAAAAAGAGTTTGACGCAAATCAGGGTCTATGCTCACAGTGGTTCCAAACTGTCCCAGGACATCCCGTCCCCATAATGTACATGGTACTGGAGCAATGAATGGTGCAATGCAGGCAGTTTGACCGTCAGGGCTGAGAACAAGGCAAAGGTGAGCACTTTCTCGAGGGTATTGAAGCCCTCCTACCCCAATCAGGGTCGAGGCAGGGTCAACCATGGGCCAATCACTGGGACAGTCACTGCTTCTGATAATGGAAACATCAGCCCCGGTATCAACAAGTCCTGTGAATTTCTTACCATCTGTAGTGCAGACCATGGTTGGCTGAGCTGCTGTGATAGTGCTTGTCCAAAAAATTTGAGGCTGGCCAGTGCTGCCAAAGCCAGCAGTGCCACGCTTACATTTTCCACCTGGGGTTGTGCTGCAAAATGGAACAAGCTGTTCCAGTCGCTGGCTGATGGGTATAAAGCAAGGTGGCATGAGCGTTCAGAGCATAATCTGTATTTCACCCTCAAAGTCGGAGTCGATGACACGGGATAACACAAAAAGTCCTAGTTTAGTGGTAGAAGAGTGTCCAATTAGCAAGGCATGCATATTATTGCTGATAGGTCCCCATACCCCTATAGGAACTAAATGAACCGAGGTGGTCTCCAGAGTTACTGACTGCCTGGTGGCCAGGTCCAATCTGGCACTTCCAGAGGTTGCGGGGATGAGCTGGCTTGCCAGACACTGTGCTCCGCATTTGTTTGATTCTGCAGGGCGTGCGAGCATGTCCTCTGCGGTTGGTTTCCTGAAACCGCAGGCTTACATTCCACAGAAGGGTGAGAGCTGCAATCCTTAGCCCAATGGTACCCCTTTTTGCACAGGGGACACTTAATAGTAGGACCTCTAGTGGAAGGAGACCAGTTTTTTGGCTATAGTAGAGGGCAGTGTTTTTTAAGGTGACCAGAAGACCCACAGTGATAACAAGTGCTCCCTCACGCTTTCTGTAAATGTGCTGGGTAAGCCGCAGAGGGGGAGATAGCGTTATGGGACAGGCTAGCTACTTTCTGGCAAGCCCTAACAATTTCCACTATATCACAAGTACGCTGATTACGAATAGATATGAGTGCTTTTTTACAGTTATCATTGGCATTCTCAAACGGGAGTTGTCGCAACAGATTTCTCCGTGTGTCCTCATCATCAACCTGTTGAGAGAAGGCAGCCTGGAGCCTGTCCATGAATGTAGTGTACGGCTCAGTGGGACCCTGTTGAATTCTAGTATAAGAAATGTTAGCATTCTTGTCCATCATTGGAATCTGTCGCAGCACCGCAATAGAAAGGCCGGCAATGAGGTCATAAATATTGTGTGGATAATCTGTCTGCGATCTGGTGTGTGCATACACACCTCCACCGGTTAACTGAATGACAAGCACAGGAGGATTCCTTCGCTGCAGATGCCCAACCTGAGCCATGCAAGACTCCCGGTAATCCAAGAACCAAACTATATACTGTGTCATAGTTAAAATCATTTTCATTATGTTCTTCCAGTCAGCAGGCATAAGAACATAGGCAGAATTAATTGTCTCTATGTAAGCAATAAGCTGTTCAGAAGATGCACCAGTCTCCTGTGCTAGTCTGTGCATCTGTCTCACAACAGAGTATTCTACATCTTTGTAAGCTGGTGGTCGACCTTGCTCATAAACTACTGGATACACAGTTAGAAATGAGGGGACCCGGTTCTGACTGTGTGTAGGGTACAGCTGTACCGCCTGGGCATTTAAGGGTGCTGGGTCTGAAGGACAGGGTGATTCAGAATAGCTTTCCAAAGTAATCATCTGCCTAGGGGTTGCCATAGCAATGGAGCTGG
>NW_008237910.1:52086-52981 GCF_000691975.1 Corvus brachyrhynchos | reverse complement strand
GGGCAGAGAGGCAGCCACCAAGGGCAGCGGAGAAGGCGAATCTACATTAGTTTCTGTAAGAGTTGCTATAAGAATTCCCCAAGTTGTGAGATGCCTGGATGCAGATGCACCCCTGGCGCTCACAACTTCAAAAAGTCTGTTTCCAATTCCCTTCCAGGCATTTAGCTCATAAATACTGGCTGAGGGGAAGTATTTTACATGTGTGGAAATCCAATCTAGCAAAGCAAGTAATTTAGCATCGGGAATGTCTCTGTTCTGCCGTTGTAAAAGCCGTTGTAAATTCTCTAAAGTCTGCTTTTGCTCAAGTGACAGCTTTGCACCCATGATTAAACCCGCAGCTCACCTAAAAGTGATGAATACTCATGGTGAGTAGTAAGGTAAAGGTGAGGATCACTCGGGGTTTCTGGGTCTGCTGCCTGAGTCCGCTGTCGGAATGCGCTGCCTGGGGCCGCTACTGGGGTCCTGTGCCTGGGCTTGTGTCAGAGACAAATATTATAGTTTATGACTTAAACATTTTCATGAAGGACTTTTAAAACTGTATTATGAAAGCTACAGAGAAGACTACCGAACCCTGAATGGGGCCCTGACTGAGGCCTTACACCACTCGCTGATGAAGATAAGATAAAGTAACAACTCGGGGCTGGGGACATTCACGGAGCACAAGCTTAATACCTCCAAGGTGGAGACCACAGCCCCAGGGCTATCAGCTGCCAGGCTTGAACAGACCCTAGCACCAAAGGGTGGGGGGAGGAGAGGATTTGGGTATCTTGGAAAAGCCTCTGGTCAGAGGTGCAGTGACTGCACATCCTCCACTGTGCAGAGGAGCCCAGTTGAGGGGCCCTCACCCGGGGAGGGGAAAGCTTATCCACAGCAGAAGGGGGTGACATGGCCCATC
>NW_008237910.1:49153-51540 GCF_000691975.1 Corvus brachyrhynchos | reverse complement strand
TTTCTTTCTTTCTTTCTTTCTTTCTTTCTTTCTTTCTTTCTTTCTTTCTTTCTTTCTTTCTTTCTTTCTTTCTTTCTTTCTTTCTTTCTTTCTTTCTTTCTTTCTTTCTTTCTTTCTTTCTTTCTTTCTTTCTTTCTTTCTTTCTTTCTTTCTTTCTTTCTTTCTTTCTTTCTTTCTTTCTTTCTTTCTTTCTTTCTTTCTTTCTTTCTTTCTCTTTTCTCTTTCCTTCTCTTTGCCTCTTTTACTATTAAATAAAATACATCAATTTTTTGGCATCAGCATCTAACCTCGTTTGGTTTTAATCTCGTTTCTGGGAATATTTTGAACCTTCTAAGTTCTTTCCAGTTTATGCACAGAGACTTAGCTTTCTTTGCTTTTCTGGATTTAAACCGGATCGTAACAGCTTGGCCGCTGCCTGGGGCTGCTCCTGGGGTCCACAGGCTTCAGTCTAGGTCGTGGTCCGCTCTTCGCTGTAGGTTGATCTTCCGCGTTCAGGCGCCAGCTGTTGCAATAAGGAGCGATGCAGAGCCCCCAGGCAGGTGCAAAGGAGAGCCCTTTACTGCAAAAACCCGGCCTTTTTAAGCAGTTAGCCAGTTATCAGTTTACATAGTTTTAAGGCATAACAAACATAATTCAACCAACCACCATACACCACGATGTGAGCACGTAGTGATCACACAGCATGTTTTTCTACCCCTAATTCAGCTGTGTCTTTTTCCCACAGTCCTTTTCTACTTAGCCGAAGTAACAGGCCTGAGCCATGATTTTACAAAGCCTTCCCTTTACAAAGCTTTACTTATCGGTAACATATCATCTTGAGTGTGATCACTCAGGATGTGCAGAACAACCAGGGGATCAGCCCCAGCTAGCATGGGTTCATGAAAGTCAGGTTCTGCTTGACCAACCTCATCTCCTTCTATAACGAGGTGGCCCACTTAGTGGATGAGGGAAAGGCTGTGGATGTTGTCTACCCAGATCTTAGTAAAGCCTTTGACATTGTCTCCCACAGCATTCTCCTGGAGAAACTGGCTGCTCATGGCTTGGATGGGTGCACTGTTCGCTGGGTAAAAAAGTGGCTGAATGGCTGAGCCCAAGGAGTGGTCATGAATCGAGTTGCATGTAGCTGGTGGCTGGTCACAAGTGGTGTTCCCCAGGGCTCAGTGTTGGGGCCAGTCCTGTTCAATCTTTTTTGATTATCTGGATGAAGGGATCAAGTGTACTCCCAGTAAGTTTGCAGACAACACCAAGTTGGGAAGGAATATTGATCAGCTGGAGGGTAGGAAGGCTCTACAGAGGGATCTGGAGAGGTTGGATCAGTGGGCCAATTGTATGAAGTTCAACAATACAAAGTGCTGGGTCCTGCACTTGGGTCATGTCGCGGGTTCGGTTTGTCCCAGGCGGACACCAATTTATAGTGTAGTGGTTTGGTCCAAAATACTCATTACTGTTTATCTGCTGTGAGATAAGAATTAGGAGAAATGCAAAGCAGGCACCAAACTTGAAAGAATATAAAGAAGTTTATTAACAGACCTAAAAGAAGAAGGAAAAAAAAATTATACCACCTTCAGAACTCTCCTCCTCCCCCCACCTTCCTCCCTTCTCCCACTGACAATGTGAAAAGACAACCCTTAAGATGTTCAGTCTGTTTACCACTTCCATAATAACCTTGTTCAGTCCATTTAGAAAGAGAAGTCTCTTCTTGCTCATGCTATGAAAACATTATCACAACGAGACAGCCGCCCACTTCCAAATATTGTTCAGTCCATTTAGGAAGAGGAGTCTCTCTGCCTGCGTGTGAGTCCTTTCCCCCGACTTGCAGCTTTTCCCGCAACTGCTTTCGAGGGTCCACTCTTGAAGTTTTTTGGGGTACAATTTTAAGGTTGAGCCGTTCAGAAACAAAAACAGAGGCCCTTCTCCTTCCCTGGGAGCAAAGGGTCTTCATCATCTTCATCGTTAGGACTATCTCTGGGAGCATCTCTAGGGACTGAGGTTTTCTCCTCTCCCGTTTGGAGCAAAAGTCCTCATCTGGTTCATCTCTAGGGACTGAGGTTTTCTCCTCTCCCGTTTGGAGCAAAAGTCCTCATCTGGTTCATCTCTCCCTGTCCAAAACTTCCCATGAAATTACAGCTGCGTCAGCATCTGCCTATCTCAGCGCAGGTGCTTTTGCTCACGAGTTGAACACTCCACCCCCCATATCTTCATGAAATTACAACAGGATACTCTGATATATCATAGCTTCACAACAGAATTTCAGCTTTAAGCATCTCCTCTCTCTCTTCCCTCAGGTTTTCAGCTCTTCACAGCAATAAAAAGGGTTAATCTCACCTCGGCCTTGCAGCTTTGCAGCTGGAATGTTGAATTTTTCTTATCGCAGTGGAGAGGGGGGA
>NW_008237910.1:44162-49129 GCF_000691975.1 Corvus brachyrhynchos | reverse complement strand
GGAAACGAGAGAGAGCTTGGAGGGGGAGTTTGCCTATTCTTAAATGTGGATCACAGAGGTGGTCACAACTTTAAGTGGCTTAGAGAATTGTCCATATTCAAACTGGCCAGTTGATAGGTTCTATCAGTTCCCAGAGGAAACTGTAAGCACCCCTTAGCAAGGACGTCCCTTCCGGGACTATTCTTGCTAACCTATGACAGGTCACAACAACCCCATGCAATATTACAGGCTTGGGGAAGAGTGGTTGGGAACTGCCTGGTAAAAAAGGACCTGGGGATGCTGATTGACAGCCAGCTGAACATGAGCTGGCAGTGTGCCCAGGTAGCCAAGGAGGGCAATGGCATCTTGGCTTGCATCAGAAATAGTGGGGCCAGCAGGACTAGGGAAGTGATTGTCCCCCTGTACTCAGCACTGGTTAGGCCATATCTCGAATACTGTGTTCAGTTTTGGGCTCCTCACTACAGGAAAGACTGTGAGGTGCTGGAGTGTGTCCAAAGAAGGGCAGTGAAGCTGATGAAGGTTCTGGAGCATAAGTCATAAGACTTAAGAGAAGCATCTGAGGGAGCTGGGGTTGTTTAACTTGGAGAAAATAAGGCTCAGGGACAACCTTATTGCTCTCTACAACTACCTGAAAGGAGGTTTTTGCCAGGTGAGGGTTGGTCTTTTCTCTCAGGTAACAAGTGATAGGACAAGAGCAAACTGCCTCAAGTTGATTCTTACACATAAACACTCAATTCTCTTGATTTTCTGGAGCTTAACGATGGTAATGATACAGTCCCTAACATACAGGGCTACCCCACTGCCTTTCCTTCCTTGCCTATCCCTTCTTGAAGCATTTATAGCCACCCATTACAGCACTCCAGTTGTGCATGTTTCCATGATGGCAACTATGTCATAGTTTTTCTGCTGCACCATGGCTTCCAGTTCCTCCTGTTTGTTGCCCATGCTGCGTGCATTGGTGTAAATGCATTTCAGCTGGGTTATCAATCCTGCTGCAAATATCAGTTCAGGGAAGTTTACGAAGAAAAACTTTAAAAAAAGCCCTAAACTACTGTAGATTTTTGAAATGTTCTTATTTTAATACCTTGCTATGTTCTGGAGAAATAATATGTTTATTATTACTATTCCACTTCCTGAAACTGGGGACTGTTCATATTATTTTTCTTCAAATACATTATATAATACATATAGATATCATATTGCAGTGATCTGATAAGAAATTAAGCATACAGTTAAAAACTGCTGATATGGTCAAGCATTCTATAAAAGGCACTGTGGATTGCATTTGGCTTTTCATCAAGTAAAAAAAGAAGAGAAAAATGTGCTAAGAATCATCAGCCAACTTCTCATAATAAAAATATCAAAAATTGTAATCTTAAGTTCAACTTTTCAAAATAACTTTGTAAAATGCATCTTCAAAAGACAACCTTTTAAAATAAAGGAAAACAAGCACAAAACAAAATAAATAATCACCAAATAAACATTTCTTATTTTCCAAATTATCAAGTGTAATTTCTTTTGTAGTACTGCAGCATTAGTCTTGACAATACCATCATCTCATTCTTTGATCCTTTAAACTTGATAAAAAAAGATGTATGAAATGTTCTGGATATTCCAGTAACTGGACAAAAAACAACTAAATTAACACTACTATACAGCAACCTTAAATCAAGGGCAGTCTTTTCAACAGACAAATGCATACAATACATATTTACATCAGATCGCTGTCTGTCTCATATGCCATATATATTTCCAGTAAATTATGCTGCTCAGTAAGTCAACTATTACATTGTAGACCAGAAGCAGTCCTGAAACTTATAGCATAAAACCACACAAAATACATTTAAAGATTTTAGCTAGCATTTATGTTTTTACCTGGTACTTTAGCAGCCAGGGCTTAGGCTATTTTGCATAAACTTGCTTGCTGGGAGAGGGATAAGTTTAATATAACTTTGCAAATGCTTAATGAGTTAAGTGTAAATATTACTAGTGTTAGACATACAATATTATAAAATCCAAGAAAAAAGGGTTAGGGATTTCAAGGTGGTGGATGGCTGAGAAAGGCAATGCAAAGCAATGGAGTTGAAGAAAAGACAGAAGGACAAAGAGGGGTTGGTGAGGCAATGCCAGGTTAGAGAAGGCAAGGCCAGGCAAGGCTAAGGATGGGGAAGCAAGGAATTGGAAGAGCAGGGGAAAAAATCTAGGTATGCCATGGTGGGGGATAGGCAAGCTAGGTATTTCCGTTTCCTTGCCCTTCCCTAATTTGCCATCCATGTCCTTCCCTATTGAAGAATGGTTAGAGGATCAGGGGCATGGGTCATTGATAGAATTATGGGATCAATAAAAGAATTGTACAAGCAATAGGCCTGCAAGCAAAGGTTAGTGTGAGAAACTGTCTCCATGAGAAAATCCCTGTGTGAGAAACAGGCCTGAGAACAAAAAGGGAGTTTTGAAGAGGTGCAGCTGTGCAGATAAGACCCAGAGAAGGGAGGGCGAACTCTGAATTCTTTTAATCATAACATAATTAGTAGAAGCTTGCGAATGTAGTCTAATTAGGTAGAAGCAGAAATGCGCTTTGATAGGTTTGAGTCAACAAGCTGGTATACAATATAAGTGCCTTTGGATTGCTAATAAACGGAGCTTGCTTTTATCAACCATATTGGCTGGACTGCAATTTCTTCCTCCCCGCCGCCGCCGATGTGCCCGGACTTTTCCAACAAAAGATTACAGTCTTGAGGCGATGAAGTGAACATTAGGGACGTGGTCAACAGCAAGAAAAAAACCCCACAGCTGCTTCACCAGCTACAATGAAAATAGAAGTGCCTATGTTAGGGCTGCAATAAGATCCCATGAAAGTTGCTGACAGAGGGTATAACATATCTTCCTCTCCTCCCCACTTTCTATCATGAAGTGCAATCTACCTTTGCAACTCCATTTAATAATTGTCTTGCTATGACAGTTTTCAAGAAAAACACATCTCCAAAGTTTAATTGCAAGAGTATGACATGCTTCAATAAAGCTGCAAAGAAATATAAAAACCCGAATCCACACCAAATTAAAATGATACAAAATTTATTTCTACTTCTAGGATTTTATCTAGAGTCCTAAAAGGAGAAAAAGATTGTCTTTCATGCATTTGAATATAGACCTTAATTTTTGTACTTTGTTCCAATTAAATAATAGTTTAGAACATAGTTTTTATTGCTAGCAAGATATTAATCTTAGTAATTAACTAATAACTAGATGTCTGAATTTATTAAACAGACACATATCTGAAGAAAAATGCTTGTTTTGTCAATGTACCAGTTTGGCCAAATTTAGAAATATATCCTCTGAGAGAAGGCAGGTCACCACCCCTCCCCCACCAGGTTCGGGGAAAATAAATTTTCCTCAAAGGAAAGTGAAAGAGATAAAAGCTATTTATTTAACAAACACATGGGAAAAGGATAATAATGCTGAATAATAAAAATCTCTCACTGTGGAGAAAAAAACCTGGGAAAGTGTTAGAGTCCTCCCTTTGGCCTCCTTGGAGCTGGGGCTTGGCCCAGGGCCAGGCCCTCTGTGCTCGGTGGAAAGTCCTCCCTATGTCTTCCGATATTGAAGCAGTCCAGAAGAAAAGGGAGAAAATCTGAAATTCCAGGGAAGGAAAAAATTTCAACTGTCAGTCTCTCTTCGGAGAAAAAGCAACTGAACAACTGGCCAAAAAACTGACTCAGGGAGCAGCAAGCCGAGTGCTTCCTCCCTACCCTGCCGCAGCTGGGAGAAAAAAAAGTCGCTATCACTGTGTGACCTTGAACAAGCTGCAAACTGCTTTGAAAAAGTTTTGCTCAGTTTTTCCTTTCTCCCTCAGGCTCAGTTTAGAGGCATAGAAAGGCACAAAGTTAATTTCGGGGCATAGGGCAGAGATATGGGATACACATCATAAAGTCACCCCAAGACATTCCACCCCTTATCCCATATTGTTGGCTCAATGCCCAAACGAATTTATTCTAACTCTAAACGCACTCATCAATACATACATATATATATACACAGCTATGTACGAAGAGGGACAGTGACACTCAGCAAGCAGGGGTATATAAGCATTTCACACTACAGGTGGTTTTCACCCAACAATCTGATCTCCCTGTGGTACACAACGTGTTGTTCCATCTTTCTGCATTACCCACCATGTGCAACCAGGTCCCTGAGCAAAAACAACCCCACGGATGGGTTTGTCTGTACTTGAGGCAGAATTCATCCACACAGTCTTTCCTAACAGACCTCTGACATGCACTACTGGGACCTTATCTCCATCGACTGTATGCAGGGATTCAGACTGGGTTGGACCAGCTCTATTGGTGGAACCTCGGGTGTTAACTAACCAGGTGGCCTTTGCCAGATGCTGTTCCCAATTTTTGAAAGTTCCCCCACCTAGTGCCTTCAGGGTGGTTTTAAACAATCCATTGCACCGTTCCACTTTGCCTGCAGCTGGTGCATGGTAAGGGATATGGTACACCCACTCAATGCCATGTTCTCTAGCCCAGGTGTTAATAAGGCTATTCTTGAAATGAGTCCCATTGACAGATTCAATTCTCTCAGGGGTGACATGCCTCCAAAGGACTTGCTTTTCAAGGCCCAGGATGGTGTTTCGGGCTGTAGCGTGAGGCACAGGGTAGGTCTCCAGCCATCCTGTGGTGGCTTCTACCATCTTGAGCACATAGCACCAGCTTTCTTACTTGGGCAGCGATGTCTTTCCACTCCTCAGCAGCCCAGATTGGTTTTCCCCTATGCTGCCAATTAGCTTTTCCCACTTTTCCAGCCATCCCCATAGAGCATTGGCTACCATCCATGAATCAGTGTAGAGGTAGAGCTTTGGCCACTTCTCTCTTTCAGCAATGTCCAGGGCGAGTTGAACAGCTTTGAGTTCAGCGAGTTGGCTTGATCCACCTTCTCCTTCAGTAGCTTCTGCAACCCGTGGTGGGGGC
>NW_008237910.1:40038-43755 GCF_000691975.1 Corvus brachyrhynchos | reverse complement strand
GGGCTTGGCCCAGGGCCAGGCCCTCTGTGCTCGGTGGAAAGTCCTCCCTATGTCTTCCGATATTGAAGCAGTCCAGAAGAAAAGGGAGAAAATCTGAAATTCCAGGGAAGGAAAAAATTTCAACTGTCAGTCTCTCTTCGGAGAAAAAGCAACTGAACAACTGGCCAAAAAACTGACTCAGGGAGCAGCAAGCCGAGTGCTTCCTCCCTACCCTGCCGCAGCTGGGAGAAAAAAAAGTCGCTATCACTGTGTGACCTTGAACAAGCTGCAAACTGCTTTGAAAAAGTTTTGCTCAGTTTTTCCTTTCTCCCTCAGGCTCAGTTTAGAGGCATAGAAAGGCACAAAGTTAATTTCGGGGCATAGGGCAGAGATATGGGATACACATCATAAAGTCACCCCAAGACATTCCACCCCTTATCCCATATTGTTGGCTCAATGCCCAAACGAATTTATTCTAACTCTAAACGCACTCATCAATACATACATATATATATACACAGCTATGTACGAAGAGGGACAGTGACACTCAGCAAGCAGGGGTATATAAGCATTTCACACTACAGGTGGTTTTCACCCAACAATCTGATCTCCCTGTGGTACACAACGTGTTGTTCCATCTTTCTGCATTACCCACCATGTGCAACCAGGTCCCTGAGCAAAAACAACCCCACGGATGGGTTTGTCTGTACTTGAGGCAGAATTCATCCACACAGTCTTTCCTAACAGACCTCTGACATGCACTACTGGGACCTTATCTCCATCGACTGTATGCAGGGATTCAGACTGGGTTGGACCAGCTCTATTGGTGGAACCTCGGGTGTTAACTAACCAGGTGGCCTTTGCCAGATGCTGTTCCCAATTTTTGAAAGTTCCCCCACCTAGTGCCTTCAGGGTGGTTTTAAACAATCCATTGCACCGTTCCACTTTGCCTGCAGCTGGTGCATGGTAAGGGATATGGTACACCCACTCAATGCCATGTTCTCTAGCCCAGGTGTTAATAAGGCTATTCTTGAAATGAGTCCCATTGTCAGATTCAATTCCCTTGGGGGTACCATGCCTCCAAAGGACTTCCTTTCAAGACCCATGATGGTGTTCCGGGCTGTAGCATGGGGCACAGGGTAGGTGTCCAGCCATCCAGTGGTGGCTTCTAGCACTGTGAGCACATAGCACTTGCCTTGGCATGTTTGAGGCAGTGTGATGCAATCAATCTGCCAGGCCTCCCCATACTTCTATTTGGACCACCGCCCACCGTACCACAGGGGCTTCACCCGCTTGGCCTGCTTGATCGCAGCACGTCTCACAGTCATGGATAACCTGGGAGATACTGTCCATGGTTAGATCCACCCCTCGATCTTGTGCCCACCTATAGGTGGCATCTGTGCCTTGATGACCTGAGGCATCATGGGCTCATCGAGCTAGGAACAATTCTCCCTTGTGTTTCCAGTCCATGGCTATCTGTGACACTTCTATCTTTGCAGCCTGATCTACCTGCTTGTTGTTTTGGTGTTCTTCATTAGCCCTAGTATTGGGGACATGGGCATCTACATAGCGGACTTTCACAGGTAGCTTTCCTACCCGGACAGCGATGCCTTTTCACTCTTCAGCAGCCCAGATGGGTTTTCCCCTACGCTGCCAATTAGCTTTTCCCCACTTTTCCAGCCATCCCTACAGAGCATTGGCTACCATCCATGAATCAGTGTAGAGGCATTGCTTTGGCCACTTCTCTCTTTCAGTAATGTCCAGGGCCTGCTGGATGGCTTTGAGTTCGGCAAGTTGGCTCGATCCACCTTCTCCTTTAGTAGCTACTGCAACCTGTCATGTGGGACTTCATCTGGCTGCTTTTGATTTTTGTTCCATCCCTACAGTGCGACAAGAACAGTCGGTGAGAAGAGTGTAGCGTGTGTCTTCTGCTGGCAGTTGGTTGTTCGATGGAGCTTCTTCAGTGCGTATCACTTGTTCTTATTCCTCCTCATCAGTGAGACCAACGTTTTCACCTTCAGGCCAGTTTGTGATTATTTCCAAAATCCCAGGGCGATTCAGTTTCCTGATATGGGCGCGCTGTGTGATGAGAGCAGTCCATTTGCTCCATGTGGCATTGGTGGCATGGTGGGTAGAGGGAACCTTTGCTTTGAACATCCACCCCAGCACCAGTAGTCGAGGAGCCAGGAGAAGTTGTGCTTCAGTGCCGATTACCTCTGAGGCGGCTTGGACTCCTTAACAGGCTGCCAAGATTTCCTTCTCTTTTGGAGTGTAGTTGGCTTCAGATCCTCTGTAGCTTTGACTCCAGAATCCAAGTGGCCGACCCCAAGTCTCACCAGACACCTTCTGCCCAAGGCTCCAGGACAGACCATGGCTCCCAGCTGCAGAGTAGAGCACATTCTTCACTTTGGGTCCTGTCCTGACTGGGCCAAGGGCTACTGCATGAGTGATTTCCTGCTTGATTTGGGCAAAAGCGTGTTGCTGTTCAGGGCCCCAATGGAAATCGTTCTTCTTGCGGGTAACCAGGTAAAGAGGACTCACAATCTGGCTGTACTCAGGAATATGCATCCTCCAAAAGCCAATGGCACCTAGGAAAGCTTGTGTCTACTTCTTGTTGGTTGGTGGAGATATTGCTGTGATCTTATTGACAACCACAGCGGGAATCTGACACCGTCCCTCTTGCCATTTCACTCCCAGGAACTGGATCTCTTGAGCAGGTCCCTTGACTTTGCTCTTCTTGATGGCAAAACCAGCTTGCAGGAGAATTTGAATTATTCTCTCGACTTTCTCAAACACTTCTGTTACGGTGTTCCCCCACACAATGATATCATCAATGTACTGCAGGTGTTCTGGAGCCTCACCCTTTTCTAGTGCAGTCTGGATCAATCCATGGCAGATGGTGGGACTGTGCTTCCACCCCTGGGGCAGTCGATTCCAGGTACACTAAACACCCCTCCAGGTGAAGGCAAACTGAGGCCTGCACTCTGCTGACAGAGGAATGTAGAAGAATGCATTTGCAATGTCAATAGTGGCATACCACTTTGCTGCTTTGGACTCCAGCTCGTACTGGAGCTCCAACATGTCCGGCACGGCCGCGCTCAATGGTGGAGTCACTTCATTCAAGGCACGATAGTCCACAGTCAATCTCTATTCTCCTTCCGATTTGCACACAGGCCAAATGGGACTATTGAAGGGTGAGTGGGTCTTGCTGACCACCCCTTGGCTCTCCAGCTCATGGATCATCTTGTGGGTGGGAATCACAGCATCCCGAGTTGTCCAGTACTGTCGGCAATGCACTGTCGAGGTAGCAATTGGTACTCTTTGTTCTTCCACCTTCAGAAGGCCGACTGCAGATGGGTTCTCTGATAGTCCAGGCAAAGTGTTCAATTGCTTAATGCCCTCTGTCTCCACAGCAGCTATTCCAAAAGCCCACTTGAGTCCCTTTGGGTCTCTGAAATAGCCGTTACGGAGGAAGTCTATGCCCAAAATACACGGGGCCTCTGGGCCAGTCACAATGAGATGTTTCTTCCACTCATTTCCAGTCAGGCTCACCTCAGCTTCCACCAAGGTCAAATCTTGTGATCCACCTGTGTCGCGGGTTTGGTTTGTAACCAGGCAGAAACACCAATTTAGTGTAGTGGTTTGGTCCAAAATACTCATTACTGTTTATCTTCTGTGAGATGAGAATTAGGAGAAATGCAAAGCAGGCACCAAACTTGAAAGAATATAAAGAAATTT
>NW_008237910.1:39078-39866 GCF_000691975.1 Corvus brachyrhynchos | reverse complement strand
GGCTACAGGCAACTGGAGCTACTTCCTTTTTGGTAGAACTTCCTTTCTGAAACTTGCGCTCCTTCAATTCATGCACTCATGCTGCCAGAGCAGAAGTGGGTTGTCCACCCCACTTCCTCATGTTTTGCCCACTGTCACACAGGAATTTCCACAGCTCACTTCGTGGGATGTTCCTTCTCTCTGGGGAAAGTCCGCGGAGAAGGCACTCTTTAATCTCCTGGTGATTCTTCTCCATCGTATCTTCCATTTTTTGCACACGTGTTTCCACAGCTGCAATTCTTGCATGTGTTGGGCCATGCACGAAATCTGCATATGCTCCGAGCTTAACTGCCATATCCCGCACGGTCGGTCTCATTCGCAGCGTAGTTCGGTTTCATTATTGCTAAAGCAGAAGCGTATTCTTGTGGCCCAAGTTGTACAAGTTTTTGCCACATGAATGGATTAACTCTGACCTGGTCTGGACTCCTCAATCCTGGGTCGTCTGTGAAGACAATCTCTACCACTCCTAGTTCTCTCACACGCCGGATCCCTTGTTCTATGGTCTTCCACTGGGTTTGCTGCATGTAGAGATCATCTCTGCACATATATCTTTCAATCACGCCTGTCAAAACCCGTCTCCAGAGACTGGCAGAGTCAGCCTCCCTTATCACTGCTTGGTCGATCGCTGGATCCCATGACAGGGATCCCAAATGCCTCGCTTCAGCGCCGTCCAGCATCAAATCATCATCTGCAGCATCCCAAATACGGACCATCCAACTTATTATGGATTCATCAGACTGTCGGGGGGA
>NW_008237910.1:34469-38258 GCF_000691975.1 Corvus brachyrhynchos | reverse complement strand
TTTACATATCAGGGACAAGATTGGAGCAAGTTGTGGATAGGCAAACAACCCTAGGGACCAAAAAAGCACTAGTACCTCAATGAAGCCTAAGGACCAAAAAGACATGAGTACATCAAGCCAGAGAGCCATTATGAACTCAACCAACATGGTGACTACTTTACCCCAACACAGAATAAGTAAATTCAAACCAAAAATGTAATTGCTACAGTTTTTTTCACTTTCCTTCGAGGCACGCAGTTGGGCGCCACTAAATTTGTACTGGTTTGGCCAAATTTAGAAATATATCCTCTGAGAGAAGACAGGTCACCACCCCTCCCCCACCAGGTTCGGGGAAAATAAATTTTCCTGGAAGGAAAGTGAAGGAGATAAAACTATTTATTTACCAAACACACAGGAGAAGGAAAATAATGCTAAATAATAAAATCTCTCGCTGTGGAGAAAAAACCTTGGAAAGTGTTAGAGTTCTCCCTTTGGTCTCCTCGGAGCTGGGGCTTGGCCCAGGGCCAGGCCCTCTGTGCCCGATGGAAAGTCCTCCTGATGTGTTCTGATATTGAAGCAGTCCAGTGGAAAAGGGAGAAAATTTGAAATTCCAGGGAAGGAAAAAAATTTCAACTGTCAGTCTCTCTTCAGAGAAAAAGCAACTGAACAACTGGCCAAAAAACTGACTCAGGGAGCAGCAATCCGGGTGCTTCCTCCCTACCCGTCCGCAGCTGAGAGAAAAAAAATTGCTATCTCTGTGTGACCTTGAACAAGCTGCAAACTGCTTTGAAAAAGTT
Source organism: Corvus brachyrhynchos (assembly GCF_000691975.1). Lineage (NCBI taxonomy): Eukaryota > Metazoa > Chordata > Aves > Passeriformes > Corvidae > Corvus > Corvus brachyrhynchos. Next base: position 37,482 of record NW_008237910.1, on the reverse strand, counting down.
TTGCTCAGTTTTTCCTTCCCCCCTCAGGTTCAGTTTAGAGGCATAGAAAGGCACAAAGTTAATTTCGGGGCATAGGGCAGCGATATGGCATACACATCATAAAGTCACCCCAAGACAGTCAGTAGTCAAATATATTAACTATCTGAATACACTTACTGAAGTCATGCAAGATGGCGGTTTATACAACCTACATATTCCACCTAACCAAGTCAATGCTTAACTATTTATATTTTCCAAATGTGAGGTCCTCATATAAATTCCATTTTAAAGGTTCCTATTTAGAATTTACAAGCAATTAAACAGGGTACCACTATTACCTTTTTGCATATTTGCCAAAATCTGAGGGATATGGGAGCTCATATTCATGGACTCACGATTGCTCAGTTCATTTCTAATTCAAGCACATCAGTTTTTTCATTATATGCACAAATGGGGAACAACTTTTTTTTACAAAGTTCCACAGTAAAACTAATGGGATCCACATACAGTTTCACAAATTACATATATACTGTTTAGAAAATAGTCCCAATGGTTATTAAAGTTACACACCCCTCCATTTTGCTGCCTATGCTAGCAATTTAACAGATTATATGTCAGGACTGCACAGAACCTTTACTATACATAAATTAAACTTTTCAATATTTTCTGTACACATGCTTCAGAATAAACCTTCAAAGTTAATAAGAGTACAGCTGTCATCTTTAGAGATTAAGTGAAGATAATTTAGTTTCCTTCTTTTGGAAGCATGCCATTTTTTACAGAAAGATAAATATTTTGTGGAGAATAAAATAAAAACAAGCAAAAAAACCCTAAAACTGTCTTTCCTTGACATCTCATTTTCGCAATGTTTCTCTTCCTAGAAGCATTTGCTTGATCTGATATTTGGTTGAAAACAAACAAGATGCAAACAATGTTTACTTAATCTTCTCTTTTGTAGGAAAGCAACATGATGTTTAGAAATTCCAACAATAGTTGTTTACTATAGGGAAAAAAAATTTGACTTGGTTCTTACCATGTCCCTCAAAGCCTGACCTAGAACAGTAAGGAATAAATATTTTGAAATCATACTGCAGTAAAATAGTAGGACTTCAATTAATTGATAAGTAGAAATTAGCAGCTAACAAAATATTATGTAAGATTTGAGTAAAAAGGCAAGTTAGGAGGGAGAGGTTGATACAGGAAAGACACTGAACAGATGAAGAACATGAGAAACTGGGAAGAGAGTCATGTGATGCCTAAGATTTATAACTTTTTATATTTTTCATATATTTGTGGCTTTGTAGATTGCTAATGCATGGCTATAGCTCCTAGTACTTTTCCTATCCTTTTCCCATCCTTTTCCCATCCTTTTCCCCTACATTTGTGAATAATAAGCTAACCTTTTAACACATTCCTAAAGTACTGTTTAGTCTTATTCCAAGAAGAGAACCAACTACAAGGATGCTTTGTTTTCCAACCAAAATCTGGACCAGACATAACAATAGTGGGGCAAAGAAGCCCCTGGACAGCTGCCAGTGGGGCAGTACTGGGGGAATTATTACCTAACCAAATAACCTTCTAATTGGACAATATATGATAGGTATACTAATCAACTAACCTTATAAAAACTGTAGAATCATTGTACGACATGCGGTTTTCGCCATATTGTGTACCCGAAGGCTTTCAAGTAAAGTTTTGCTTTTATCATTCTAACATTGTTTGGGAAGGTTTGTTCTATTTCCAGGCAACAGTTTTGGCACCCCAGATGGGATCTCTGGGACCCTATGGAACTTCTCTGGATTGAGTTACATCCTTCTGGAACCTCTTCTTCTGCCAGCACCTTTTAGGGGCTTCCTGCGGTGATCTGAGAGGCTCCGGAAGTCCCGGAACCCTGCACAGGAGCAGAAGATAATATAAAAGCAATTTTTAGTAATTGTTTGGTTTGGCTAGCCCTTGTTATTTGATTTTTCCAAAAATAGAGAGGTTTCTGGGACTGGAATAAGACTATTCTGTGGGATCATGTTGTTTGTGAAAGGTGGTTTGTTTGTTCAGTCTGTAAAGGTTTGCCCCAAGGCGAGGAGGCGGGGAGGGGGGCTCACTAGAGGTTCCTAGAGACTTTTCTCCCTTTGTGTGTTTCCCCTTACTTGGCTATAGTAGTGGTGCCGAGCGCTGGAGACTGGCTTTGCAACCTGAGAGATGCCAGCCCAAGACTGCTGAGATAAGTGGTTTTTTTTCCTTTTTTTCCTTCACCCTCTACAGTCAGAGTTTGGCATGGTTCAGCTCCACTTTTGTGGTTTGGGCAGCTTCTGCCGCTTTTTTTACGTGGGCTCGTCAGCTGCAAGGTGCAATTTTGGTCTTGTTGCATGTAGGCAGACATTCCCCATCCCACTCCCCGGGGCTGAGACACATGCAGCCACCATCTTGATTCTGTGGAAAAGTGGAGGGGAGGAGGGCACTCCAGCTTAGTGTTTTCTAGACTGCAGTTCCTCTCCAAACCAGTTCAAGATAGTGGCATGCAGTGTTAAGAACTTGCCTAGTAACCTCAAGGCTCTGAATTTGAATCCTGCTCCTGGAAACAATATTTCCTTTTTTTCTTTCCCTGACTAAAATAAAATGTGGGGAGTGGGCTTTCGAATGACAAATTCCTGAGAAATCTGCCTTAGGTTTAGTATTATGACATTGGGAGGCATTAGCTGGCTCTAAGACATCTCTTGAAAGCCAAGAATTAATTAGGCAGTCCACACAGCTTTGGCTACATAATTTGGAGGGAGGAAAGGCTTGGCCTTGGTATGGAACTGAAAGGAATGAGAAGGAGGTGTCTTTACAAACAAACTGTGGGTCTGCTGGTAGATAAAGCCAGATACTGAGAGGTGAAAGAAGCAATGGGAGGAACCATAAATTCCATAGGAATTCCACTAAATTGACACAGAGTGTTACTTACTCAAGACTGTGCTAATCCCTGGATTTAGAGAAAAAGAGCAGAGACACAAGGAAAAGAATGGGGGGGGGGGGGGGATAACAAACATAAGGAGGG
>NW_008237910.1:32346-32804 GCF_000691975.1 Corvus brachyrhynchos | reverse complement strand
TGGACTATGGAAGAATCGTGGGAAATGGGGCTCTCTGAGCCACAGAAAAAAATGTATCTAGAAGTAAAAGGAATCCTTGAACAACAAAACAAAATAGTATTGGAACCGGGAGATCTAGAACATTTTTTTAACTGGCTTTTCAAAAGGTTCTCCTATATTTCTCGAGACTTACTTTTTGATATTGAACCTCCTGGATCTTGTCAGGGGTGTATTTTGGATGAGATCTGGGATAAGGTAAGGGATCAAACAGAACATGGACTAGAGATAGAAGCTCTCTGTGCATCCCTTATAATCAGTAAAGCTCTTGAGGAGCATTTGTATGGTCCCATTACCCCTAAAGCAGAGGATCATACTTATCCCGTGGCCGAGACCACGCGGCCGCCATCCCAGGAGCGCGTGACTGCAGCCGTGCCGGCGGAGGTGCCTGCGCTGGATGGGCCCAGCCCCCCGGGGGGGGG
>NW_008237910.1:31700-32113 GCF_000691975.1 Corvus brachyrhynchos | reverse complement strand
CGTGACTGGGGGAGTACCTCAGGAGAGGCCCGGCCATGCGGCTGGAGAAATAAACATCTCTGAAACATCTACCAAGGATCTGTCCATATATATTTCCTTTCCACGGGACTCCTGGTTTGATATATGCGTGTTACAGTAATCCCTGCTGTAACAGTCACCTGCAGAGCCAGAGGCAGCGAGGGGTGCCGGGGGTCAACCCCAAGAGGAGGAGAACCACTGAGAAATGATGCAAGAAGTAATCAAAAAGCTTGCTGACTTATCTACACGGCAAGACGCGCTAGAGTCCAAAGCTTGTGATATTACACCATCAGCACCGTGGCATCCCGTGGCCCCACCGGTCAAGTTAGCACCCAGAGCTCCTAGGTTCCTGTCGGGAGAATCAAGCATAGTGCCTACAGCCCCTCCCCTCCCCC
>NW_008237910.1:31019-31409 GCF_000691975.1 Corvus brachyrhynchos | reverse complement strand
AGAAGCCGAATTCACCCTAATCTTGTCAAGATAGAGGGGACAAGGATCATCTCAGAGACTGCTGAATCATTCCTCAAAGGACTACGCATGCCCAGGGAGAAAGGTGAAAAGTTCACTGGGAGTCTGACTACTGGCCTTCATCAGAAAAGACCCCCGAGGAAGAGGAAAGGTCTTCCTCAGTGCGACCACCGGGACACACAATGCATGCGTGGCCCATACGCTAATGACTTCCGATAAATAATTTGTATAACCACGCCTGTCCCAAGGAATGTGATGAATATTCATAATTTAACCCTTAATACTGTGTTGTAGAGAGCACCAGGTGTGTGTGTTTGGAGGAGCGATCCCCACTCACCCGGCACGCCGAATAAAGCAAATACCCACTTCTCT
>NW_008237910.1:30250-30944 GCF_000691975.1 Corvus brachyrhynchos | reverse complement strand
TGGCTAGCACAAGAAGAAGCTAGCAAACATCAAGGTGACACACAAGACCCACTGTATGCACTCCAAGCTGACATGCTAACTGGGAGTGGGGCTTATGGAGCAACGGTGACACAGCTGACCATGCCCGTAGTCATTCATCAGTTGTCACAGACTCTTGCCCACAAAGCCTTGTTGTCAGTACCTGAAAAGAAGAAGTCTGCCTTGTATGCAGCAGTCCGACAGGGGCTGTCAGAACCATATGGTCAGTTCATCGACCGTTTGTCAGCAGCCTTAAAAGATGCAACTGAGCTCTCTGAAGAGCTCCAAGAGCAAATGTTCCAAACACTTGCCTTTGAAAATGCTAATAGGCAAACTAAGACAATTCTTGCCATGCTGCCCCAAGGAGCAGGTGTAGACGAGATGCTCGTACGTGCTACTCATGCAGAACAGTGATCTCAAACAGCTGCTTTTACTGCAACACTGCAGAATGTCCTACAACAACAGGGTCAAGTCATCGCTGCAGCACTGACCAGAGTGGTCAGTGGTCACCAAGTGGTGCCGGGCTATTCATACAGGACCCCGAAGCGAGAAGGCGCAGTCAGCATCAGCTCCTGAAGAAAGTGACGCCACTACCATAACAGCTGGAACTCTGGGACCTCCGTCCCGAGAAGCCTTGGGAGAGGCTGGAGAATGCGCTGAGTGGGGGGGGGTGAGG
>NW_008237910.1:29631-30072 GCF_000691975.1 Corvus brachyrhynchos | reverse complement strand
TGACTGTCTTGAGACAGGAGCATTAGCTGACATTTTCAATCAGCTGTCCGCCCATTTAGATTGAGTGAAGGCAGTTGATTTGGCTAGCATCTATGTTTTTACCTGGTGCTTCAGCAGCCAGGGCTCACGCTATTTTGCATAAACTTGCTTGCTGGGCGAGGGATGAGCTAAACATAACTTCGCAGATGCTTGACGAGTTAAGCGCTAATGTTGCTAGTGTTAGACATGCAATATTACAAAATTGAGCTGCCATTGATTTTCTGCTACTAGCTCATGGCCATGGCTGTGAAGAGTTCCAGGGTATGTGCTGTATGAATCTTTCTGACCACTCTGTCTCAATTCACAAGCACCTCTCTGACCTCCAGAGGGGCCTACACATCCTTCAGGAGACAGACGACCCTATTGGAGATTGGCTTAAGGGTCTGGGTATCACCGGATGGC
>NW_008237910.1:24668-26185 GCF_000691975.1 Corvus brachyrhynchos | reverse complement strand
CCCCCCCCCCCCCCCCCGCCAAAGGCTGCACCCTCCAAAAATTTGAGAGACCCCATGGGAAATGCCCATGACCTCTCCCTTTATTTGAATAAAGTAACGGGACTCCTCTGTCTCCTTTTTGGACATAAACCTCTGGTGTTTCTGGATTAATTTTCCTGACAATTTGGAGGCTCTTGTGCGGGATATTTCCACTGTCCGGGGGCAGCGGGCAGCAAGCGGAGCTGAAGGCATGCCTCACCCAGTTTTGGTGATCAGCTCCCCTTGGTGGCAGCCGTCACCGGGCAATTGATTGGGTTTCCAAGACTGTCCAGGAGACAGATGAGTGGCAGACCAGGGGGGTCCGTGAAGAGTCCATAGAAAAGGACCACTGAAAATCTCACCGGTGAGTACAATGTGATCTTTGGGGAGGAAAACTGGGAGGGCACCCATGGAGGGTAGCACAGGTAAACCTGAGAGTAACGCTGTGCGGTGGCTGGTGGAGAGGTAGCCACAGCTTCCCAAAAGTGTTCCTGGCAAGGGATCACTCCGGCTGTGCCGCTTAGCATGCTAGCAGGCCAACTTTCACACCTGTGCCGATGGAAGCATGAAAGCACACACTCACACTCAAGTTGGATAGCTCATGCGTTACCGGAGGCAAAGAGTCAGGAGGGGCTCCTCATATAGAGTTCCAAAGGATTTATTGTAACTCCACAACAAAGGGATCTATGGACGAAGAACCAGAACTGAGGGTAGTGACAAACTTATATAGGGGTACAGAAAGGAGGTGGGTAGAGCACCAGTAACCAATGGTTTGAGGGTACAGGGGCGGAGAGAAGGTGGGGTAATATAACAACAACCAGTGGGGAGAAGGAAGGGGCAGAGTGGGGGACCAGGAACCAATGAGGCAAAGGGGAAGGGAGAATTTACTGGATTACAACCTTTTAAGGGGTAAAAGGGGTGTATGGCCAACGGGCCAACCAGACAGACCAAATCTGCATAGAACCACAAAGCCTGATGGGGGAGGCTTTCTTTCTCACCCTGAGTCAGGGGGTGATCTTAAACTTCTGAGCTGGCCTACCAACGGGCCTCTCCTGCTCCAGAGCTCTTTGGCCCCTTGGCCTCCACCGCCGCTGGCCCAGACACCGCAACATGAGAGGGCACCCATGGAGGATAGCACACGTAAAACAAAGCACCCATGGAAGGTAGCAAAGGTAAAGCCGGGAAGGGGCCCCAGCAAAAGGGATGACAATCCCAAAATATCTCTGAAGAATCCCTTGTAAGAATGTGGAGTTGGTTTACACATTCTCCCAGAGGTAATTAAGGATATAGATGCCCAAAGGGGGCAATAAGAGAAAGTCAAGAAGGGGTCTCGACAATCCATGCCCAGGAGGGGCAATAAGGGGAGTCAAGAAGGGCTCTTGACAACTGGAGATGGACAAATAGTGTTAATATGTTGAGAAAAAAATTATTTGAAGGGGAGCGTAGAGAAATATGGTTGAGGCAAGGAGCGGCAGGACCGGATGCGGAGCTGAGGGACC
>NW_008237910.1:22473-24520 GCF_000691975.1 Corvus brachyrhynchos | reverse complement strand
CCGCCAGGAGTGCCGGGGGGGGAGAGCTGTTTGGACACTGCAGCAGGACAGAGACTGGCTCTGGTATACGGTGGGTAGTAAGGAGAGTGAGCACAAGGAGGAGGAAGAAGGAATATCTGGGAAATGCAGATTGTACGTGGAAGGATTAGGATTTTCTTTTAAGGATTTTGTTTGGTTCACTGGAGAAACGAATGATTCTGAGCTGTGAGAGAATGAGCACCCACAGGCAGTAGTGGGGGTGGGGGCCAGAGAAAGGGAAGAATAAGTCCCTGGATTAACTGGTTAGAAAGGTAAAGCAAGTGTATGTAAGAAGGAATGAAGAAAAGGTGAAAGCAAAGGCAAAGGTGATGGCAGAGTTTTTATGGCCCCAGAGGGATAAACCGCAGGGCCCAAGGGGTCCCCTGGGATAGAAGGGACAGGGTCAGGCACAAGGAAGTGGCAGAAGCATTCCCTCCTCAGCATAGGAGAGCCCACCCAAACAGCGGTTGGGAAGGAATCAGTGTGCTATCTGCAGGGCAGAACACTGAAAGCAGGACTGTCTGCAGAGACAGCTGGACCCTCAGGAGGACAAAGTCCAGAGGATAATGGAGATGGATTGCTAGGAGCGTCAGGGGCTCCCATTATACCAGGGACCCACCACACTGGAGCCCTTAAAAATTTTTACAGTGGGTCTGGATTGAGAGGAGGTGTGTTTCCTGGTAGACACAGGGGCCTCTCGATCCACCTTGAATTTTATCCCTAAGCAGGAAAATTGTCAAAAAATCTTTGATTATTCAGGGGGTAAGTGGAAAAGATGAGCAGGTGCGTTTTATTCAACCACTATTAGTAAATGTGAGGAATAGGTTTGAAATGCTCTTGGGTTAACAGGTGTTGGTGTAAGGAAAGAGTTAAACAGAACGACAGCAGCAGGGCCAGCAGCACCAGCGGAAGGTCTCTCTGACACAGCATGCACCTGTGATAGAACTGAATGAACAAGTTTCTACTTCTATGTCAACATAAGACACACAAGCTTTACGCACACTTCACACTCCTTTACCATGGCCTTGGAGAGAACAATGGAAAATGTCAAGAAGACAGATTTATTGTAGGACTGTTTCATGTCTGTAAACTGTAACCAAAAAAGCTCTTAAAAGTAAAGATATATATACTGATGCTTCTGAATAAACCTTAGATTCACCTGCATCTCTGTTGGTGTCTCTCACCCCTTCACATATCACAAAATGCAGGAATTTCTGTTTGTTCCTAATTGTGATTGTAATTTACTGAGAAGAGTTTTGATGGCTAAAGTGGGAATGCAAATTAGTATTGTGAAAAATGATACAGAGGCTAACATTGTAGTAACTTCGTGTAAAATATCTGAGAAGGTTTATGCTGAAATAAACCCAGAACTGTGAGCAGCTCCAGAGAAATATGGAAAATTGAATATAGAGCCTCTCCAAATTACTCTGAGGCAACCAGGACAAGTGGTGTCTAAAAGCAATACCCTATTTCACAGAAGGGAAGGAAGAAGTTACAGCCTGTCATTAAATCCCTGCTAAAGACAGGTTTTTTGGAACCGTGTATGTCTCCCTATAACACCCCTATCTAGATGGAACCTACAGAATGGTGCAGGATTTAAGAATAATAAATGAAATTGTCAAAACAAGGCATCTCACAGTTCTGGATCCCTATACCATCCTGAATCAAATCTCTTCTTCACATCAGTATTATTCAATACTGGATTTGAAAGATGCTTTCTGGGTGTGTCCGATTACAGAGGACAGCAAACAGTATTTTGCCTTTGAGTGGGAACAGGAGGGAGGAGGGAAAATGGTAAAACAACAATTGACCTGGACAGTCCTCTTGCAGGGATATACAGTCACCGGTTTTGTTTGGGCAAGCTGCCATGGGTTAGCAAGCATAGTCCCAGAAGTGATGTTCTTGCAAAGGGGTGCTTACAGCTTCCTCTGTGACTTGATAGAACCTATCAGCTGGCCAGTTTGAATATGGACAATTCTTTAAGCCACTTAAAGTTGTGACCGCCTCTGTGATCCACACTTAAGAACAG
>NW_008237910.1:20265-21718 GCF_000691975.1 Corvus brachyrhynchos | reverse complement strand
ATCTGAAGGGTTGTCTTTTTACATTGTCACTGGGAGAAGGGAGAAAGGTGGGGGGAGGAGAAGAGTTCTGAAGGTGTGGTATGATTTTTTTTTTTCTCCTTTTAAGTCTATTAATAAACTTCTTTATATTCTTTCAAGTTTGGTGCCTGCTTTGCGTTTCTCCTAATTCTTATCTCACAGACGGTAAACAGTAATGAGTATTTTGGACCAAACCACTACACAAGCCTTGCAGAAAATATTAAGAGAGTTTAGTCCACCCTCGGGAGTTACATTGTTGCAGTATGTGGATGATTTGCGGGGAACAGGAAAAGGTGGTTGAAGAGGCTACTGTGAAGCGGCTTAATTTTCTTGCTAAAAAGGAGCTTAGAGTGTCTGAAAAGAAGGCACAGTTGGTAGAGAAAAAGGTTAAATATTTGGGACACATTTTGACTGGAGGGTTATGGCGTATTAATCCAGAAAGAATACAAGGATTTTTACAAGTACCATTACCCCAGACAAAAAAGGAGCTACAGCAGTTTTAGGGTTGGTGGGGTACTGCAGAGCATGGATTGAGGATTTTTCTGTTTTAGCCAGACATTTATATGACTTTTTAACCCAAGACAGTCCTAATGTCGTGGTATGGACACCAGAAGGAGAGCAAAGCTTTAGGAAATTAAAAGATAAATTGGTTAATGCCCCAGTCTTAGCTCTTCCAGACTCAGAAAAGGAATTTGAGCTATATGTGGATGTTATACAGGGCCATGCTAAAGGAATTTTGATACAAGAGCATGGGGGAACACAGCGGCCTGTTGCTTATTTTTCTAAACTGTCAGACCCACCAGCCCCAGTGCCAAGAGGCTGGCCCCATTGTCTGCAGAATTGTGCAGCCACCGCCTTGATGGTAACTGAGGCCCATAAACTGACAAGGGGAGGGTATCTGATTGTTAAAGTTTCACTTCAAGTTAAAGCTTTGTTAACTGAAAGACCCTCTAAGTGGATGACCAGCGCTCAGTTATTACAGTATGAATCTTGTTTAATGGAACAGGAGGATTTAGAATTGAAAAGTAGGGAAGGGTTTAACCCAGCCTCCTGTCTGAATGGGCCTGGAGAGGGGGGCCAGGAAGAAACCCATGACGGCATTCAGGTGATAGATCTCCAGACCCGGGCTAGGGAAGATTTACCAGACACTCCCTGGCCTGAGGGAGAAAAATGATGGGTCTTCAAGGGTGATAGAAGGGAATCGATTTACAGGATAGGCGTTAATGGAAAGGAATTAAAAGAAGGGGGAAGGTTGCCACCCACATGGTCAGCTCAGACAGCGCAGCTGTGTACGCTTGTGAGACCCTGTGACTTATACTGGGACAAGATAGTGAATATTTTTACTGATTCTAAATATGCATATGGGGTGATACATGCATTTGGGAAACTATGGGAAGAAAGAGGTTTATTAACCTGCAGGGGAAAAACATTAGCT
>NW_008237910.1:18403-19848 GCF_000691975.1 Corvus brachyrhynchos | reverse complement strand
TTCCACCAGAGGAGCTTGAAATAATGAAAAAGAGTGGGGCAGAGGAAAGGGGATAATTGGTTTACAAGGGATGATAAGCAGTGGATACCAAAAGCTCTGGCCTTACAGTTATTAAAACAACTTCATGAAGGGAGTCATTGGGGCTTTCAAGGATTAGCAGAAGCCTTCCTCAAAATGTATGTTGCTGTGGGTCTTTTTGGTCTGGCAAAGCGAGCTATTGAGGGTTGTTTGATTTGTGCTAAAACCAATAACAGGGTTACAAAGAAAATTGGCAGGGGAGGGAGGCCTTTAGCTGTATGTCCTTTCCAAAGATGCCAGGTGGAAATAAGTGATGTATATTTAAAACCATATGTGGCCAGGATACTGTCTCTTGTGAAATCTCTTTGACAGGAAGCTCAGCTGGCACAGACCCTGCCTTTGGACTTTGCTTTTCATAACATCCAACCAGGAGACTGGGTCCTAGTTAAGGAGTGGAAAGAAGCACCACTGGTGGCGAAGTGGCGTGGACCTTTCCAAGTGTTACTGACCACAGAAACAGCTGCCAAGACAGCTGAACACGGGTGGACCCATCACACTCAGGTCAAGGTCTCTGAAGTCCTGGAGATTTGGACATCTCAGCTGGAGGAGAAGGAGGGGAGGCCGCGACTGACACTCTGCAGGAGTGGACCAGAGCAGTAGCCAGTGCGTCGACATCGGGGGAAGCCTCGCGTGCCTACCCACAGACCGTCTGCTGAAATAGTCTGTATGGGCATCCCTCCTCTCGGATCTCCAGTCACTGGGGGGATAATCCTCGCTGTCATTGTTTTCTTTATGTTAAGCTATTTCTGTGCCTTCACTCGCCACAGGTGGTGCAGAAGACAATGTGAGAATTAGATTAGGAGATTAGATTACACCATTAGAATGTTTTTCTTAATAATCTTACCTTTATATTGTCAGTTAGGTTTGGGCAAAAAATGGGAGAATCGTTTTTTAATCCTAGGAGAAGAAGTAAAAAATCCCTTTAACCTTATGTTCCAGTTTGGCCAAATTTAGAAATATATCCTCTGAGGGAAGGCACAACCACCCCTCCCCCACCAGGTTCTGGGAAAAATAAATTTTCCTCGAAGGAAAGTGAAGGAGATAAAACTATTTATTTACCAAACACACAGGAGAAGGAAAATAATGCTAAATAATAAAATCTCTCGCTGTGGAGAAAAAACCTGGGAAAGTGTTCGAGTCCTCCCTTTGGTCTCCTTGGAGCTGGGGCTTGGCCCAGGGCCAGGCCCTCTGCACTTGGTGGAAAGTCCTCCTGATGTGTTCTGATATTGAAGCAGTCCAGTGGAAAAGGGAGAAAATCTGAAATTCCAGGGAAGGGAAAAAAAAAAGAAAATTCAACTCTCAGTCACTCTCCGGACAAAAAGAAGCTGAACAACTGGCCAAAAGCTGACTGGAAAAGTAGCAAGCAG
>NW_008237910.1:17908-18347 GCF_000691975.1 Corvus brachyrhynchos | reverse complement strand
TGTGTGACCTTGAACAAGCTGCAAACTGCTTTGAAAAAGTTTTGCCCAGTTTTTTTCCTTCCCCCTCTCAGGCTCAGTTTAGAGGCATAGAAAGGCACAAAGTTAATTTCTGGGCATAGGCAGCGATATGGGATACACATCATAAGGTCACCCCAAGACATTCCATCTCTTATCCCATATCGTTGGCTCAATGCCCAAACTAAGATATTCTAACTCTACACACGCACATCAATACATACATATATATATACACAGCTGTGTACAAACAGTGACCCTCAGCAAGCAGTGGAATACAGGCATTTCACATTACAGATGGTTTTCACCCAACAATCTGATCTCCCTGTGGTACACAACGTGTTGTTCCATCTTTCTGCATTACCCACCATGTGCAACCAGGTCCCTGAGCAAAAACAACCCCACGGATGGGTTTGTCTGTACT
>NW_008237910.1:13896-14777 GCF_000691975.1 Corvus brachyrhynchos | reverse complement strand
TTTGGCTACAGGCAACTGGAGCTACTTCCTTTTTGGTAGAACTTCCTTTCTGAAACTTGCGCTCCTTCAATTCACTCACTTGTGCTGCCAGAGCAGAGTTGGGTTGTCCACCCCACCTCTTCACGTCTTCCCCACTGTCATGCAGGAATTTCCACAGCTCACTTCGTGGGATGTACCTTCTCTCTGGGGAACGTCCGCTTTTGGTATCTGAATCTCCGATCTGTACTGTTGATATTTGGAGAAGCACTCTTCAATCTCCTGGTGATTCTTCTCCATCTTATCTTCCATTTTCTGCACATGTGTTTCCACAGGTGCGATTCTTGTATGTACAGAGTCTGCATATGCTTGGAGCTTCACTGCCATATCCTGCACAGTCTCATTCACAGCGTAGTCTGGTTTCATTATTGCTAATGTAGAAGCATATTCTTGTGGCCCAAGTTGTATGAGTTTTTGCCACATATATGGAATAACTCTGGCCCGGTCAGGGCTCCTCAATCCTGGGTCATTTTTGAAGACAATCTCTACCACCCCTAGTTCTCTCAAGAACTGGATCCCTTGTTCTATGGTCTTCCACTGGGTTTGCTGCATGTAGAGATCATCTCCGCACATATATCTTTCAATCACGCCTGTCAAAACCCGTCTCCAGACACTGGTAGAGTCAGCCTCCCTTTTCATCGCTTGGGCGATCACTGGATCATGTGACAGGGATCCCAAATGCCTCGCTTCGGCCCCATCCAGCATCACATCATCACCTGCAGCATCCCAAATACGGACCATCCAACTTATTATGGATTCATCAGACTGTCGGGTGTAGTTCTTTTTTAGGCTACGAAGGTCTTTTATGGACATGGACTCAGTAATGGTTTCTGTGCCTGAGTCAG
>NW_008237910.1:12819-13131 GCF_000691975.1 Corvus brachyrhynchos | reverse complement strand
TTTACATATCAGGGACAAGATTGGAGCAAGTTGTGGATAGGCAAACAACCCTAGGGACCAAAAAAGCACTAGTACCTCAATGAAGCCTAAGGACCAAAAAGACATGAGTACATCAAGCCAGGGAGACATTATGAACTCAACCAACATGGTGACTACTTTACTCCAACACAGAATAAGTAAATTCAAACCAAAAATGTAATTACTACAGGTTTTTTCACTTTCCTTTGAGCCACGCAGCTGGGCGCCACTAAATTTGTTCCAGTTTGGCCAAATTTAGAAATATATCCTCTGAGGGAAGGCACCACCACCCCT
>NW_008237910.1:9383-12390 GCF_000691975.1 Corvus brachyrhynchos | reverse complement strand
TCTATCTCTGTGTGACCTTGAACAAGCTGCAAACTGCTTTGAAAAAGTTTTGGTCAGTTTTTTTTCTTCCCCCTCTCAGGCTCAGTTTAGAGGCATAGAAAGGCACAAAGTTAATTTCTGGGCATAGGGCAGCGACATGGGAGACACATCATAAAGTCACCCCAAGACACCTTAGCAATTGTTGGGTCTGCGGAGAACCAGGAGTATCTGAAGACTGGCTGTGGGTGGCCAGCCCAGTCAAACCTAAATGGTGGGTCAGCACCCTGAGTGAGGTCCATAATGGGATGGGATTTTTCGATGAGGAAGGAAGTCCATGGTGGCTTCATTCTTTTGAAAGAGGCATTTATTGTCTAAATAGAACAGGAGGCGTATTAGTGGGAAAAAGTGTTTGTGACTGGACTTTATCTTTGAGTTTAGATTGTTGGACTCCCAACTGTCGTCCTTACAATTGTTCCAAATATCGAGGCAGATGGAATCAAATGCATGTTAAACTCACTAATGGTAGCTTGGTAAGGTGTTCCTACCATAATTACCGAAAGGATTTTGAAAGCTGTAAAGCAGTGGGGAAGGACAGATTTTTTGACCACTTATTTTTAAGCTGCCCCCGAGATAATTCCACAAGTAGGACACATGTTGTCTATGACTATCAGTGGAAGTGACAACACCGGAACGGGACTCGAACCCTTTTTAATAAGTTCTGGTCCAGATCCAACAAAACAGATCTGGGATGTAACTGCAGGTGGAAACCTCATGTGGGAGCTTGGAAATGCAAATATTGTGATTCTTATGGTGGGGCAACTATTGTTGGAGGACCATTAAGCCCAGAAAGCAAGCTGCATTTTGACACACCAATTGATTATGAAAATTGGGAAGGCCCCTTTGCCAACGGGACTTGGGCTTTAAAAGGGCGTTATTGGATTTGCGACCAACATGCTTATTGCAGGTTACCTCCAAACTGGTCAGGGTATGTTATGTAGGGTATATTAAACCGTTGTTCTTTTTGCTACCACACGTTCAGGGAAATCAGTTAGGAATCAAGGTATATGATGATCTAATCAGAGAAAAGTGGTCAACTGATGCATCCCTGGCTGGAGGGAGCACCCAAAAGTGGAATAAAAGATGGCCACCTGAGCAAATCATACAACACTATGGACCAGCCACTTGGAATCCTAATGAATTAATATCAGGTACCAGAGAAGCTATTTATTGTTGGAACCCTGGGTTTAGAAAAATTAAGTTTATGGGATATATGTAACAATATGGAGGATTTGGGGTGTGGATTTGTTCTTCTTCCTTTCTGCTTTCTTCTTCACAAATCTAGGTGTTTTGGTATTGGGTCAAAAAACTCGCAGTGCAGATCATGAATAGTTAGTTATTGGATTATAAGTAAAACCAAATTATTTGGCATTCAATAATTGGGTGATTTGGACCTTAAAAGGCCTTGGAAGTTAGAACTCACAGCCATTTTCCACCTTGTTAACTTAGAGGCACACTCTCTGCAGCTGTATTATAGATAAGATATAATAAACATCTAAGTCCCAAGTTAAACTCCTGGTCTCCTGCATTTTAATTTGAACTCTGAGTAAAAGAACTAACGAAACAGAGGCAAAGAAGAAAAGAAACAATAAAAAGAGAAAATTAATAACTGGTGCCCGCATGTGAGGACTCAAGAGTTTGGAAACGGAGAAAATTAGTAATTTATAATTTAAATCGGATAATTAGGTTATAAGCTGTCTTTGAAATAATAACCAATCAGACAGCTACAGCTCTTGACCTTCTTGCTGACCAATCCACTCAGATGAGGAATGCAATATTTCAATATTGGATGGTATTAGATTATCTATTAGCAGAAGAAGGGGGAGTGTGTGGAAAATTAAATGACTCAAACTGCTGTTTGCAAATAGATGACAATGGAAAAGTGGTGAAACAAATAACAAAAGGGATAAGAAAGTTAGCCCATGTACCAGTTCACACGTGGAAAGGATGGGAATGGGACATGTTTTCATGGTTACCTGGTGGACTATGAGTTAAACGAATGCTTTTTTCCCCTCTTATGTGCTGTAGCAACTCTAATCTTTTTACAATGCATGATCCCTTGTTTAATGCAACTTATTCAACGTGATCAAAGGGATGCAAGTAGTAGCCATGCCTACAGACCCAGAAAAGGCTACAAAAGGACAGAAAATGATGTCACTGCAAATAATTGCAAAACCAAAAAAGACCCAGGAACAGAAAGTTACATCAATGATAGCTAAGGTTTGTAAAGACAATTATTGATAAAATAAGAAGAGGAGGAATTGAAAGGAATGAGAAGGAGGTGTCTTTACAAACAAACTGTGGGTTTGCTGATAGGTAAAGATAGATACTGAGAGGTGAAAGAAGCAATGGAAAGAACCATAAATTCCATAGGAAAATAAAAAGGGAGGGAGGGGGTATACATTAGAGGGGGGGTCTGTATTAAGCGATTCAGGAAGTCTGTACCTCTCAAGTACCTCAGCCAATGAGGAAAGAGAGAGGGAAATGCGGCTGGGAAATTAGGATAAAAAGGAGGCTGCATCCTCCAAAAATTTGAGACACCCCATGGGAAATGCCCATGGCCTCTCCCTTTATTCGAATAAAGTAACAGGACTCCTCTGTCTCCTTTTTGGACATAAACGTCTGGTGTTTGTGGATTAATTTTCCTGACATCCGCCAGGAACAAAGATGGCAAGAGGTTTTTTATGAAGAGTTATTTCTACTCCTTATAAACCGCCCAGACTTGCAAAAGGGTTATGAATCAAATGAAACTCCAGTGGAGCAGCAGCCGGTTATGGTCTTGAAAGGAAAGAGCAAGAGAAGCAGTGTAAAGAGCCCTCAGAGAGCGGAATCTGGGTCAGAGAACCAGATATATTAGATTTAGATTCACTGATAGCTCTGCGGGAACTGGGGAGTCGGGGACCCGCGGGAGCAGCTCCCAGCGAGCCCCCATTGCTGCCGCGGACGCAGCCACCCGTCCCCTTGCCGCCCT
>NW_008237910.1:8289-8861 GCF_000691975.1 Corvus brachyrhynchos | reverse complement strand
GATCCCGGCTTCTTCTCTCATCCCCCCTGCCTGTGCGGGCAGGAGCCAGCCTTTCTCGTCTGCTCCTCCCCTCTCCTCCGCTGGGGAAACGGGAACTGGTTTTGGGCCAACGGTTTGGCCTGCACCCTATGCATACCCGGGTGCTCCTGGGGTGGCACCGGAAGGGACCCAGCTCCCACCCGGTGGGGACAGCTCTAATCTTGGAGGCAGGAAAACAACACAGGCTGCCAGGAGGAAGGAAAGGTGGATTCAGCCTCTGTACTCTCCTCCACACTTGAGAAGGGAAACTGCAAAGCCAAGAACTATTAAAAGAGAACCTGCAAACATAGACTCTGAAACCCCCTCTGAAAAGTAGGAAACTGAGGGAAAAACATCTGTTGAGACTGGGAAGATGTCTTGGTTTGAAAGACTGGTGTCTGCTAAGGAAGGCAGAAGCCTCCCTTGGAATGGCAGATGTAACCCCTTTCCCTCCGAGTTATTATAATTTTGAAATCAAGGGCTTTTAGGCAAAGATGTGGGAAATAGGAATAACAGTTCTTTACTATTATATATATAACCAGTCAAACAAACAA
>NW_008237910.1:6735-7588 GCF_000691975.1 Corvus brachyrhynchos | reverse complement strand
TGGCCACAGCCCAGCCTCCAGCAGGGCAGGGAAGGTGGGCCAGGGATCCTGGGATCTTTCTCCGCAGATAAAGAAAGAATGGCCGAAAAGAGCCAGCAGCTTTTTCTCTCCGCAGCTTCTCTCTCCGAACGCCGAGAGCGAACTGACCCCACACCCAGGTGAAACAAAGGAGTAGCCAGGCCCACCCCACCTCCACTGGGCAGCTCTTTTGTCTTTCCTTAAGCACCCAGCGATTTGTCATCTTAGTAACAGAATGGGGGAAAATTCCTTTAACAGAAAAAACCTAGACCTCTTAAAACCCCAACAGAAGAGAAGGGGAAAGAGAGCACAGGAGGCCATAGAGGCCTCTAGCCCTGTTGCTGGACATACCAGGTCCAAAAAGAAAGACGTTGTTACACAAGCCCCCTTGAGACAAGCTATTGGTACCCAGGGTCCTGTCTTAATAAGGGTTCCTGCGGAAGGTATCTTTTCAGCTTTTTACCGGCTAGCGCTTGTATTTCAATGCCTTAGAAAGCCTCGAGCAGCCTTGAGAGGTAGCACGGGCGATCTAGCACTTTAGTAGCTCTAAAATCGGTACCTGAATCAGCTGCAGAGCAAATACCATCAGCAGAAGCAAAGAGGGAGAAATATAGCTCCCTGCCCGCTCAATTCCCTGCAGTTAGAAGCCTTCAAATGAGACAGACGACCAGAGATGTTCACAGGAAAGGAGCTGAGCTGAGAGAGGGCGTTTGCCTCCCCTCGACCATCTTTTATTAGGAGAAGGGGAAAGGGGAGGACTGGGGGCGGACCCGGGGTGAGCGGCCAATCAGACACTGCTGAAGAGTCTGAGTTACATTTGGCTTTGCCCGCGCTT
>NW_008237910.1:0-385 GCF_000691975.1 Corvus brachyrhynchos | reverse complement strand
CTGAGTTACATTTGGCTTTGCCCGCGCTTGGAACAAAAGAGCTCAGAGCACATGTCTTTGGGAGGGGGGAGGGGAAGCTCAGAACAGGCAGCAACAGGTTCCCTTTTCTCTTGTTGAGCTGCAGCAGTGGAAAGCCTCAGTTGGGGAGTATCGAGACAATCCAGAAAAAGTAGCTAATTTTATAGAAAGAGCCATTAAGTTGCAAAATCCAGATTGGAACGATTTAGAGGCCATCATGGACACTCTTCTTGATAGAACTGAGGAAGGCATGGTGAGGAGGGCAGTTCGGTCTGCAACAGAGGCACAGATAGCAGCTTATACTATTCAAGAGTCAGTTAATGATTTTTTCCCTTTGTTATGAATATATTGTGATGTTGGCTTTTCG
>NW_008237909.1:2281-7389 GCF_000691975.1 Corvus brachyrhynchos | reverse complement strand
AAACCACCCCAAAACTACAAAAAAACGCCCTGAAACCGCCCCGAAAATGCCAAAATCCCCCCGAAACTGCCCCAAAATGCCCCAAAACCACCAAGAAACGCCCTAAAACCGCCCCAAACCCACCAAAATCCCCGAAACCACCCAAAAACCACCAAAATCCCCCGAAACCACCCCAAAACCACCAAGAAACGCCCTAAAACTGCCCCAAAAGCACCAAATTCCCCCCCAAACTGCCCCAAAATGCCCCAAAACCACCAAGAAATGCCCCAAAAACTGCCTCAAACCTACCAAAAACCCCCCGAAACTGCCCCAAAATGCCCCCAAACCACCAAGAAATGCCCTAAAACCACCCCAAAAACCAACAAAATCCCCCGAAACCACCCCAAAACTACAAAAAAACGCCCTGAAACCGCCCCGAAAATGCCAAAATCCCCCCGAAACTGCCCCAAAATGCCCCAAAACCACCAAGAAAGGCCCTAAAACCACCCCAAAACCACCAAAATCCCCCCCAAACCACCAAGAAACGCTCTAGAACTGCCCCAAAAGTACCAAAATCCCCCCGAAACTGCCCCAAAACCGCCCCAAACCCACCAAAATCCCCCCGAAACCACCCTAAAACACCCCAAAACCATTAAGAAATGCCCCAAAACTGCCCCAAAAGCACCAAAATCCCCCCGAAACCGCCCCAAAACCACCAAAATTCCCCGCCCCCAAAATGCCCCAAACCCACCAAGAAATGCCCCAAAAACTGCCTCAAACCCACCAAAAACCCCCCAAAACTGCCCCAAAATGCCCCCAAACCACCAAGAAATGCCCTAAAACCACCCCAAAAACCAACAAAATCCCCCGAAACCACCCCAAAACTACCAAAAAACGCCCTGAAACCGCCCCAAAAATGCCAAAATCCCCCGAAACTGCCCCAAAATGCCCCAAAACCACCAAGAAATGCCCCAAAAACTGCCTCAAACCTACCAAAAACCCCCCGAAACTGCCCCAAAATGCCCCCAAACCACCAAGAAATGCCCTAAAACCACCCCAAAACCACCAAAATCCCCCGAAACCACCCAAAAACCACCAAGAAACGCCCTAAAACTGCCCAAAACCACTAAAATCCCCCAAACCACCAAGAAATGCCCCAAAAACTGCCCCAAACCCACCAAAATCCCCCCAAAGTGCCCCAACTTCCCCAAAACCACCAAGAAATGCCCTAAAACCACCCCAAAACCACCAAAATCCCCCCCAAACCACCAAGAAACGCCCTAGAACTGCCCCAAAAGTACCAAAATCCCCCCGAAACTGCCCCAAAACCGCCCCAAACCCACCAAAATCCCCCCGAAACCACCCTAAAACACCCCAAAACCATTAAGAAATGCCCCAAAACTGCCCCAAAAGCACCAAAATCCCCCCGAAACCGCCCCAAAACCACCAAAATTCCACCTGAATCGCCCCAAAAATCCCACCCCAAATCTGCCCGGAATGTCCCCGAATTCCACCTGAATCGCCCCAAAAATCCCACCCCAAATCTGCCCGGAATGTCCCCGAATTCCACCTGAATCGCCCCAAAAATCCCACCCCAAATCTGCCCGGAATGTCCCCGAATTCCACCTGAATCGCCCCAAAAATCCCACCCCAAATCTGCCCGGAATGTCCCCGAATTCCACCTGAATCGCCCCAAAAATCCCACCCCAAATCTGCCCGGAATGTCCCCGAATTCCACCTGAATCGCCCCAAAAATCCCACCCCAAATCTGCCCGGAATGTCCCCGAATTCCACCTGAATCGCCCCAAAAATCCCACCCCAAATCTGCCCGGAATGTCCCCGAATTCCACCTGAATCGCCCCAAAAATCCCACCCCAAATCTGCCCGGAATGTCCCCGAATTCCACCTGAATCGCCCCAAAAATCCCACCCCAAATCTGCCCGGAATGTCCCCGAATTCCACCTGAATCGCCCCAAAAATCCCACCCCAAATCTGCCCGGAATGTCCCCGAATTCCACCTGAATCGCCCCAAAAATCCCACCCCAAATCTGCCCGGAATGTCCCCGAATTCCACCTGAATCGCCCCAAAAATCCCACCCCAAATCTGCCCGGAATGTCCCCGAATTCCACCTGAATCGCCCCAAAAATCCCACCCCAAATCTGCCCGGAATGTCCCCGAATTCCACCTGAATCGCCCCAAAAATCCCACCCCAAATCTGCCCGGAATGTCCCCGAATTCCACCTGAATCGCCCCAAAAATCCCACCCCAAATCTGCCCGGAATGTCCCCGAATTCCACCTGAATCGCCCCAAAAATCCCACCCCAAATCTGCCCGGAATGTCCCCGAATTCCACCTGAATCGCCCCAAAAATCCCACCCCAAATCTGCCCGGAATGTCCCCGAATTCCACCTGAATCGCCCCAAAAATCCCACCCCAAATCTGCCCGGAATGTCCCCGAATTCCACCTGAATCGCCCCAAAAATCCCACCCCAAATCTGCCCGGAATGTCCCCGAATTCCACCTGAATCGCCCCAAAAATCCCACCCCAAATCTGCCCGGAATGTCCCCGAATTCCACCTGAATCGCCCCAAAAATCCCACCCCAAATCTGCCCGGAATGTCCCCGAATTTCACCTGAATCGCCCCAAAAATCCCCCCCAAAATCTGCCCCAAATCGCCCCAAAAATCCCACCCCAAATCTGCCCGGAATGTCCCCAAATTCCACCTGAATCGCCCCAAAAATCCCCCTCAAAATCTGCCCTGAATTCCACCCAAATCAGCCCAAAAAGCCCCCTCAAAATCTGCCCCGAATCGCCCCAAAAATCCCCCCAAAATCTGCCCTGAATGTCCCCGAATTCCACCTGAATCTCCCCAAAAATTCCCCCAAAATCTGCCCCAAATTCCCCCAAAATCCCACCCAAAATCTGCCCAAATTCCACCCGAATCCCCCCAAAATCTCACCCAAATTCCAGCCCCAAATCAGCCCAAATCCTCCCAAAAATCCCCCCAAAATCCCCCAAAATCCCCCAAAATCTGCCCCAAATCCCGCCCAAATTCCCCCAAATTCTGCACGAACCGCCCCAAAATTCCCCCAAATCACCCCAAAATCCCTCCCAAAATCCCCCCAAATCCCCCCAAAATTCCCCCAAAAATCTCCGCGGAATCCGCCCCAAAATTCCCCCAAATCACCCCAAAATCCCTCCCAAAATTCCCCCAATTCCCCCCAAAATTCCCCCAAATCCCCCCAAAATCCCCCTAAATCGCCCCAAATCGCCCCAAAATTCCCCCAAATCGCCCCAAAATTCCGTCCCAGGTTTTTGGGGTTCCTGGGTGGAGTTTGGGGTGGATTTTGGGGTTTTTGGGGTGGATTTTGGGGTTGATCTTGGAGATTTTTGGGGTTCCTGGGCAGATTTTGGGGGGGTTGGGGTGGTTTTGGGGGTTTTTGGTGTCCCCGGGTGGATTTTGGGGGTTCCTGGGTGGATTTTGGGGTGAATTTTGGGGATTTTGGGGGTTTTGGGGTGGATTTCGGGGTGAATTTTGGGGATTTCGGGGTGTTTTTTTGGGGTTTTCAGGGTGGTTTTGGGGTTTTTCGGGGTGGATTTTGGGGGGTTTTGGGGTGGATTTTGGGGTGAATTTGGGGGATTTTAGGGGTTTTGGGGTGCATTTCGGGGTGGTTTTGGGGTTTTTTTTTGGTGTTTTTGGGGTGCTTTTTGGGGTTTTCGGGGTGTTTTTGGGGTGGATTTCGGAGTGGTTTTTTTTGGTTTTCGGGGTGGTTTTTGGGATGGTTTTTGGGGATTTTGGGGTGATTTTTGGGGTGGATTTCGGGGTGATTTTGGGGTGGTTTTGGGGTGGTTTTTTGGTGTTTTCGGGGTGGATTTTGGGGGTTTTTGAGGTGTTTTTTGGGGTGGATTTCGGGGTGGTTTTGGGGGGGTTTTGGGGTGGTTTTCGGTGTTTTTGGCGTCCCCAGGTGGATTTCGGGGTGGTTTTTGGTGGTTTTGGGGGGTGATTTTTGGGGTGGATTTCGGGGTGATTTTGGGGTGGTTTTGGGGTGGTTTTTTGGTGTTTTCGGGGTGGATTTTGGGGGTTTTTGAGGTGTTTTTTGGGGTGGATTTCGGGGTGGTTTTGGGGGGGTTTTGGGGTGGTTTTCGGTGTTTTTGGCGTCCCCAGGTGGATTTCGGGGTGGTTTTTGGTGGTTTTGGGGTGGTTTTTTGGTGTTTTTTGGTGTATTTTGGGGGTTTTGGGGGGGTTTTGTGGTGGTTTTCGGGGTTTTTGGTGTCCCCAGGTGGATTTTGGGGGGTTTTGGGGTGGATTTTGGGGTGAATTTTGGGGATTTTGGGGGTTTTGGGGTGGATTTCGGGGTGAATTTTGGGGATTTCGGGGTGTTTTTTTGGGGTTTTCAGGGTGGTTTTGGGGTTTTTCGGGGTGGATTTTGGGGGGTTTTGGGGTGGATTTTGGGGTGAATTTGGGGGATTTTAGGGGTTTTGGGGTGCATTTCGGGGTGGTTTTGGGGTTTTTTTTTGGTGTTTTTGGGGTGCTTTTTGGGGTTTTCGGGGTGTTTTTGGGGTGGATTTCGGAGTGGTTTTTTTTGGTTTTCGGGGTGGTTTTTGGGATGGTTTTTGGGGATTTTGGGGTGATTTTTGGGGTGGATTTCGGGGTGATTTTGGGGTGGTTTTGGGGTGGTTTTTTGGTGTTTTCGGGGTGGATTTTGGGGGTTTTTGAGGTGTTTTTTGGGGTGGATTTCGGGGTGGGTTTTGGGGTGGATTTCGGGGTGGTTTTGGGGGGGTTTTGGGGTGGTTTTCGGTGTTTTTGGCGTCCCCAGGTGGATTTCGGGGTGGTTTTTGGTGGTTTTGGGGTGGTTTTTTGGTGTTTTTTGGTGGATTTTGGGGGTTTTGGGGGGGTTTTGAGGTGGTTTTCGGGGTTTTTGGTGTCCCCAGGTGGATTTTGGGCAGGTTTCCGGTGTTTTTGGGGTCCCCGGCTGGATTTCGGGTTGTTTTTTGGGGTGGATTTCGGGGTGGTTTTTGGGATGGTTTTTGGGGCGGATTTCGGGGTGGTTTTTTGGTGGTTTTGGGGTGGTTTATTTGGGGTTTTCGGGTTGTTTTTCGGTGTTTTCGGGGTGTTTTTTGGGGTGG
>NW_008237909.1:0-2097 GCF_000691975.1 Corvus brachyrhynchos | reverse complement strand
GCTTAAACCACGCCCCTTTCTGCAAACCCGTGCCAAAAAACCTTAAACCACGCCCAAAAGCCCGGAAACCACGCCCACTTCGGAAAACCGCGCCAAACCCCTTAAACCACGCCCATTCCAGCTTAAACCACGCCCCTTTCTGCAAAACTTGTGCCAAAACCCCTTAAACCACACCCAAAAAAGCCCTTAAACCACGCCCCTTCCCGTTTAAACCACGCCCCCTTCCGAAAAACCGCGCCAAACCCCCTTAAACCACGCCCACTCCCACTTAAACCGTGCCAAAACCCCCTTAAACCACGCCCAAAGCCATTAAACCACGCCCCTTCCTGCTTAAACCACGCCCCTTTCTGCAAACCCGCGCCAAAAAAACCTTAATCCACGCCCAAAAGCCCGGAAACCACGCCCCCTTCTGAAAAACCGAGCCAAAAAACCTTAAACCACGCCCACTCCCGTTTAAACTGCGCCAAAAGCCCGTAAACCACGCCCAAAGCCATTAAGCCACGCCCATAGTGCTTAAACCACGCCCTTTTCTGCAAAACCCGTGCCAAAAAACCTTAAACCACGCCCAAAAGCCCGGAAACCACGCCCACTTCGGAAAACCGCGCCAAACCCCTTAAACCACGCCCATGCCAGCTTAAACCACGCCCCTTTCTGCAAAACTTGTGCCAAAACCCCTTAAACCACACCCAAAAAAGCCCTTAAACCACGCCCCTTCCCGTTTAAACCACGCCCCCTTCCGAAAAACCGCGCCAAACCCCCTTAAGCCACGCCCCAAAGCCATTAAACCACGCCCACTCCGAATAAACCACGCCCCTTCCCGCTTAAACCACGCCCCTTCGAAAAACCACTCCCAAAACCCCTTAAACCACACCAAACCCCCTTAAACCACGCCCACAGCGCTTAAACCACGCCCAAAGCATCAAACCACGCCCACTTCCTGCTTAAACCACGCCCTTTTCTGCAAAACCCGCGCCAAAAAACCTTAAACCTCGCCCAAAAGCCCTTAAACCACGCCCACTTCCGAAAAACCGCGCCAAAAATCCGTAAACCACGCCCAAATCCCTTCAACCACGCCCATTCCCATTTAAACCACGCCCCCTTCCAAAAAACCGCGCCTAAACCCCTTAAACCACGCCCACAGCGCTTAAACCACGCCAACAGCGCTTAAACCACGCCCTTTTCTGCAAAACCCGCACCAAAAAACCTTAAACCACGCCCCAAAGCCCTTAAACCACGCCCACTTCCGAAAAACCGCGCCAAAAATCCGTAAACCACGCCCAAATCCCTTAAACCACGCCCAATCCCGTTTAAACCACGCCCCTTCCTGCTTAAACCCCGCCCTTTCTGCAAAACCCATGCAAAAAACCCTTAAACCACGCCCAAAGCCATTAAACCACGCCCACAGCGGTTAAACCACGCCCTTTTCTGCAAAACCTGTCCCAAAAAACCTTAATCCACGCCCAAAAGCCCGGAAACCACGCCCACTTCCAAAAACCGCGCCGAAAACCCTTAAACCCCGCCCCTTCCCGTTTAAACCACGCCCCCTTCCGAAAAACCGCACCTAAACCCCTTAAACCACGCCCACAGCGCTTAAACCACGCCCTTTTCTGCAAACCCCGCGCCAAAAAACCTTAAACCTCGCCCAAAAGCCCTTAAACCACGCCCACTTCCAAAAAACCGCGCCAAAAATCCGTAAACCGCACCCAACCCCCTTAAACCACGCCCACAGCACTTAAGCCACGCCCCTTCCCGCTTAAACCACGCCCCTTTCTGCAAAACCTGCACCAAAAAACCTTAAACCAAGCCCAAAAACCCGGAAACCACGCCCACTTCCAAAAAAAGTGCCCAAACCCCTTAAACCACGCCCATTCCAGCTTAAACCACGCCCCTTTCTGCAAAACTTGTGCCAAAACCCCTTAAACCACGCCCCAAAGCCATTAAACCACGCCCACAGCGCTTAAACCACGCCCACTCCTGCTTAAACCACGCCTTTTTCTGCAAAACCCGTACAACCTTAAACCTCGCCCAAAAGCCCTTAAACCACGCCCACTTCCGAAAAACCGCGCCAAAAATCCGTAAACCACGCCCAAATCCCTT
>NW_008237908.1:27723-28934 GCF_000691975.1 Corvus brachyrhynchos | reverse complement strand
CGAGGCCACCAAGGTCCCCGGGGGGCTCAGGGCGGCACAGCCGACCTCGCTCTGGTGGGCGTTGATGGTCACCGGCGCCGAGGACGTGCCCGGCTTGGCCGAGCCCAGGTCCTGCGGGGAACAGTGCTGAGGGACCCCCCAGGGCTTCCCCAGAGCCGCCCAGTATCACCCCAGTGCTGCCCAGTACAGCCCCAGTGCTGCCCAGTATCACCCCAGTGCTCTCCAGTACACCCCCAGTGCTGCCCAGTCTCACCCCAGTGCTGCTGGGACCCCCCAGGGCTTCCCCAGAGCCGCCCAGTATCACCCCAGTGCTGCCCAGTACACCCCCAGTGCCGCCCAGTATCACCCCAGTGCTGCCCAGTATCACCCCAGTGCTCCCCAGTACACCCCCAGTGCCGCCCAGTATCACCCCAGTGCTGCCCGGTACACCCCCGGTGCTGCCCAGTATCACCCCAGTGCAGCGCAGGTCCTGGCAAAGGAGGGGTGAAGGGATCAGAGACCCCCCAGCGCTCCCCAGTGAGCTCTCAGTGCCCCCCCAGGTGCACCCCAGTATCCCCAGTGCAGCCCAGGTCCTGGGGTGAAGTGGGGCCAAGGGGGGTGAGGGACCCCCAGTGCTCCCCAGTTTCACCACAGCCCCCTCACCATTCCCTCCCAGTCCTCTCCATTCCTGTCCAGTTCCCCCAGTCCTTCCCAGCATCCCCAGTCCTCCACAAACCCCTCCAGCCCCCTCCCAGTGACCCCCAGTCCCCCTCTCTGCCCTGCCCACCTCCCTCCAGTCCCTCCCAGTATCCCCAGTAGGGCCCTCACCACCAGCTGGAGGCTCCCGCACTTGTGCCCCGGGAACACCAGTAAGGCCCGTTCCAAACTGGGACAGAGATCCACGATCCCTGGGGGAAGGAACCGGACATTGGGGTATCCCTGCCCCCTCAGCTCCCCCAGGACATCGGGGTCCCCCTAAATCCCCCCCAGAACGTTGGGATCCCCCCCGGGTATTGGGGTCCTCCAGGGTTTTGGGGTCCCCCCCGAGTTCCAGGCTCCCCCTCATTCACTGGGGTCCCTCCCTGTGCTTTGAGGTGTCCCTGGGGGAAGGTTTGGGGTTCCCCCTTTGGGATTCTGGGGTCCCTCCCAACGCCCCCAATAAAGAGAATGGGCGGTTGTTTGTCCTGGACACCTGGGTCCCCCCCAGGTCCCCCCTACCCAACCCCCTGAGG
>NW_008237908.1:26205-26489 GCF_000691975.1 Corvus brachyrhynchos | reverse complement strand
TAGATAGGCCTCCCCCCAGGTGTGGGGGGACCTGTCAGGGCACCTGGTGCCCCCCCTGGTTTTGGGGCGCACCTGAGGCATCGGGAAACTTGGGGTGACTCCCCCCGCCCACGATGGCCAGGAGGTTGGAGCGGTGCAGCATCCCCAGGAGCCCCACGCTGCCGACCTGCTCCGCGTCTGGGGGCACCCTGCAATCAGGAGACTCCCCCAAACCCGAGGGATCCCCCCAAAACTGAGGGACACCCCAAACCCCAGGGACCCTCCCAGCCCAACGCTGCCAATCT
>NW_008237908.1:22530-23148 GCF_000691975.1 Corvus brachyrhynchos | reverse complement strand
CCCCCCCTCACCTCTCGTTTTCGAGGGGCTCCTTCCGCTTCTTTCCCCCCCACGGGGGGGCCCCGCCCTGCGCCCCCTCCTCCGCCCCCAGCTGGGGGGGGTGGCCAGAGGCACCTGTGGGGAACTGGAAGGTACTGGGAGGCACTGGGAGAGGGCTGGGGGCGCCCTGGGAGGGGATTCTGTGGGAAACTGGGAGGGACTGGGGAGGACTGGGAGGTTACTGGAGGGAAACTGGGAAGTAGTGGGAGGCACTGAGGCTTACTGGGCTGTTCTGAGGTGTTACTGGGAGGCACTGGGAGCTACCGGGACACCCTGGGAGGTTACTGGGTGACACTGGGGCTTATGGAGAGGCTCCCCAGTGCAGGCTGGGCTCACACTGGTCTGCAGGGTACTGGGGGAATTAAACTACATGAGGGGGAAGATTACTGGGATGTACTGGTCCAAACTGGGACACTCACCAGTACAATCAGGCACAGGCCGGACTGACTGACCTGGGGGTTACTGGGGATGGGAGGGGCATGGGGGGTTAATGGTCCAGACTGGGACACTCACCAGTGCTGACTGGGCGCAGCCCGTGCTGGTTCACGGCCACCACCTCCCCACCCCACTGGAGGCGCC
>NW_008237908.1:22134-22478 GCF_000691975.1 Corvus brachyrhynchos | reverse complement strand
AGTGGGCCCCTGGTTCCCCCAAAAAACACCCAAAGGTTTCCCAGTCCCCCCCCAGTAACACCAGTCAGCCACCAGTCACCTCCCAGCAACTAAACTCCAGTAGCCCCCAGTACCTCCCAGCAGCCTCCCAGTAACCCCAGTCACCCTCCCAGTGCCTCCCAGTTACTCCCCAGCACCGATTACCCCCATCACACCCTCAGTCCTGCCTCAGTTACCCCCAGTATCCACCCAGCACCTCCCAGTACCTCACCCAGAGGCCCCCCCAGTGCCATACTGGGCACACTGGGAGAAGCGGGGGGGTGTCAGCACCCTCAGTGCCCCCCCTCGGTCCCTCCTGGCCTCCC
>NW_008237908.1:21191-21634 GCF_000691975.1 Corvus brachyrhynchos | reverse complement strand
ACCCAGGCCCAGCCCCCGCGGGCGCGGCCGGTGCTCCAGGGGGGTCACCACCCTGCGGGGGGAAAGCGGGGTCAGGGCACCCCAAAATCCATCCTAGGGGTCCCTAGAACCAGCCCTGGGAGGTCAGGGGACCCCAAAATTATTAGGAAAAGAGAGGATCAGGGCACCACAGAAACCACCCTGGGAGGGGCACAGGGGGCCGTGGCACCCCAAAGCTTCCCCTTGAAGCCTGTCTCCCCCAGGGCTGGCATGTTCAGGGATCCCCCCCAGCTTTTGGGGGGGTTTCAGTGGTGCGAGGGTCCCCCCCACCACTTTGAGGTCCCTCCCCCACCAATGAATGCCTCAGCCCTGGCTCCAGCCCGTGTGCCCATCTTCGGGGGGCTCAGGGGGATTCAGGTGTCCCCCCCCCACAATCCCCCCCGGCTCCGCGGGGTTCAGGGGTG
>NW_008237908.1:19683-20520 GCF_000691975.1 Corvus brachyrhynchos | reverse complement strand
GCCCCCGGCCCCGCCATATTAGGAACGTGGCCTAAGCCCCGCCCCAACAAAGCCCCGCCCTCACCAGACCCTTGATGGACAGCACCCCCCTTAAGCCACGCCCCCCGAAGCCTTTAATGGGAAAGCCGGACACGGAGCCCCGCCCCAAGGGATCGTTAACGCCGCTCTGGCTGATGCCATGGAGATTTTTTGCCTTTTCTTTTATACCCCTGTTATACCTTTTTTACAACTTCTGTATTCCCAGTGCTTTTTGCCTGCATTCTTGGACTTGTTTGTCAAGCTAAGAGACTAAACATTTTAGAAGCTTCGTAGCTAGGGATCAGTGTGCCCCAGAGCCCAAGGTCCTCTCCAGAACACATTCTGTAAACCAAGATAGAACCATCCAGGGGAAGGCTCCTCGGGGAGGGGGGGGGGCTCACTCGAGCCTCTCATTGGGGAATCTTTGATAGATCTGCTAATTAGTAAAACCTATAATGTTATACCCGATCTTTGGGGGCACACTTGGTGGGGTGCATCTCAATGCACATGACCTGGACGTGTGCACCTAAGGATCCTTAAATAAATACCAAAGTAAAATCCCTTTTCCCCAGACCGTGTATGACTCTTGATTTTAACACCAGGAAAAGGCATCATGGCCACGCCCCTCCGAGGCCACGCCCCCTCATTGCCCGCACCGGGACAGCCCCACCTGAGCCTCCTTCTGCCCTGAGGCCACGCCCCCCGCAGGAGCCCGGGCTAAGCCACGCCCCCCGCTCACCTGAGCCACGCCCTGCCCCACCTTTTAAGGGAGCGCCCTCAGCCACGCCCCCGGGCGCTGTGAGGGCAGCCCCGTGAGGG
>NW_008237908.1:18896-19258 GCF_000691975.1 Corvus brachyrhynchos | reverse complement strand
GCTGGGGACACTGAGGGGGAGAACTGGGAGGACACTGGGAGCATTGGGGGCATACTGGGAGTGCTGGGAGGGTGCTGGGAGGATGCTGGGAGCATCACGGGGATGCTGGGAACTCGGGAGAAACTGGGAGGATGCCGGGGCTATTGGGGGGATACTGGGAGGGTACTGGGAGCACTAGAGGTGATGTTGGGAGCACTGGGGAGAAACTGGAAGAATACCAGCACTATTGGGGGGATACTGGGAATACTGTGGGGTAACTGGGAGGATCCTGGGAGCATTGGGGGCATACTGGGAATGCCGGGGTGGACTGGGTAGATACTGGGGCACTGAGAGGGGCACTGGGGGGGTACTGGGAAGTCTGG
>NW_008237908.1:7180-8424 GCF_000691975.1 Corvus brachyrhynchos | reverse complement strand
GGCGACTGAGAGCAGTGAGAACACTGGGAGAGGGACTGGGGGGAGCACTGGGAGCACTGGAAAGGAACAGGGCAGGGTTTGGGGGGCACTGGGAGGGGGATATGAGGGACTGAGGGGATTAAGGCATACTGGGAAGGACTGGGAGGTAGAGTGGGGACACTGGGATGCACTGGGAAGGGTACTTGGGATGCACTGGGAAGGGCTGGCATGGGAATTGGGAGCACTAGGGGGGCACTGGGAGGGGCACTGTGTGGCACTGGGAGCACTGGTGCAGTGTGTCCCCCCTCCCAGGCCCTGGGGGCCCCCCTGAGCCCGTGCCTGCCACCAGCTTCGTGGGCCCTGAACCCCGGGACCTGCTGCCCACTGGTACTGGGGGCACTGGGAGCACTGGGAGGGCACTGGGAGGTCCCAGGGGGCACTGGGAGGGCACTGGGATGGGGACTGGGCACACCGGGAGGTCCCAGGGAGGGCACTGGGATGGGGGTGATGGCACTGGGAGGTCCCAGGCGGCACTGGGATGGGGGCTGGGCACACTGGGAGGTCCCAGGGAGGGCACTGGGGTGGGGGCTGATGGCACTGGGAGCAGTGGGACGGGGACAGGTGACAGTGGGAGGGGACTGGGGAGCACTCAGTGGCTACTCGGGTATACTGGGCGATACTGGGAGCACTGAGCCCACCCCTCTCTCTGCCCCAGATGAGGACTTGGGGAGTCCCAGCAGCACTGGGAGGGGGCCAGGGTACAGCCTGGCCTGGCCACAGGTACGGACTGGGATCACTGGGAGGGAACTGGGAAGGATACTGGGAACACTGGGAGGGAATGGGGAGGGCTGGGATGCAGCTGCCTCGTCGCCCTGGGGGGTTTACTGGTATGTAACTGGTGTATACTGGGGCCACGGGAACACCCCTCCCCCTCCTTCCCGTTCGCAGTGGAGCTGCCCTGCAGCCAGGGGGGTGTTACTGGTGTGTACTGGTGTGTGCTGGGCAGGTTCAGGAAGCTGTCCCGCAGCTCGCGGGGGTGACTGCTGTGTTACTGGTGTGTACTGGGTGTGGTCAGTACCCTCCCTCCCGGTTCGAAGTGAAGCTGCCCTGCGGCCGGCGGGGTGTTGCTGGTGTGTACTGGTGTGTAACTGGGAGGATCAGAAAACTGCCCCGCAGCCCAGGGAGGTGACTGGTGTTACTGGTGTGTTACTGGTGTGTAAGTGGTGTGTAACTGGTGCGTACTGGGGGCCCAGGACCCCGTCCCG
>NW_008237908.1:5449-6032 GCF_000691975.1 Corvus brachyrhynchos | reverse complement strand
GGGGGGGTTGCTGCGGCTGTGCGTGGGCAGCTCCCCGCGGGGGGAGCCCTGCTTCTGCCTCGTGGGGGGGCTGCACCCCTAAACCCCCCCGGGGAGGGGCCGCACCCCTGATTGCCCCCTGGAGCCCCTCCAAATGGAAGGCGACGTCAGAGCGAGGTGCTCCCCACACGCACCCGATTTTTTGGTGCTTTGGGGGACCCCCCCCATCCCGGGGGGGTGATTTTGGTGCCCCCCATTTTGGCAGGGACGCCCTTCAAGCTATGCAATGCCCCCTCCCCACGTTCTGGGAGTCGCACGGAGACGTTGTCCCCCTCCCCATTTTTGGGGGTGTTCAATAAAGGTGGGGACCCCCCGGTGCCTCCCCGAGTCATTTCCCGTGAGGACCCCCTGTTCTTTCCATCCCCAGCATCCGGCGGGCACGGCGCTGCCCACATCCGGCTGAGTCACCCCAAAACGGAGAGAGGCCCAACGGCCCCGGGGGAAAAAAAGGCCTTGGGGACCCCCAACCTCCCCAGGGACCCCCACCCTGCCCCAGGCTCCTCTGGATCTCCCCAGATCCTCCCAAGCCCCCCACGCACCCCCA
>NW_008237908.1:2404-3281 GCF_000691975.1 Corvus brachyrhynchos | reverse complement strand
TAAGGGGGCGGGTCCGTCCAGACCCCACGGTGGCCTATTGGGGACGCTACGGGCCAGCTGTAGGTGACCCCACAGCAGTACAAAGGAGGCGCTGTAAGAGTCTTTAGGTGACGGCCCAGAATCTCTAGGGCCCTATAGGATGGCGCTCAGGATCTATACAGGGGCTGTTATAAGGGGTACTGTAGGCATTCCCTCAGCAGCCATATATGGGCACTGCATGGGGTCGATAAGCACTGCTAAGAGGGGTCTCTGAAGGCGTCACGGAGGGTCTCTAGGTAGCCCAGGGTACCTGGAGTGCAGCAGGTCTATAGGGCACACTACGGACATTCCATAAGGGAAATAAGCTGTGCTGGGGATGCCTAATGGGGTGTATGCCACTGTATGGGGGGCCTCTGTGGGCACGTGGGGTTTATGGGGAGGGTTCAGAGGGTGCCCCCCCACGCCGTATGGATCCTATATGGCCCTGTACCCGCAGATCCTGTGCCTGCTGACCCTGATCTGCTTCGGGGCATCACGCTCAGGCTACGCGGGGCTGGCCGCGGTGGAGCTGGTGTTCGCCGCGCTGGTGCTGCTGGCCTGGGGCTGCCGCCTGCCCCCCCCGCTGGGTGTGCTGGGGCTGGACGGTGAGTCGGGGGGCACTGGGGGAGTCTGGTGGAAATTGGGGGGGATTAGAGGGGGTTTGGGAAAGCTGAGAGGAGATTTGGGGGGCACCTGGGGGTGCTGAGAGGAGGTTTGAGGGTTCTTGGGCTGGGGAGAGGTTTGGGGGACTCCTAATATGGCTTGGAGGTCATGGGGAGTGATTTAGGATGAGGTTTGGGAAAGCTGAGAGGGGATTTGAGGACTGGGGGTGTTCGGGGGGCACTGGGGGCCTGGGAGG
>NW_008237908.1:0-1441 GCF_000691975.1 Corvus brachyrhynchos | reverse complement strand
CGTGGGTTTGTGGCTCGTGGGGGGGGGGGGGGGGGGGGTGGGGCTACAGGGGGAGTTTGGGTGTCTCTGACCCCCTCTACCCATCAGGTGTTCGGGATCCTGGCTGGGATCCTTCTGGGATACGACGCCTACATCACCCTACCCACACGGCAGGGCCACACCGCCGCCCCCACTGGTGTGTACTGGGAGCACTGGGAAGGGGGTTCCTAACCTACAGGGGGAAGTGGGAGCACTGGGGAGGGGTTGCTGCCCCATGGGAGGGTACTGGGAGCACTGCCAAGGACCAGTAGGGGAGAGCTGGGAGTACTGGGAGTGGGGGAGATGACCCATGGGGGTAACTGGGAGCACTGGGAAAGGGAGGGCAGCCCTACTGATGGAACTGGTAGGAACACATAGTGGAGAACTGGAAACACTGGGAGGGGGTTGCTGCCCTGTGGAGGGTACTGGGGAGAAATCCGGGGGGTTGAAGATCCCCAGAGGGTTTGGGGGTCCCTGGGGGTGTAACTAATCCCCCCACTTTGTCTCCCCTTCAGAGTCCCCAGACGGTGCCTGAACAACCCAACAACCCAGAGACCTCCCCAGATCTCCCCCCCCGCAGGGGGACCCCCAGCCTTAAATTATTGAGGGGTCCCGACGCCTGGGTCCCCCCGGGGGGGGAGACAGGGGTAGATCTGGAGGTTCCTCAGGGGTTGCCCCTCCCCAAAATGCCTTCGCAAGTGCCTTGAACCGCCCGTGCCTCAGTTTCCCCCTGGGGAGACCTCCCCTCAGGTTTAAGGATGCCCTTGCCCCTCACGGGTTTTGGGGTGCCCGCCTCAGTTTCTGGGGTACCTCCGTTAGTTTTCGGGGTGTTCCCCCCGTCCCCCAGCCCACGGGAGGCTTTTTGGGGCAATATATTGGGAAATAAAGGTTTTTTATTACTGCATTACCGGTTCCGGTGGCTCTGTCGCGACAACAGCCTGTCGGGGGGTGTCTATAGATCCTGAAGGACTTGTCCCGGCGCCCCAAAATGTACCCCCAAACCCCACAGACTACAGCTCCCAGCGTGCCCCGCGTGGCGGGAAACCCCTCCCCTCACGAAAAAAGGCGGGAAACCTCCCCTCACGGTTCCCGCCTGGTAAGAAACGGTGGGAAACCCCCTCACCACACAGGAAAAAGAGCAGGAACACCTCTCCTCCGCTCACGGAAAAATGGCCGGAAAGCCCCCTCCCCTCACCATTCCCGCCTGGTGAGAAAAGGTGGGAAATCCTCTCCCCTCATGGAAAAATGAAGGGAAACCCTCCCCCCTCTCCTCATGGAAAAGGGCGGGAAACTCCCCGTCCCCTCACCGAAAAAGGGAGGAACCCCCTCCACCCCTCACGGCTCCTGCGTCGCACAGCAAAAAAGGGGCGCAGAAATCCCCCCTCCCCTCAAAGAAAAAGGCGGGAAACCCACACGCAATTCC
>NW_008237907.1:3557-5797 GCF_000691975.1 Corvus brachyrhynchos | reverse complement strand
TATGTTTCATTCCCCACTTCTCTTTTAACAGTGCATAAATTCTTTTACTCAATACACAGATTCTTCATTTATCCAAGCCGCACGGTCAGCCTTTTTCTCATTCAAGACAAAACCATACACTTTGGATAGTGATGTCAAGGCTGCTATTCTCCACAGCATCTTCCAATACCAAACAAGCATCACCACAGATAAAATCCAACTTGCGCCTATTAGAATGAGCAACACAATAATGGGATGAATCAAGGCATTGAGTATACCAGTTGTTGTTGGTGACCATCCGAAAAGCATATCCCACCAATGATGAGACAAATGTCTATCGTTATGGTGGGACATGCCATCCTGAGGCAGACGCAACCTTTTCTGGTATACACTAGCCGCGTTGTTTGGTTAATGGAATGCACCTCAAAGTGTCAAATGCTTTGGTCTGTGTCCAAACAAATGCCTTTACCTAAAATCCTTTCACGTATATACCCTAACTGTTCCCTCATAGAACAGAGCTCTACCTTAATGGTTTGCCACTGGCTTTTAATTTCTCGTGCCTGCATTCTATGTTCAGAGGGGTATAATACAGTTCAATTCATGGTCTTGTTCTTCTGTATCTTCCCAATCTGGTAATATTTTGGATAGTTTCCAATGGTTATCACCCAGGACCAGCAAGGAGGATTGCTGCAATTTAATTAAGTCGCTCCTTACTGTGGTCAATTTGTTCATCATATGCTTTTGTTGCACACCCCTCTATTTTAAGTCTAAACTTGCTCAAGCATTTGTGACAGCATTCAGGATAAGCTTCATGGGCGGATGGTAAGCCTCATGAAACCTATCTTGCACAAATACATATTTACATCTTCAAACATCCCTTCCTTCCCACAGGCTTGCGTTTGTGACTCTGAGCATTTTGTTCAAAGCCTTCCGAAAGTGAGGATCATATGCCTTCCCCTGGCATCGGTATATTTCAGTCGCGTTAGACTGGCGTGATACTGCTTTAACTCTTGTTACAATTGTAAGAATAATTAGTAAAGTCCCAACTTTCCACATAATGCCCATCATAACTGAATTCATCAATCGCCTTTTCGGGTCAGCTTCAACTTCAGTTCGTTATCGCCTGGCGTTACCTCCCAAACTCTCTCAGGGACCTTCTTCACTCAGGAGTGATGAATCCAGGCCTTCTGCTCTTTGATCTTGGTTGCAGTGAAGGTGGTGGGGAGTACCTGGAATGGTCCTTCTCACTGGGGTTCCAGTCTTTTGCTTCTCTGCAAAAGACTTAACATACACATAATCTCCAAGTTGTACATCATGTACTGGCCCATCTAATTCTCTGCTTTGGGCCCCAGCCACCTATTTTTCAATTTCTCTAAGTTGTTTATTCAAGGCCACCATATATCTGTGCAGGGTTTCTTCCCCCACCTGAATGGGTGAAGTTCCCTCCTGAACTGCATATGGCCTCCTATATAAAATTTCAAACGAGCTTAGTTTTTCCTTTGTTCTGGGTTTTGTTTGAATTCGCACCAATGCCAATGGGAGAGCCTGGGGCCAGGGCAAATTTGCTTCTTGACTCAATCTTATAATTTTTTGTTTGATCAAATGGTTCATCTTTTCCACCTGGCCACTAGACCGAGGGTTATATGGGGTATGTAACTCCCAATCTATTCCCAGGTGGTGACTGATTTCTTGCACAATTTTTGAAATAAAATGTGGCCCTCTATCTGAAGACATAGTGGCTGGAACTCCAAAACAGTGTATTATTTCTTGCAACAGTGCTTTGGTCACCTCTTGTGCTTTAGCTGTTCTAGTGGGAAAGGCTTCTGGCCATCCTGAAAAGGTGTCTGTTAACACCAATAGGTATTGATACCCCCCCTTTCCTGGGTAATTCTGTAAAATCAATTTGCCATTGTTGCCCAGGTCTACAGCCTTTCCTAATTTGTCCAACTTTAGGTTTTGGAATATTCTTAGGATTAGTTCGGAGGCAGAGACCACACTGGCGAGTTACTTGTATCACTGCGACTTGCAATCTCCTAGCCATAATCCTATATTTCAAATAACTGTACAAAACATCCATTCCCCAGTGTATCTTCTCATGTTCTTTCTGCACTAGTGACCACAACAAATGAGAAGGTACTTGTCTTGGGGTGACCTTATGATGTGTATCCCATATTGCTGCCTATGCCCAGAAATTAATTTTTGTGCCTTTCTATGCCTCTAAACTGAGCCTGAGAGGGGGAAGGAAAAAAAACTGAGCAAAA
>NW_008237907.1:2093-2589 GCF_000691975.1 Corvus brachyrhynchos | reverse complement strand
GGTTAGAGCAATTATTTCAGCCTTTTGTGCAGAGGTGTTCGTTGGCAATGGTCCAGACTCTATTACCTCTCAGCTGGTGGTAACGGCATACCCAGCATGTCTCTTTCCACTGAAAACATAACTGCTTCCATCAGTAAACCAGGTCTCAGCGCCCTCGAGAGGAGTGTCCTTCAGATCTGGGCGACTGGAGTAAGTGGCCTCGATGGTCTCCAGGCAGTCATGGATTACCAGTTCTCCCAGGTTTCCACTGAGGAATGAAGCTGGGTTCACAATGTTAGTCACTACAATTTCAACATCATCTTGTTCTACCAGTATAGCTTGGTACTTCAGGAATCTCTGAGGGGAGAGCCAATGGCCCCCTTTTGCCTCCAGGACTGCAGATACTGTGTGAGATACTAGCGCAGTCATTTTCTGGCCCAGGGTAAACTTGCGTGCCTCTTGGATGTTTATTGCCACTGCGCAATGGCTCTGAGGCACCCTGGCCATCCCTTGGCTG
>NW_008237907.1:1821-2082 GCF_000691975.1 Corvus brachyrhynchos | reverse complement strand
GAGCGGTAGGGGAGGCAGCGCCCCCCCCCGCCAATACGGGCCCAAGTCTTGTGCCAGTATTCCCAAGGCAATCCCTTGCTTTTCGTGGGAAAACAAAAAGAATGGTTTACTCACGTCTGGAAGTCCCAGAGCTGGAGCTGACATGAGGGCCTTCTTCAGTTGGTCAAAGGCTCATGTTGCTTCCTTTGTCCACTGCAGGCTTTTGCTTCCTTCCGTAATCAGTGCATATAAAGGTTTAGCAAGCAACCCATAATCATCACT
>NW_008237907.1:0-703 GCF_000691975.1 Corvus brachyrhynchos | reverse complement strand
GCGGCCGGCCCGAAGCGGGTGCTGGCGGGCCCCGCTGGCCCCCACATGGGGCCCCGCAGCCACCTGTCCCAGCACCAGAAACGAGAGAGAGCTTGGGGGGGAGTTTGTCTATTCTTAAGTGTGGATCAAAGAGGTGGTCACAACTTTAAGTGGCTTAAAGAATTGTCCATATTCAAACTGGCCAGCTGATAGGTTCTATCAGGTCCCAGAGGAAGCTGTAAGCACCCCTTAGCAAGGACATCCCTTCCGGGACTATGCTTGCTAACCTATGACAGAGCGTTAGGCATATATAAAAATCGATAAATTCCCCACTGTTTTCCCAACTTATATTTCAGTGGTTTACAAAAGTATGCCTTTTCAGATTGACCAGTTGCCCCTGTCACTACAACATAATCACTTGATATGGGTATCAATGCTTTATTCAACACTGAATATGTTGCTCCTGTATCCACTAAAAATTCCACTTTCTTTTCTTTGTTCCCTAGTTTAACTATAACCAGAGGATCCCCTAGGGTAGGGCCCAGTCTTCCTTTTTCTTCTTCTTCTTTTACCACCCTTATTAATTTTTACGTCCTCTGTTCAAACTCTCCATGCCACGTTAAGCGAAGTCTCTAGATTCCGGATTGTTAGACCTTGCATCTTCTGAAGCTTCTGCCAGATGTCTCCTGTGGATTGTCCTAAAAATAAATGTACTAATTCCTGC
>NW_008237906.1:19521-22508 GCF_000691975.1 Corvus brachyrhynchos | reverse complement strand
CTTCTTTTGGGACACCTGATACCCTTGCAAGCCTAAAATGTTTAAGAGGCTTACCGTCCAGTCCACATATGCCTCTTGGGTCTGGGTGGCTATCAAAAGGTCATCTACATACTGGAGCAGCTGTCCTCCCAGTGGGGGTTCCCAGGATTCTAGATCCTTCGCAAGCTGTTCTCCAAATATAGTAGGAGAGTTCTTGTACCCTTGGGGTAATACACACCATGTGAGTTGAGTTTTGCGTCCACTCTTGGGATTCTCCCACTCAAATGCAAAAATTTTCTGGCTGGCTTCATGGAGAGGGAAGCAAAAGAAAGCATCTTTCAGATCTAAAATGGTAAACCAGGTTAGTTCAGGTGTTAAACGAGTTAACAAGGTGTAAGGGTTAGCAACCACTTGGTACAAATCCTCAGTTACTTTATTGACTGCCCTCAGATCTTGTACAAACCTGTATGACCCATCAGGTTTCTTCACTGGTAAAATAGGAGTATTAAAATTAGATTGACACTCCCTTAGCAATCCAATTTGCAAAAAGTTCTCAATAATTGGCCTGATCCCTTCTCTGTCTTCCCTTTTCAAGGGATATTGCTTGACCCTTATGGGCTGTTTCCCTTCCTTAAGCTTGATTTGAATTGGCAGGGCATTCTTTGCCCTCCCTGGAGTACCAGAGGCCCACACCCTAGGGAATACCTGATCCGTTATCTTCTTAATAATTTCTTCTTCATTTGCTATTTCAGTTTCTTTGGTTATTAGCATTAAGCTCAGCAACTCCACATATTGTTGGTCTTTTACTTCCAAACTAATTTCTCTATTTTTAAATATTATTTTTGCCTCCAGCTGCTTTAACAGAGCTCTGCCCAAAAATGCAGATGGAGCATTAGGCATATATAAAAATCGATGAATTCCCCAGTTTTCCCAATTTATATTTCAGTGGTTTACAAAAGTATGCCTTTTCAGATTGACCAGTTGCCCCTGTTACTACAACATAATCACTTGATATAGGTATCAAAGCTTTATTCAACACTGAATATGTTGCCCCTGTATCTATTAAAAATTCCACTTTCTTTTCTTCGCTCCCTAGTTCAACTATAACTAGACGCTCCCCTAGGGTAGGGCCCTCTGGTCCTCCTCAGACTTTTTTTACATGAGCAACCACCCCCTCTTCTCGACTACTATAAACTCTCCACACCACATCAAGCAAAGTCTTTAAATTCCTGCTCGTTGGGCCTTGAATCTTCTGGAGCTTCCGCCTGATGTCTCCTTTGGATTGTCCTAAAAATAAGTTTACCAATTGTTGCACTCCTTCTTCAGATCCAGGATCCAAGGCGGTATGCCGACGCATCGCATCTCGCAAATTGTCTAGTGATTCAGAAGGCATTTGAGAGGGACCCTACTTAATAGCATACAGGGCTGACCAGCTTATGGCTTTAGGGATTGCCCTTTCCAGTCCTTTTACTATGAACTCTCGGTATCTTTTTAGCTGTGCCATTTCATCTGGCTCATTAGGGTCCCACTTTGGATTCTGAAGAGGAAGTACATCTTTAACATCTTGTGTTGTCTTGCAATCATCATCAACTATATCCACAGCTGCCTTTAAAACTAGTTGCTTTTCTAATTCTGTTAAAGCATCAAGCAGTAACTGAATATCAGCCCAATCAGAATTATGTTGCTTTATCATAAATTCCAATTTCTTAGCAACTCCTATCGGGTCACTCTGGTAATTCTTGGCCACCTTCTCCCAGGCTTCTAAATCTATTGTAGAAAAGGGGATTGTAAGCAATATAGGTATCCTTTCATGATTTACTGCTTCCCTTAAAGGTGCTTGTATAGTTCCTCTAGTTTGCTTCTGAGTCCTTGATGTTATAGGGCCCTGTGGGGAGGATGGTTCATCCCACTCGCTGTCACTACTGGGTAACAGTGGGTATAGCTTGGTCGTTACTGCTTTCCCAGAGGGAGATGGAGTAGTGTCCTGGGTTGCAGTGTATTCTATTACCATCCTCAGGAGCTGTTGAAATCAGGTGGGGCAGTGTTTCCTTGCCTCCTCCCCCCAGACTATCTTGCTGTTAATGGCCCATCATTGTCCTGCCCCATGACTCTGAGATAACTCCCTCCGGACCATCTTCTCTTAATGAGCCTAATCAACACTTGGCCTCATGACTCGACTGCTACCACCACCCTGACTAACAGGGTGTCAGGTTGTATCCTGACTGTCAGTTTGAACCAGTGTTTTCTTTTTTTTTTTTTTTTCCTTTTCTTTCATTTCCCCATTAAATTGTTATTCTGACTTGATGCCTCCCACTGGTTTGTTTTCAAAGTAGTACAAGTAGGGAGTGGAGCAGGGTTTGAGGCTGGGGATGATGGTAGCTTTGAATTTGTATCTTCTACCACTCCTCTTCCCTCTCCTCTTCTAGGAGGTGACCTGAGTAATCTAGCATGCCAGCTGATGGCCATTTCACATCCTTCTCAAGTTTATAAAGTGGCCACCATTGTGTACAGAGCTTAATAAGCTCCCGCTTGGTTTCTGTACCACTATAGTCTACTAGCTTTTTCTAGTGTGTTAAAATACATCTCAAGGGGCTACTTTTGGGAATCTCCTTACTTTCATTTACCTCTATGCTTAAATTCCTTTTTTCTTGACACTGACCGTGCTGTAATTATGCCTCCCCTGATGGGGGAGAATTTTAGAGTCTTTGCCAGGAGTCCAAGAGACGAACAGGGCTATCAGCCTTCTGTGCTTTCAGATAGTTTTTTATTAAGTCTTATTAGAGAAATAGAGCCACTTAACGTGACCCAGACATAGCACAGAGCAGAGAATGCACAATTATCAAGATTTACACAGTCTTTTAAAGGTAAATTAACCAATGGTCACTAAAAACATACATTATTTTTACTTTTCCACCAATGTATAAGAAATCATCTAGTCACATAGACAGGAACTGCTGAATTCTTTATCCAATCATCCCAAACTACTTCTACTGCAGAATATGGAGTAG
>NW_008237906.1:16889-19464 GCF_000691975.1 Corvus brachyrhynchos | reverse complement strand
GAACAACAACAATCCTCCATTTTGAAGTTTTTTGCTTTTATCTATTTACTATATTAACAAACCCAAATCTTCTAAATTTTTCACCCTGTGACAATCTTACATAATATTCTATCACCTAGTTCACACCAGTGTAGATTCTAATTCTTCCCAGAGGGTAGGCAATTTTCTCCAAGGATGAAGGTCAAAAACAGTGTTGTCCAGGGGGGTAGAACCCTTCAAAACAGGCAGAGAAATATTCTCTGCACTCTGGATTCCTACATTTCTCAACGCTTTTTGATTTTATCCCAATTCCGAAGCTTTACTTCGAAATATTCTGGTACAAAAGTATACTGGGCACACTCAGCTTTAAGAATCTCTATTGGTCTCTGTAAAAGCCCAGAAATCCCATTATCTAGTAACTCAAGTAAGCTATCACTCCCCTATCTTTCTTTATCAGTCACTAACAAAATCTCTGCAGCTGTCACAGTTGCCTTTTGTTCTTTTGTATAACAAAGATAACAAGTTCCCCTCCCTGGTACCTTCCACCCAAATTCTTGTTGAACCCACAGCTCTTGACAAATTACACAGCGAAACACTACCCACGGACTACAGCCGCAACTATCTCTTGGGCAGGGGAGTTCCTTTAAAACGGGCTTTCGCCTTCCACATCTCCTATTTCTAGGCATATAACTTCACTGCTTAAGAAAAAGGCTTGTTAGTTTCAGAAATCGTTGAAAAGGCAAACTTTCTTAGTCAAAAATAGCAAAAAAAAGAAAAAAACCTATATTAGTCACTAAAAGAAAAACAACATGTTAGTTTTAAAAATCACTAAAAAGAAAGAGAAAAAAGCAAACTTGTTAGTTTTAAAGTAGCACAAAAAGGTCTATAAGTTTTAAAATTCACAAAAACAGCGTGTTCATAACACGCACTCTACTACAAAAAAACTAAAACCTCCTTTTTATTCAAATCTAAAAAAATTCACACAACACATAAAAACTCACACAACACATTCAAATGCTTCACACAAAACGCACAAAATATTAAAACTTCTCTTTTCCTTTTCTGCAACTAAAAGTTGTCTCTCCGCTAAAACTTAGTTCCAAACATCAACAATTTCAAACTTACAAAACTCACTGCGTGTCTCTCATGACCCCAAGCAAATATTTCGCTGGGGTTTCGTAAAGCCCTGCCGAAAAGTCTAGCTGAGACACAATACAGATTTTTTTCTGTAAAGGGGGGGGGTTTCGCGGTCTGCTCCGCGCCGCCTTGCTCCACTGAAATTAAAAATTATCAGCACCTCATTTAAATATCACCCTACACATTAACAAATTTAAAACTTCATACACAATTAAGTTCTTTTAAAGCAAGCACTCACAATAAAAACTTTTCAAAATTTAACAAAAAAACCCACAGCTCTTAGTTACACACCTAAATCACTCCACAGGTTGCCAGGGCAACGCCGGGCGTAGTTTCAAGCCCCGCGCTGCTTGCTTTTTCAAACACAATTTTAACAATTTTAAACACACAATTCCCACTTTCACTCAACAACACTTTAATTAAATCTTACTACTAACGTTCACACAACTCAAAGCTTACATACACACAAAACCCCCACAAAACTAGCACTCTAGGCTGCTCCGCTCTCCCAAAAAAAAAAATCTTTCCGCTAACCAAATACAAACTTTAAAACCTTTCACACAAATACACTACTAATCCACTTCAAATACACACAATTTAAAGCGCATACAACACCAGCTTTCACAAACTAAAACACACGCACACACAACGCCTCTAATCCACAGCTTAAACACACACTTTTTAAACACCAATAGGCACCCGTATATATTCAACGTATGCGCAGCCTACGTCCACGAAGCAGGGTCTGTGCCTTTTTGGCACAAACAAGTATCCGTAAACCCCAATGCATGCGCAAAACCACAAACCACGATCCAAAATGGAGTCCACGCACAACTGGCACCCCCAAACCGCAAACCGATGTGCTGGTTTTAAGCCACAGATCAAAACCGGAGCAGGCAGCGTTCCTGCAGCTGCCGCTCAAACACCTCTGCTGCGCACCCTGCGTGAACCTCACTCCCCCTCTACGGGAAACGAACCAAACCGGGTTAGTAGCGCTTTCGCAGATGCCACCTGACCCGCTGCCGCGCATTCCAGACGCCCACTCCCTTCCACGGGATGTTAAAAAGCAGCGTTCCTGCGCTTCTCTCCCCCCCCCACGGGAGACAAAGGCAGCTCTACTCCCCTTACGGGAGACAGACCTTTGGAGCTGTTATTAGCTCCGCTAAAATTACTATACTTTCTGCGGACACTTACAACCAAACTAACCCAGGCTTCTGCTTTGCACAGAGCGTCCCGCTGTGTCTTACAAGCTGCCTTCTTTAAGGTACTCTTTAATTTTTATAAACATACCTCTTGTCCGTAGTTCCGGTAGGTCCTGGTCTTTCCCCGGGGTGTCAGAGGATCAAGGAGTCCCCTCTCCCCAAAAATGCGGGGCGGGCACCCGAGGGGGGTCCCTGGACCCCTGGCCCCACAGCCAGATAGAGCAGGGTCCCATCAGAGTCGCCAAAATGATTTA
This sequence comes from Corvus brachyrhynchos, assembly GCF_000691975.1. Taxonomy (NCBI): domain Eukaryota; kingdom Metazoa; phylum Chordata; class Aves; order Passeriformes; family Corvidae; genus Corvus; species Corvus brachyrhynchos. The sequence continues at coordinate 16,892 of NW_008237906.1, read as the reverse complement.
CTA
>NW_008237906.1:13919-16648 GCF_000691975.1 Corvus brachyrhynchos | reverse complement strand
GTAACTCATCTTCCTCATTTTGACCTTTTTGCCTCTCTGAACTTTAACAATCCTAATTACTTTAGTGACCTCTAAGTTTCTTCTTGCATGACTTTTGAATAGGTTCTCACAGAGGGAGGAAATTGGTAATTGTCCTTGTTCCCTGGACCAGCTTATCAATGTTTCTGTTCCTTGTTCTAAGCACAGCTAAACAAACATACAAATGACAGATCATCAATTATTTAGTAATCAATTACTAACATCTTGAAAACCATTTCAGGTCCAGCTTTCTTAACTATTTTAATTAACTCTAGCTGGGCCCGAATTCCTTCCTATTCTAACTAATTTCAACACAGCTAGCCTATACCTAAAATCTTTGTTTCTTTTAAATCTATGTTTCACTTCCCCTGGGGCTGGGAGTTTTACACTGGATGATGTAATACTATGTCTTGGGGTGACCTTATGATGTGTATCCCATATTGCTGCCTATGCCCAGAAATTAATTCCTGTGCCTTTCTATGCCTCTAAACTGAGCCTGAGAGGGGGAAGGAGAAACTGAGCAAAACTTTTTCAAAGCAGTTTGCAGCTTGTTCAAGGTCACACACAGATAGCAATTGGTTTCCCAGCTGCGGCAGGGGAGGGAGGAAGCACCCAACTTGTTGGTTCCCGAGGACAGATTTTTTTTTTGGCCAATGGTTCAGCTTCTTTTTCTCCGGAGAGAGACTGAGAGTTGAACTTTTTTAGCCTTCCTGGAATTTCAGATTTTCTCCCTTTTCTACTGGACTGCTTGATTGCTTCAACATCAGAGCACATCGGGAGGACTTTCCACCAGGCACAAAGGGCCTGGCCCTGGGCCAAGCCCCAGCTCCAAGGAGACCACAGGGAGGACTCTAACATTTTCCCAGGTTTTTCCCCCACAGTGAAAGATTTTATTATTTAGCATTATTTTCCTTTTCCTGTGTGTTTGTTAAATAAATAGTTTTATCTCCTTCTCTTTCCTTTGAGGCAAATTTATTTTTTTCCTGAACCTGGTGGAGGAGGGTTGGTTGTGCCTTCTCTCAGAGGATATATATTTCTAAATTTGGCCGAACCAGAACATACTGTGGATCATGGGACACTTCTGGGAAACTTTAGACACCTTCAAAGACATTACAGCTGCCTCTTATGTCAGTGCAGTTGAGTCAGTTATGGCCCATCAGAAGGGATGAATACCTTCAGCCTTATATGAGAATGTCCAGGTACTTCCCTGGAGGGGAGTTTTCACAGCTGAACCACTTGTATAAGGACATTTGTTACCAAAAATGGCAAAAAATAAACTCTCTATCACTATCATTTTAGTATTAGGAAGCAGGTATTCTTTATTCAGATGCCAGATGCGAGGGGGATAGCTCCACCTGTCTTGCATGCTGAGTACAGAAAAGCTCCTGTTTATATGCTAGATTTTACAAACAGAGGTTTTCCCAGAAGAAAGATACATATGATAAGTATTTCCCCGAAGTCATTAGCATATATTTCACATGCATTTTCTTGTTCCAGGGGGTCCCTCCAATGGTCTCTGGTGGTCAGTGACCCCAAAGTTATACTTGACCACTCAATGAACTCGGTGCTACTTTCCAAATTAGGAGAAAAATTGGCATAACTGGCCTAGTTCATTAATTTGAGTCCTTAGATCAGTGGAGTGTAGTTTCTTATTCCTTTCCTTAGTTAATGTTTATTGTAGTTTTGATTGTGTAGTTCCATAGGCTAATGATTTTGCAAAATGATCATTGTATTAACCCACCAGGTGCAAGCATCTCTTCATCTGGCAACACATTGGCATGATAAAAAGCATTATCCCACCTTGCAGGATTTGCCTCATATCAGCCTCTTCCCTTATCTTGTTCGACACCCAACTTGTAGCCTCCGGTGGTGGTGGGTGTGCACCCCCTTTTCCCCTGGACGGTTACTTTGCACATCATCAGCAAAGCACTCTGCTGTGATATGCAGAAAAGACTCCACTACTGGAATAAGTAGTAAAGTAGGTATGTTTATTCCAGCGCTGGAACGCATGGGGGATAGTTCCTCCAAAATCATGTGTGCTGACAGCTGCATTCAGCTTGGTATATATCAGGTTACAAGTTCCATATTCATTAAGTTTCCCAATACACCTATACATATTCATTACCTAGCCCGGCCTAGTCTCGCCTCGTATTACAATGAGCCCAAAAGTAATTTACATCCGTGTTGCACTTGCACAGTGTTATCTGGTGGTCGTGGGCAGGGGTCTTCAGGATGAAGTAAGGGTCTTCCTCAGATGAAGTAAAGGGTCTTCCTCATTCTGAACTTTTCACCTTGCTTCCCTGCGCATGGTCTTTATGTCCCTGGCCCAAGTCCAAACTTCAAGGCTGGTTTGAGTTAGTTTTAGGTTCGAAAACAGGATCTTTGGTCAAGATTCTTTCCCTTTATCAGTAGTCTTATATCTTCTCATCTGTTGGGGTTTTAGTTTCGTCCGAGGTTTTTTTTTCTATTAAAGGAATTTTTCCCCCCCTATACATGTTGCTAAGGGAACAAATCGCTGATCGCTGGATACTTAAGAAAGCAAAGAGCTACCCACTGGGGGTGGGGTGTGCCTGGCTACTCTTTTGTTTTACCCGGGTGTGGGGTCAGTTCGCTCTCGGCGTTCGGAGAGAGAAGCTGCTGGTTGTTTTCGGACGCTTTTCTTTCTGCTGGAAACAACACCGGGATCCCAAAGCCGCCTTCCCTGCCCTGCT
>NW_008237906.1:11316-13115 GCF_000691975.1 Corvus brachyrhynchos | reverse complement strand
TACTGATAACCTATTTACTACTCTATAGTTCCAAACAAGCAACATAATTGACAACACGAGGCAGGGACTAACCAAAAGTAAGAAAACAATTATGGGGTGACATAACGTATTTAGAATTCCAGTTGCGGTAGGTGACCACCTGAAAAGCGCATCCCACCAGTTATGACTTGCATCTTGTTTTACTCTTTGCAAGATTCTGCTTATTTCTTGTGTGTCATGATGGATGGTGACTAAGGTCTTTTTCCCGTTTTTTTGAATTTCTTCTAGGATCTCAGTTAGGTCTTGATGTTTTGCCAATTGCTTTACTAATGTGAGGTCCATCCCAATAGGTGTGGGTAGCAATTTATGGTATATGGTGTAGTTAGACCTTATCAATTGATGAGACACAACAGGTGCTAAATATGAAAAGTCACACCCAACAATCTTGGTAAAATTACAAATACAAAAATTAGAGTGATTCCTGGTAGCTACATTTATATTACTGTCATCTATCATCATAAAAGTGCAGATAGTTCTTAAGCACACACAGCCTTGGCCAATATATACAAGTACAGTTTTCGGTGTAGTGTCTGGGGGGACCTCCAAGTGACAAATGCCTTGTTCTACGTCAAGACGTGTCTTTAGCATCAAGTGTATTACTTTCACAAATAAATCCTTGTTGTTCCCGTGTGATGCAAGATTCTAAATTTACCATTTGCCATTTTTCTTCTACCATCTGAGCCCATACTCTATGTTCAGAGGGGTAAAAAACTGTTCCTTCATAGTTTAGTCCCAATGCAACAATAGGATGAATTACATAAACTGTGGCATTCCGTATCGTAAGCACAAAGGCAGTAGCTATGTTAGTCATTGGGTCATAGGTGAAATTTACCAAGGTCCACCAGGACTGGAGCTTTCTTTCTAATTTAGTAGCATTATTCCAAACAGCTTCTCGGATTTCAATAGGGAAAACACCTTCATTTCCTTCTCTTATAATTAAAGAAGCTGCGGACTGCATCCATAATTGGGCTTGTATGCAGCTAAGGGCTAATGATACATTGTCCTGAGCTATACCAAGTGTGTTTAATATCAGTCTCTGGTCCAGGTTGCTGGTCTCTGCAAAGTCTGGGAGTATTTTTGACTTGCCACTGGCTATTTCCTAATGCTAACAGGGAGGATTGTAGGGGCTGTTTTAATTTGGTCAGGTCACTAGTTGCCGTGGCCAATTTATTCATCATTACCTCTGAATCAATTCCTTTTAGGACTCCCAGTCCCGTTCCTAGCATGCCAGTCAGGTGTCTCTGCATTCTGCCTTTGAGGGATGTTTGCTTTTGCAGCCAGGCTGTCCACTCTTCAAAGGATGTTTGTATTAAAGGGGAGCAGGCTGGTTGGATTTCAGAAATGTTAATTTGCATTAGTAGTTCTACATGCTTAAGAGACCACTCTGGATTAAACAGCAGTAATTGCTGGCCTGTGTTCCTCACTACATAGGGACCAATCTCATAAATCTTTGGTTCAGGCTTAAGTGGCGTGACCTGGGTTTGGATTCGATTGCTGATGTAGGTTGTAGTAGGCCTAGCCATGGTATGTATCTGGAATTTGAATGAGAGTCCATTACTGTCCTGGGCCCAAAGACAAACTACTTCAATGGTCTGTACTAATGTAAAATTATACCAGCAATCTACTTCACTTGAATGACTACAGATTTCATCATGTTTGTCTGTAGGAGTAGTTGAAACACTCATTTGTGTTTCTTTTTTATGAGTAGTTCTGTTAATCATTCGGCATCCTATTTTGATTTCTTCTCCTACAGTTCCCTG
>NW_008237906.1:10663-11235 GCF_000691975.1 Corvus brachyrhynchos | reverse complement strand
TTTAAATCCTTTAAATCAGAATATTTCCCCATGAGTCCAGTAAACCGCATAAAGGCTTGGGACCATATGTTTTGTCTCCTATGAATAAATTCCCAACTGGAGGCTGCAATTATGACTACGAAAAAACCAATTTTCTGGGTTATACTTGCGTGCCACCCTAACATTTTCATTTTGTTTGGGTAAACTTCAATTTCAGTTCATCATCACGAGGGGTCACTTTCCAAGGGGTCTCTGGAGCCTTCTTTACCCAAGTATGGTGAATCCAGGCACTCTGTTCTCTGATCTTAATCACGGTGTAAATGGTGAGAAGTATCTGGAATGATCCTTCCCACTGTGGTTCCAGGGTTTTTTCTGTAAGAGACTTAATATATACATAATCTCCAGGCTGAATGTCATGTACAGGACCGTCCAAGCCTCGACTTCAGGTTGCAGCCACGTTTTTCAATTTCTGTACGCTGTTTGTCTAAAGCAATCATATAGGTGGTTAGCATCTCTTCCCCAATTTGGGTAGATATTCCTTTTTGTACCCCATATGGTTTCCCATAAAGTATTTCGAAGGGACTTAGCTTTTC
>NW_008237906.1:4401-7751 GCF_000691975.1 Corvus brachyrhynchos | reverse complement strand
AGTTTGGGGGTATTTTTGGGATTAGTCTGGAGGCAAAGGTTACACTGTTGGGTTACCTGCACAATGGTTTCGTATAAATATCTAGCAATAATTTTCCCAATAAAGTAGTTATATAAGGCATTTGATCCCCAATGCGTTTTCTGGTGCTCCTCTCTTACTAGTGACCATAGCAAACGGGAGGGAATAACCAATTTTCTTTCTGCGGTGATAGCCCCTCCCTCTTGGTTAAATGTTCCCCCTTCATCTTTAATCAGTTTCTTGTCCTTTTTGTTATATGTTGGCTTACCCTCTAGGGAAAGTTGTCCTTCTGGGATCAAGGCTCCAGTTGTTGTTACCTCACTTTTTTTCTGCTTCTTTTGCCTCTGTCCACCAGTTAATTTCCTTCTTCCAATTCTGAGCTTACCTTTTGATGTGCCCTTCTGTGCATGATTGCTACCTTCTCAGGTAGCTGGACAGCTTCCACCAGCCGCATTATTTCTTGTGCATGTTTGATGTTCTTTCCTGTGAATTTTTTAACAGTCCTCTTTCTTTCCAAATGGCCCCGTGTGCGTGTACAACTCCAAACGCATACCTTGAGTCTGTATAAATGTTTATTTTCTTTCCTTTTGCTATCTCTATGGCACAGATTAGGGCGATTATTTCAGTCTTTTGTGCAGAGGTGTTTGTTGGCAGGGGTCTGGATTCTATCCCCTCCCGACAGGTGGTAACTGCATACCCAGCATGCCGCTTTCCACTGATGACATAACTGATCCCATCAGTAAACCAGGTCTCTGCGTCTTCTAAAAGAGTATCCTTTAGACCTGGGCAGCTGGAGTAGGTGGCTTCGATAGTCTCCAGGCAATCATGGCGTACCGGTTCCCCTTGATTTCCACTGAGAAAGGAAGCTGGGTTGACAATGTTAGTTACCACTATTTCTACATCATCTTGTTCCACCATGATGGCTTGATATTTCAGGAACCATTGTGGGGAGAGCCAGTGCCCGCCTTTCACTTCCGGTGATGCCTTTTCTTGGTCTTAAAATTAAGAGACGTACACGGTTAAAGGGGAAAAGGGATTTTATTTTGGTATTTATTTTAAGGATCCTTAGGTGCACACATCCAGGTCATATGCATCAAAATGCACCTTGCAAAAAATGCCTACTCTAAAAGATCAGGTATAACATTATAGATTTTACTAATTAGTATATTTATCAAAGATTCCTCAATGAGAGGCTCAAGTGAGCCCCCCTCTCTAAGGAGCTTTCCTCTGGATGGTTCTATCTTAGTTTATAGAATGTGTTCTGGAGAGGACCTTGGGGTCTGGGGCACACTGATCCTTAACTACGAAGCTTCTAAATTGTTTAGTCTTTTAGCTTGACAAACAAGTCCAAGAATGTAGGCAAAAAGCACTAGGAATACAGAAGCTGTAAAAAGGTATAACAGGGGTATAAAAGAAAAGGCAAAAATCTTCATGGCATCATTTCCCCCCTTTTAGAGACTAACAAAACTTTATCTTGTCTAGTCTTTATTCTATTTTTTATTTGCACAACTGGTTTACACAATCGGCTGCTCTACAGGCAATTACACAGATAACTACAATTACAGCTATTATGAATATTTCTTTTATCCAGGCTCAGTTTGGTAACTATGAGGTGAGGGTATAAAAAATATGACTAAATTTTAAGGTGTTATTTCTAGAAGCTACTTCATGTAGAATTTGAGTTCTTTTTTGAATTTCATCTACATCTTTCTTAATTCTTCCATTAAAATGCCAATCAATGGCCAGTGACCCCTCCCATCTAGGGGTGGTAACTGAGTACAGATCTAGCAATTCTTATTCTTATTAAGAATTTTGGACACATTTTGGACCATAATCTTATGCAAATCATGGGGTGAATCCTGAACCATGGTTACTAGTTGGGCAAACAGCAAACATGTAAAAAACAGTTTAAATTGCATCTTTCTAATTTGTATCAGTCTCCGTCTTCTTGGTGATTTCGGGAGCAGAAGCTTTCTGCATTTTGGAGTAATGAATCTACGGTCCCTTGTCAGCAACCTTGACCACAGTAAAAGTGGTCAGCAAAACTTGGAATGGTCCCTTCCACTTGGCTTGCAAGGGGTCACTGTCTCACCACTTGATATAGACTTAGTCTCCAGGCTGGAATGGATGAGCAGGTGTGTCCAATCCTATTGGTTTGGATAACACAACAAATCTCTGGAGCTCCTGCAAAGTGGAAGTCAGAGCCATTAAATACTTTTGCAAATCATTTTTACCTCTCATATGAATTTCCCCTGGGATATGTGGAACCTGGTATGGCCTGCCATATAAAATTCATAGGGACTTATGTTGTCCCTTTGCCGTATGCGGACTCTGAGCAAGGCTATGGGCAGGGCTTGAACTCATGTCATGGATGTCTCTTGACAAATCTTGCAAATCTGGGTTTTGAGGGTCCTGTTCAATGCGTTCAACTTTGCCACTTGCCTGGGGCCTGTATGGTGTGTGCAGGTCTCAGATAAGTCCCAAAACCCTGCTAACTTCCCCAACCAATGTTGCAAAAAAATGTGGTTCTCTATTTGACGACATTCCTAAAGGAACGTCAAATTTGGGTATTATATGATTGAGCAAAGCTTTCATTACTTTTTTTGCTGTGTTGGTGCGACAGGGGAAAGCCTCAGGCCATCCACTGAAGGATTCAACCAGTACCAGTATATACCTGCATCCTTCTTTGCGTGGCATCTCAGCAAAATCTATTTGCCAATAATCTCCCGGGAGATCTCTTGTCTTTGTCACTCCTAAGACAACTTTCTCGCTTGTGTCAGGGTTGTATTTATAGCAGGTTTCATACTTGCTAGTTACAGATTGTACAATATCAGTCATCTCTCTCCCTATCACTACTTTCCTCAAATGTTTTAAAAGATTTTCTGTTCCCCAGTGGGTACTTTCATTCTATCGTTGGGCTATTTCCCGAAGGATCAGGGGTGGAACTACGACTTGTCCTACTGGGGTAACAGCCCACCCACCTTCCTTGATTTCAGCCTTAAGGAACTTAATTAATTTGTGATCCCTCTGATCGTATTTTGGGGTAAATGATGACAAATCTATCTCTTTCTGTGGTACCACGGCAAAAATGCCTTTTTCTGCAATCCCCCTGGCTGTTTTGTTAGTGTCATAGGTTAGCAAGCATAGTCCCGGAAGGGACGTCCTTGCTAAGGGGTGCTTACAGTTTCCTCTGGGAACTGATAGAACCTATCAGCTGGCCAGTTTGAATATGGACAATTCTCTAAGCCACTTAAAGTTGTGATCACCTCTGTGATCCACATTTAAGAATAGGCAAACTCCCCCTCCAAGCTCTCTCTCGTTTCCGGCGCTGG
>NW_008237906.1:699-1371 GCF_000691975.1 Corvus brachyrhynchos | reverse complement strand
CACGAATTCGGATTTCTATTTTGCTGTGCTCAGTGATAATGATTTATAAGAAGTTGACAGAGGTACAGGAAGCTGTTCGAGGTGTGTATGATAAATCGTTTCTCCTTCCTAACCCCAGTCCTAGCTTCGGTAGCCTGTTTTGGGAATTTATTAGTAATTGCACCCAGATTGTTAGAGGAGGAGGAGACGGGGTTTCCCTTCCCTTTCAATTTGATAGGTTATCCTATGAGAGTATTCAGTTTCCCCTGGATGTTAAAGACACCATCCTCCTGGTATTTAATCTGGTAATCTTCGTCTATGTGATTCGCAGCTTGGCTAGAATGAGAGCTCAGATTTCCAGGGTGACTGCTGAGATACCTGACCTAGAGGTGGAACATCCTGAGTGGTGTGGGAAAGGGGAGGATATGGGCCAAATCCTGAAGAAATTCTCTGACCCAATGGTTTGCAATTTTCCCCCTGAACAAGTTCAGAAACCAGCTGAGGTGGCGAAATATCTGAAAGAGAAATACAATGACAATTCCAATGAGAACAAGCTCCTTGCAATATGTTGGGCTTTGGCATATGCCTATCGCACACTGCAGCAGGTAAAGGTAGAAAGGCAGGGAGATAAATCAGCAAAGCCTGCAGATACCCCAGTCACTCAGGCTGCAGATAAACCAGACAGGAAGCCCA
>NW_008237906.1:0-538 GCF_000691975.1 Corvus brachyrhynchos | reverse complement strand
GATGCTGGACGGTGCTGAAGCGAGGCATTTGGGATCCCTGTCACGTGATCCAGCTATCGACCAAGCGATGATAAGGGGGGCTGACTCTGCCAGTCTCTGGAGACGGGTTTTGAATGGCACAAGGGATAGATATCTGTGCAGAGATGATCTCTACATGCAGCAAACCCAGTGGAAGACCACAGAACAAGGGATCCAGTGCCTGAGAGAACTAGGGGTGGTAGAGGATGTCTTCACAGATGATCCAGGATTGAAGAGCCCAGACTGAGCCAGAGTTAATCCATATATGTGGCAAAAACTCATAAAACTTGGGCCACAAGAATATGCTTCTGCTTTAGCAATAATGAAATCGAACTACGGTGCAAATGAGACTGTGCAGGATATGGCAGTGAAGCTCCGAGCATATGCAGATCCTGTGCATGTCCCAACACATACAAGAGATAAGGGGGGCTGACTCTGCCAGTCTCTGGAGACTGGTTTTGACAGGCGTGACTGAAAGATATATGTCCGGAGATGATCTCTACATGCAGCAAACCCAGTG
>NW_008237905.1:96282-96622 GCF_000691975.1 Corvus brachyrhynchos | reverse complement strand
GAGGGAACTGGGAGGGAACTGGGAGGGAACTGGTTTGGACTGGGAGGGCACTGGGAGTCACTGGGAGTCACTTGGACCTGATCTCTACTGGTCCATACTGGTCCGTACCGATCCATACCGGTCCATACTTGTCCATACTGGTTTATACTGGTTTATACTGGGAGCGACTGGGAAGGGATTGGGTGGTGCTGAGCCTGATCTGTACTGGTCCATACTGGTCTGTACTGGTCCATACCGATCCATACCGGTGTATACTGGTCCAGACTGGTTTATACTGGTCTATACTGGTCTATACTGGTTTATACTGGGAGGGACTGGGAAGGGATTGGGTGGTGCTGAG
>NW_008237905.1:90486-94010 GCF_000691975.1 Corvus brachyrhynchos | reverse complement strand
TACTGGTTTCTACTGGGTTAAACTGGCTGGAACTGGGCCATAACTCCACTCCTTACTGGTTTTTACTGCCTTAAACTGGTTTTTACTGGTTTAAACCGCCTTAAACTGGTTTCTACTGGTTCATACTGGTTTCTACTGGTTCGTACTGGTTTATACTGGTTTTTACTGGTTTATACTGGGTTAAACTAGCTGGACCTGGGACATCACTCCACTCCTTACTGGTTCATACTGGTTCCTACTGGTTTCTACTGTTTTAAACTGGTTTATACTGGTTTAAACGGCCTTAAACTGGTTCTTACCATTTCGTACTGGTTCATACTGGTTTATACTGGTTTATACTGGTAGGAACTGGCTGGAACTGGGCCATAACTCCACTCCTTACTGGTTTTTACTGCCTTAAACTGGTTTCTACTGGTTTAAACCGGTTTAAACCGCCTTAAGCTGGTTTAAACCGCCTTAAACCGGTTCATACTGGTTCATACTGGTTCATACTGGTTCATACTGGTTTGTACTGGGCAGTGCTGCGCTGCCTGGGGCTGCCCACCCGCACGGTGACCAATTACAACTCGGCGCACGACACGGACGCGTCGCTGACCACCGACATCTACCTGGACGAGGGCATGCGGCCGCTGGAGCGCCTCAACACCGACTCCGTCTGGTACTGGGAGCACTGGTTTATACTGGGAGGGACTGGGAGGGGACTGGGAGGGGACTGGGAGGGGATTGGGAGGGACTGGAGGGGAGTTAAAGGGTTAAAAATGGGCGGGAAGGGGAGGAAAGGGTTAAAAAGGGGGATTTGGGGTTACTGGTTTGTACTGGTTTGATACTGGGAGGGGACTGGGAGGGACTGGGAGGGACTGGGAAGGACTGGGAGGGACTGGGAAGGACTGGGAGGGACTGGGAAGGACTGGGAGGGACTGGGAAGGACTGGGAGGGACTGGGAAGGACTGGGAGGGACTGGGAAGGACTGGGAGGGACTGGGAAGGACTGGGAGGGACTGGGAAGGACTGGGAGGGACTGGGAAGGACTGGGAGGGACTGGGAAGGACTGGGAGGGACTGGGAAGGACTGGGAGGGACTGGGAAGGACTGGGAGGGACTGGGAAGGACTGGGAGGGACTGGGAAGGACTGGGAGGGACTGGGAAGGACTGGGAGGGACTGGGAAGGACTGGGAGGGACTGGGAAGGACTGGGAGGGACTGGGAAGGACTGGGAGGGACTGGGAAGGACTGGGAGGGACTGGGAGGGGATTTGGGGTTACTGGGAGTCACTGGTTTGGGGTATTTCCCTTACTGGTTTGTACTGGTTTGGGGTCTGGGGTGACTGGGATGAACTGGGAGGGGACTGGGAGGGGATTTGGGGTTACTGGTTTATACTGGGATGAACTGGGATGAACTGGGAGGGACTGGGAGGGGATTGCGAGGGACTGGGAGGGGATTTGGGGTTACTGGTTTATACTGGGAGGGAACTGGGAAGGAGTTAAAGGGTTAAAAATGGTTCTAAAAGGGTTAAAAAAAGGGATTTGGAGTTACTGGTTTGTACTGGTTTGTACTGGTTTGTACTGGTTTGATACTGGGGACATACTGGTTTATACTGGGAGGGACTGGGAGGGCCGAAAATGGGGGGAAAGGTGTGTTTTTCATACTGGTTTATACTGGTTTGACTCATAGCGCTCCGTACTGGTTCATACTGGTTCATACTGGTTCATACTGGTCTATACTGGGAGGGCACTGACAGCCCCTAAAATCACCCCGGCCCTCATTTTCCATACTGGTTTATACTGGTTTGCCTCATACTGGTTTATACCGCTCCATACTGGTTTATACCGCTCCATACTGGTCCGTACTGGTTTATACTGGTTTATACTGGTTTGTACTGGTTTCCCAGGAACTTCCACGTGTGGAACGACTGCTGGATGAAGCGGCCGGACCTCCCCGACGGCTACGACGGGTGGCAGGTGGTGGACGCCACCCCCCAGGAGACCAGCAGCGGTACTGGTTTATACTGGTTTATACTGGTTTATACTGGTTTATACTGGTTTGGGCTGGTTTGGACTGGTTTGGACTGGGAGGGAGGCCTCAGGGAGTGGCTGGAGGGGGTGAGGAGGTGGTGGTGGCTTCATACTGGTTTATAGTGGTTTATACTGGTTTGGGCTGGTTTATACTGGTTTATACTGGTTTGGGCTGGTCCACAGTGGTTTATACTGGTCCACACCGGTCCATACTGGTTTATACTGGTTTATCCTGGTCCATACCAGTCCACACCAGTTTATACCAGTCTATACTGGTTTATATTGGTTTATACCGGTTTATACTGGTCCATACTGGTGCATACTGGTCCATACTGGTTTATACTGGTTTATACTGGACCGTACCAGCTTATACTGGTCCATACTGGTCCATACCGGTTTATACTGGTTTATACTGAACAGTACCAGTTTATACTAGTTTATACTGGTCCATACCGGTCCATACCGGTCCATACTGGTCGATACTGGTTTATACTGAACCGTACCAGTTTATACTGGTTTATACCGGTCCATATTGGTCCATATTGCTCCATACCGTTCCATACCGGTTTATACTGGTCCATACTGGTCCATACTGGTCCATACTGGTTTATACTGAACCATAGTGGTCCATACTGGTCCATACTGGTTTATACTGGTCCATACTGGTTTATACTGAACCATAGTGGTCCATACTGGTCCATACTGGTTTATACTGGTCCATACTGGTTTATACTGAACCATAGTGGTCCATACTGGTCCATACTGGTTTATCCTGAACCATACTGGTTTATACTGAACCATACTGGTTTATACCAGTCCATACTGGTCCATACTGGTCCATACTGGTTTATAGTGGCTTATACTGGTTTATACTGAACCATACTGGTGCATACTGGTCCATACCGGTCCATACTGGTCCATACTGGTTTATACTGCTTTATACTGGTTTATACTGAACCATACTGGTGCATACTGGTGCATACTGGTCCATACTGGTCCATACTGCTTTATATTGGTTTATACTGAGCCATAGTGGTCCATACTGGTCCATACTGGTTTATACTGGTTTATACTGGTTTATAGTGGTTTATACTGAACCATACTGGTCCATACTGGTCCATACCGGTTTATACTGAACCATACCGGTTTATACTGAACCATGCTGGTTTATACTGGTCCATACCATTCCATACCAGTCCATACTGGTCCATACTGGTTTACAGTGGTTTATACCGGTTTATACTGAACCATACTGGTCCATACTGGTCCATACTGCTTTATACTGCTTTATACTGAACCATAGTGGCCCATACCGGTCCATACCGGTCCCTACTGGTTTACACTGCTTTATACTGAACCCTACCGGTGCATACTGGTCCATACTGGTCCATACTGGTCCATACTGGTCTCTCCCCCTCCCCTCAGGGCTGTTCTGCTGCGGGCCCTGCTCGGTGACGGCCGTCAAGAACGGCCACGTCTTCCTCAAGTACGACACGCCCTTCGTCTTCGCCGCGG
>NW_008237905.1:82717-87946 GCF_000691975.1 Corvus brachyrhynchos | reverse complement strand
CGGGGCGACCGATGGGTGATCAATGGGTGATCAATCAATGGGGGATCGATGGGTGATCAATGGGGGATCGATGGGTGATCAATCAATGGGGGATCAGTCAATGGGGGATCGATCAATGGGGGATCAATGGGGGATCAATGTGGCATCAATGGGTGATCAATAGGTGATCAATGAGTGACCAGTGGGTGGCTGGTGGGTGATCAATGGCTGACTGATGGGTGATCAATGGGTGAGCAATGGGGGAGCAATGGGGGATCAATGGGGGAGCAATGGGGGATCAATGGGTGACAGATGGGTGACCAATGGGTGACAGATGGGTGATCAATGGATGATCAATGGGGCATCAATGGGGGATCAATGGGTGATCAATGGGTGATCAACGGGTGATCAATGGGTGATCAACGGGTGATCAATGGGTGATCAACGGGTGATCAATGGGTGATCAACGGGTGATCAATGGGTGATCAACGGGTGATCAATGGGTGATCAACGGGTGATCAATGGGTGATCAACGGGTGATCAATGGGTGATCAACGGGTGATCAATGGGTGATCAACGGGTGATCAATGGGTGATCAACGGGTGATCAATGGGTGATCAACGGGTGATCAATGGGTGATCAACGGGTGATCAATGGGTGATCAACGGGTGATCAATGGGTGATCAACGGGTGATCAATGGGTGATCAACGGGTGATCAATGGGTGATCAACGGGTGATCAATGGGTGATCAACGGGTGATCAATGGGTGATCAACGGGTGATCAATGGGTGATCAACGGGTGATCAATGGGTGATCAACGGGTGATCAATGGGTGATCAACGGGTGATCAATGGGTGATCAACGGGTGATCAATGGGTGATCAACGGGTGATCAATGGGTGATCAACGGGTGATCAATGGGTGATCAACGGGTGATCAATGGGTGATCAACGGGTGATCAATGGGTGATCAACGGGTGATCAATGGGTGATCAACGGGTGATCAATGGGTGATCAACGGGTGATCAATGGGTGATCAACGGGTGATCAATGGGTGATCAACGGGTGATCAATGGGTGATCAACGGGTGATCAATGGGTGATCAACGGGTGATCAATGGGTGATCAACGGGTGATCAATGGGTGATCAACGGGTGATCAATGGGTGATCAACGGGTGATCAATGGGTGATCAACGGGTGATCAATGGGTGATCAACGGGTGATCAATGGGTGATCAACGGGTGATCAATGGGTGATCAACGGGTGATCAATGGGTGATCAACGGGTGATCAATGGGTGATCAACGGGTGATCAATGGGTGATCAACGGGTGATCAATGGGTGATCAACGGGTGATCAATGGGTGATCAACGGGTGATCAATGGGTGATCAACGGGTGATCAATGGGTGATCAACGGGTGATCAATGGGTGATCAACGGGTGATCAATGGGTGATCAACGGGTGATCAATGGGTGATCAACGGGTGATCAATGGGTGATCAACGGGTGATCAATGGGTGATCAACGGGTGATCAATGGGTGATCAACGGGTGATCAATGGGTGATCAACGGGTGATCAATGGGTGATCAACGGGTGATCAATGGGTGATCAACGGGTGATCAATGGGTGATCAACGGGTGATCAATGGGTGATCAACGGGTGATCAATGGGTGATCAACGGGTGATCAATGGGTGATCAACGGGTGATCAATGGGTGATCAACGGGTGATCAATGGGTGATCAACGGGTGATCAATGGGTGATCAACGGGTGATCAATGGGTGATCAACGGGTGATCAATGGGTGATCAACGGGTGATCAATGGGTGATCAACGGGTGATCAATGGGTGATCAACGGGTGATCAATGGGTGATCAACGGGTGATCAATGGGTGATCAACGGGTGATCAATGGGTGATCAACGGGTGATCAATGGGTGATCAACGGGTGATCAATGGGTGATCAACGGGTGATCAATGGGTGATCAACGGGTGATCAATGGGTGATCAACGGGTGATCAATGGGTGATCAACGGGTGATCAATGGGTGATCAACGGGTGATCAATGGGTGATCAACGGGTGATCAATGGGTGATCAACGGGTGATCAATGGGTGATCAACGGGTGATCAATGGGTGATCAACGGGTGATCAATGGGTGATCAACGGGTGATCAATGGGTGATCAACGGGTGATCAATGGGTGATCAACGGGTGATCAATGGGTGATCAACGGGTGATCAATGGGTGATCAACGGGTGATCAATGGGTGATCAACGGGTGATCAATGGGTGATCAACGGGTGATCAATGGGTGATCAACGGGTGATCAATGGGTGATCAACGGGTGATCAATGGGTGATCAACGGGTGATCAATGGGTGATCAACGGGTGATCAATGGGTGATCAACGGGTGATCAATGGGTGATCAACGGGTGATCAATGGGTGATCAACGGGTGATCAATGGGTGATCAACGGGTGATCAATGGGTGATCAACGGGTGATCAATGGGTGATCAACGGGTGATCAATGGGTGATCAACGGGTGATCAATGGGTGATCAACGGGTGATCAATGGGTGATCAACGGGTGATCAATGGGTGATCAACGGGTGATCAATGGGTGATCAACGGGTGATCAATGGGTGATCAACGGGTGATCAATGGGTGATCAACGGGTGATCAATGGGTGATCAACGGGTGATCAATGGGTGATCAATGGGGCATCAGTGGGGCATCAATGGGTCATCAATGGGTGACCAACGAGTGATTGATGGGTGATCAATGGGTGATCAATGGGTGACCAATGGGTGATCAATGGGGGAGCAATGGGTGCTCAATGGGTGATCAATGAGTGATCAATGGGGGACCAATGGGTGACCAATGGGTGATCGATGGGTGATCAATGGGGGATCAATGAGTGATCGATGGGTGACCAATGGGTGATCAATGGGTGATCGATGGGTGACCAATGAGTGCTCAATGGGTGACCAATGAGTGACCAATGAGTGCTTAATGGGTGACCAATGAGTGACCAATGGGTGATCAATGGGTGACCAATGAGTGACCAATGGGTGATCAATGGGTGACCAATGAGTGACCAATGGGTGATCAATGGGTGACCAATGGGTGATCAAGGAGTGATCAATGAGTGATTGATGGGTGATCAATGGGTGACCAATGGGTGATCAATGAGTGATCAATGAGTGATCGATGAGTGATCGATGGGTGACCAATGGGTGATCAATGGGTGATCAATGGGTGATCGGTGGGTGATCAATGGGTGATCCATGGGTGACCGATGGGTGATCAATGGGTGATCAATGGGTGATCAATGGGTGATCAATGAGTGATTGATGGGTGACCAATGGGTGATCAATGGGTGATCAATGGGTGACCAATGGGTGATCAATGAGTGATTGATGGGTGATCGATGGGTGACCAATGGGTGACCAATGGGTGACCAATGGGTGACCAGTGGCTCACGGGAGTGGCCACAGGGCCGTTGGGCAGTGGCGCTGTTGACCCTTGACCCCTTGACCAACGCTTGACCCCATGACCCCACCATTGACCAATCCCTGACCTCTTGACACAACCCTCGCCCCCTTGACCCAACCGTTGACCGACCCTTGACCCCTTGACCAACCCTTGACCAAACCCTTGACCCCTTGACCCAACCCTTGACCGACCCATGACCCCTTGACCCCAGCCATTGACCCATTGACCCAACCCTTGACCCCTTGACCCAACCCTTGACCAACCCTTGACCCCATGACCTCAGCCATTGACCCATTGACCCAACCCTTGACCCCAACCATTGCGACCCCCCGACCCAACCCTTGACCCCTTGACCCCAACCATTGACCAACGCTTGACCCCATGACCCAACCCTTGACCAACCCTTGACCCCTTCACCCCAACCATTGACCAACGCTTGACCCCTTGACCCAACCCTTGACCCCATGACCCAACTCTTGACCCCTTGACCCCAACCATTGACCAACCCTTGACCCCATGGCCCAACCACTGACCCCATGACCCAGCCCTTGACCAACCCTTGACCAAACCCTTGACCTCTTGACCCAACCATTGACCCCATGACCCAACCCTTGACCCCATGACCCAACCCTCGACCCCTTGACCCAACCCTTGACCCCATGGCCCAACCACTGACCCCATGACCCAGCCCTTGACCAACCCTTGACCCAACCACTGACCCGTTGACCCAACCCTCGACCCCATGACCCAACCCTTGACCCCTTGACCCAACCCTTGACCCCTTGACCCAACCCTTGACCTCTTGACCCAACCCTTGACCTCTTGACCCAACCCTTGACCCCATGACCCAACCCTTGACCCCTTGACCCAACCATTGACCTCTTGACCCAACCCTTGACCCCATGACCCGACCCTTGACCCCATGACCCAACCCTTGACCTCTTGACCCAACCCTTGACCCCATGACCCAACCCTCGACCCCTTGACCCATCCCTTGACCCCATGGCCCAACCACTGACCCGTTGACCCAACCCTTGACCTCTTGACCCAACCCTTGACCCCATGACCCAACCCTCGACCCCTTGACCCATCCCTTGACCCCATGGCCCAACCACTGACCCGTTGACCCAACCCTTGACCTCTTGACCCAACCCTTGACCCCATGACCCAACCCTCGACCCCTTGACCCATCCCTTGACCCCATGGCCCAACCACTGACCCGTTGACCCAACCCTTGACCTCTTGACCCAACCCTTGACCCCATGACCCAACCCTTGACCCCTTGACCCAACCCTTGACCCCTTGACCCAACCCTTGACCTCTTGACCCAACCCTTGACCTCTTGACCCAACCCTTGACCCCATGACCCAACCCTTGACCTCTTGACCCAACCATTGACCCCATGACCCAACCCTCGACCCCTTGACCCAACCCTTGACCCCATGACCCAACCCTTGACCTCTTGACCCAACCATTGACCCCATGACCCAACCCTCGACCCCTTGACCCAACCCTTGACCCCATGACCCAACCCTTGACCTCTTGACCCAACCATTGACCCCATGACCCAACCCTCGACCCCTTGACCCAACCCTTGACCCCATGACCCAACCCTTGACCTCTTGACCCAACCATTGACCCCATGACCCAACCCTTGACCCCATGACCCAACCCTTGACCTCTTGACCCAACCCTTGACCTCTTGACCCAACCCTTGACCCCATGACCCAACCCTTGACCCCTTGACCCAACCATTGACC